>NW_010965373.1:1167481-1188033 GCF_000463585.1 Tarenaya hassleriana | reverse complement strand
ACGACCGTCCATAAATAACACAATATTTCAAATTAATAATTAAGGCGGCTCAGCCGTCCAACAGTAACAAATAAATAATTAAGGCGGCTCAGCCGTCCAATAGTAATAAATAATTAAGGCGGCTTAGCCGTCCATTAATTTAAACAATAATTAACTGATATTTATATATAGCTTGGGGTTAATTCTATTCAAGCATCAATTAATATGTGTATATATCATTAGAGCGAATATATAATATTACCTTTGTCGTAGAAGAGCGTTCGTGCTGATAACGTGTTGTGAAAAACGAAGAAATATAGAAGACCCGAGAATCAGATCGTTAACTAGAAACCGAAATCGATCGTTTGAGAGACCCAGGAACAAGATTTCAATAATTTTCTTTTCTTGGAATTATGTACAAATGAAGGAGAGAAATGAGCTATTTATAGAAAATCCGAAGTTACTGTTCACGTATACGTATTTATGAACAGTAACCGTATGGCGGCTAAACAGTAACCGTATGGCGGCGTGAACAGTACCCGGCTGCGTGAACAGTGTCCGGCTGCGTGAACAGTATCCGGCTGCGTGAACAGTACCGTAGCTTCACTATTCATTTATAACATATTCCAACTAATTTCAATATATATGTGATATATATATATACACATATATACATATACATATATTTTTCCCAACTAATGTGATGCAACTTGCACTATATATTTCCAATGTGTGATTGCTCCAATGTAATTAGTAACCTATTCATTAAAGAAAAAATCGTTGATAACTATGTCCTATGCTTTATGAAAATAAATCCAAAACTTTTTTTCTTTTCTTTTGTGGGGATTTTGAAAAAGGAAAAGAAAAAGAGAGAATAAATTAAAATACATGATGACATTATTAGATGTTGGCGGATATGAAATTATTAGCATTGAATGGGGGAATGGACCAAAAAGAAAATGCTACTACAAAAAAAAAAGTATTTATGCTTGTTGTAACAAATCATACTCATAATCTAATTTTAAAGTTAATAATCTTAGTTTTATAGTTGAATTTGTATATTCCAAGTAGATTTTGTCATTTTTTGTCTACATTATTAGAAAGGTTATTATTTAAATATTGCCTATAGTCATTGTACTAAATAGTATTTTATAATTCATTTGTCTTGAATATACACAACATAACATATGCAAGTTTTTACCTCCCAAATAAATAAAATTAATTCTACTAGGATCTTAGCCACACAAAAAGAATATATCAAAAAAAAATTAAGGTGCTACAAAAAATTCGAATTAATATCGTACTCTTAACACTTCAATTTAATTAACTAATAAAATGCCATGCTATGATTACAATCAGTGATGTAGTTATTTAGATTTAGATTTTTTTTAATTTTGTTTTAAATTTTTTAAAAAGTTTTATCTATTCAAAATTTAATTTTCATTAAAAAATATTTTAGAATGAATTTATTTTCTGATTATTTTATATTCTAATGATCACCTAGATCAAATTAATTTCTTTAGATAGGATTCATCTGGATATGTGGTTAAATCAAATGTACACCTATAAGTACACTCTCATAATTTGCATCACTTAAATAATTGATAAAACTGAATGCATAATTAAACACCAAATGGGATCTAAGTTTAAATTCATGACATCTTATAAACAATTATATTTGAATAAGTGACGCTACTTGTGAATAAATAATAAGCAATTCGGAGTGATCAAGTCATGCAATTACATTATTATTTTTGTTTTTTTTATTTATTTTTATTTTATGAATGCACACACAAGCATTCAAACAGATGTTACAACTTGTCATGGACATCTTATTAGTTAGGCTTTTAACCATCCATGCAACTTTTCTTGACCATTTAATTAATTACTTAAACACATTGGATTATAATCCATCTTATTATTAACCAAAATAGAAAATTGGATTTTTTGCACCCAAACCTAAATGGCATCAAATTCAATTTGAGGCGAAAATTTATGGAAATAAGGAAATAAATTGATTGCCCTGGGGTTTTTGGTAATTTGGCAGGGGCCAAAGTGAATTAAAATATAAATATAGGGTTAAAAGGAGAAAAAACAATAAATTAGGGAATTGATGACATTAGCGCGTTACCGATGGCGGGTCGTCCGAGCCTTCGTCATCGTCGTCTCTCTTCTCTCTCTCCGGCAAATTTTCTTAGTCCTTTGGTTTTTTAATTCAAAAGAACAGATTTTCTTCTTCCTCATCTGCGACTTCCCCAATTCGACCGCATTAAATTTCTGCCCAGATCCCTAGCTTTCTTCACACATCCCCATCTGTTAGAATTTGTAAACTTTGAAATTAATTGCAACCCGACGAAACATTTTCTTCGTTTTTTTCAGAAACCCATTTCTCTCTCTCTCTCTCCTCTGATTCCTGTCTGCTACGGTCACGATTAAAGAAATCAGCAACCATGGATTCTTCTGTCTCTCTCTGCCACCTTCTCGCATGCACGAGAGCTCTTTTGTACGTTTAGTGCTTGTTTTCCCCCATCTTTTATTTATAACAACAGTGGTGATATTCCCAGTTCTTCATTTCTATCTGCTCTGTTACTGTTTCTGGGATTTCTTCTCGGCTGCTTCAATCTCTGGCGCTGTTCTCAGTTGAAGCAAGCGGAACCCAGATTTAGAGTTCGTGGGTGGTTTTCTCTCTGAGGTGGAGGAAAGTAAACGATGGTTTCTCCATTTCCGAGGTTGTACGGACGGGAACCATGAAACTTAGAACGGCAGCGTCTGGACTCTCGGCGGCGACGTATCCCCTTCTTCTTCTTCTGTTGTTCAGATGGGTTGCGGAGGATCCAAGGTAGATGATCAACCGCTTGTGATTCTCTGCAGAGAGCGCAAGGACTTCATCAAAGCGGCGTCGAACCACCGGGTTGCTCTCGCCGCCGCTCATCTCGCCTACTTCCAGTCTCTCCACGACGTCGGCGAAGCCATTCGCCGGTTCGTCGACGAGGAACTCGTCGTGGGTTCGTCGTCTTCGCCGGATTCGCCCGTGCTTACCCTCCCCTCCGATGAGGGGAAGCCGCGGAAACCTAAGATCTCGTCGTCTTCCACGTCGATTTCGCACTCGGTCATCGAAGAAGGAGAAGAAGACGAAGACGAAGAAAATACAGAGGATTCGCATTTGCATCTCTCTTCCGGATCTGAATCGGGATCGGAAGCCGGATCTGACCCGTCGGAGGGTCATATCCACATTGAAAGCAGTCCGGAACCGGAGGGTCATATCCACTACCGTCCGCCGGAAAGTTTCCCTCATGGCTATCCCCCCGTTTACCCTCCGTTATATTCACCGGGCTACTCATCTGGGTACCCATATCCGCCGGGAGACTGGGGGTTCATGGGTGGGAACCCGGACCCGAATCCAAACTCGTACCCGGGTATGTATTACATGAAGAAATCTGCGGCACCATCTCGATCGGTTGTGTTTCAGCCGGAGAATCACCGAGTGGAGAACGGCCAATGGCCGTCGGATCCTGGATTTGGGTATCCAGGTTATTACCCTGGAAACCCGAGATCTGGATTCTTTGGATACCCTCCGTCGTCTGGGGATTTCGCGGAGGTCCCACGGAGTTCACCGGCTCCGGCTCCGCCTCCTCCGGCGCCGCCGGCGCCGCCGAGCGTTTCTGCGTGGGATTACCTGAACGTGTTTGATATGTATGATTATAGCGGCGGCGGAGCTGGGTATTCGGGTTTGCACCCGCCGAGCAATGCGGTTGCCGGGTCAAACTCGAGCAGTCCGGATTCGAGGGAAGTCAGGGAGAGGGAAGGGATTCCTGATCTGGAAGAGGAAACAGAGCAAGAAGTCATCAAGGAAGCTTACAAATATACGAAGAAGACAAAGACGAAGAAGAAGAAGGAGGTAGAGTCTGTGACAGAACAGAGACATGACCATGATCATGCGCATGACAATCCTAAAATCGAAGAAATCCGCGAGAGGAGCATTAATGGAAGAGGAAATTCCGGTGAAGGAACTTCAAGGGCAGTGCCTATGCCAAGAAGTGCCACCGAGAGCTCCTCCTCAACAGTGTCATCGTTTTCGAACAGTGATGTAGGGCATGAATTCCATCATGTTAATGGCGGCGAGGGAAAGGGTAGTAACAGTTCAAGTGGGCATGGCACGGTAATGACAAAGAGCTCGGAAGAAGCAGAAGAAGAGATCGGGAGGAAGAAAGGAGTGAGCTTTGAGTTGGAGGAGACGACCACAACCTCGTTTGATGTCGAATCATCCAAGATTAGTAGCCTGACCACATTATCTGTCCATGGCACTAGGGATCTTAGAGAAGTTGTGAAGGAGATCAAGAATGAATTTGAGGTTGCCTCTTCGTATGGGAAAGAGGTGGCTGTATTGCTTGAAGTCAGCAAGTTACCTTATCAGCGGAAGAACAATGGGTTCAAAGGTATACCTTATCTAAGCTGTCTCATTCTCTCCTTTCTGTTATTTACTTTTGTCTGAAACTGCTTAAAATGATCCTTCCACCATGCATTTCTGGGCATAGCTTTCATTCTCGAAAACTACTTCGAATAAAGATATCTGTTTTGGAGAATGATTTTGGCGAATTTTCCCACGATGAACTCCGATGTAGTGGACAGAACATAAAGAATCTCCAGATCTTGCTTGGAACAAATCGTATGTTGATTTAGAACAGATGGCCATTGTTGCTTGTACGATGCTTACTGTTTCAATTCAGTGATCTTCTCCAGGATCATGTATCTGGTAGCACCATCCATGTTGCAAACTCGGTCTCGACCTCAACCCTCGGTTCGGCTAACATCGAGGACGTTGAAAATGGCGAAATCATACAATGGCGAGGAGCCTGGAGGCTTCACTTGCAACTTATCGTCGACCTTGGAGAAGCTTTATGCATGGGAGAAGAAATTGTACAAGGAAGTTAAGGTACTGACCGATGTTTTCGAATTGGGTGTTTCGGGATCCTTAACGGGTCTGGGGCTTCCTCAGAATCTTACATTGTTCTGACGTCAGGATGAAGAGAAACTTCGGGTCATCTACGAGGAGAAGTGCAAAACCCTAAAAAAGCTTGATAGCCATGGAGCGGAATCTAGCAAGATCGATGCTACTCGGGCATCGATCAGGAAGCTGCTAACTAAGATCGATGTCTGCATAAGATCTGTCGATTCCATCTCCAGTCGGATACATAAACTCAGGGACGAAGAGTTGCAGCCGCAACTAACTCAGTTAATTCACGGGTAAAACATCTCGTTTGTCGCTAATACTCGGATACTTATATCGTGTACATACCGATCTTTTGACCCATATGTTGTATGTACCTCGAAAGGTTGATAAAGATGTGGAGATCGATGCTGAAGTGCCACCAGAAACAGTTCCAGGCGATCATGGAGAGCAAGGTTCGGTCTCTGAGGGCAAACACCGGCCTCCAAAGAGACTCGGGTCTGAAAGCGATTCTCGACCTCGAGATGGAGCTTCGAGAATGGTGCAACAGCTTCAACGATTGGGTCAACACCCAGAAATTGTATGCGGAGTCCCTAAACGGGTGGCTTTCGAGATGCCTTCACTACGAACCCGAAGCAACTGACGACGGGATCGCCCCATTCTCCCCTAGTCGGCTCGGGGCCCCTCCCGTCTTCGTCATATGCAACGATTGGCAAGATGCGATGGCAAGAATATCCGGGGAGAATGTAACGAACGCGATGCAAGGCTTCGCCTCGAGTCTCCGTGAGTTATGGGAGAGGCAAGACGAGGAGCAGAGGCAGAGAGTGAAAGCGGAGTATGTCTCGCACGATTTCGAGAAACGGCTGAATGATTTACGGACAGAGAGGGCGAGGGCGAGGATGAAGGCCGACGAGGAGGAGCGAGATGAAGCGTCGGGGAAGAGCGTGGTCTCGACGGGAGGTCGTTCGGGGAGCGGGATCTCGGCACTGGATGATCTGAAAGTGGATTTGGATTCGATGAGGAAGAAGTTGGAGCAGGAGAGGGAAAGACACAAAGAAGCCATTAAGCTTGTGAATAATGCAGCTTCGACCAGCTTGCAAGCAGGTCTGATTCCCATCTTCGAGGCTTTGGGAAATTTCACCTCGGAGGTGGTGAAAGCTCATGAACATGTTAGGCTTCAGTATCCTCGCGCATCGTGAAATCTGGATTTTGGGGGTTGGAATTGCGAATTTCAAAGTTTTGGTACTTGAAATTAGATATTAGATGGGTAGGGGATTTTTGTACATATACATACATTCGTTAATTGGTTGTAGATCCCTTTTTTTTAGAAGTCTCCGAATTTTGCTTTTGCTTTTGATTATTCTTCTTTAACAAATTTATAATGGCTCAATTGAAATAATATTAGCATATAAATGTGGGGGTGTCAAGATAATCCTTTCGGGTAATTAATAATTATGGAAAAAGACCTAACCGAATCATCCATTATTGGTCACCATATAAATGTTCTCAATATTTTATTTTGACCATTTTTCTGCATAATCAAAAAGGAAAAAAAAACAGGCGAGAGAATTCCAAGGTCAATGCGCGCCACGTGTCTACTCCATGACGTGGCAGGAACGTATTGGTTAGACCGTCTGCATGTACACGATAAACACGGCTGGTTACAATAGGAAAAATATCGATAACGGCTAAGGCCAAGACACATTTGCTATGTACAAATTCCTTCCAAATAGTTGTATCGTGACGAGACCTATCCAATGAAACACCGCCACGTGGAATATTACCCTTTACAAACCTGCATTTTGGTTTAAAAAAAAAAATCCGGTAGCGAATGTGTTGATATATATTTGTATATACCTATATCTATATATATCCGAGTTCCCTCGAAACACGAGAGAATTCAAACGACGTTCTCGTTGGTGAGAGAGAGAGAGAGAGAATGGCGTCAAGAGTTTCTGCGTGGTTTTCGATCCTTCTGTTTTCATTGATTGTGTCTTCTATAAGTGCGGAGGAGACAGAGACGAAGGAGTTCGTGTTGGCTCTGGATCACTCTAACTTCACCGATACCGTCAGCAAGCACGACTTCATCGTCGTCGAGTTCTACGCCCCATGGTATTCGATCGATTTCACCCTCTCTGATCGTATTCAAAGAATTAACTTTCACTTGATTTCGTGTCGTGAATCTGGTGGACCACCCAATTTTGTCTTCTTCTGATTCTGAATTTATTTTCCTGGTTCCTGCGTTTTCTGGGTTAGCATGCCTCTTATTCCGTTTGCTGTTTCAATGCGACGGTTCGAGATGGCGTAGCTGATCGGTTTCATGAAGTATTTGTGATTTTGAGTTTGAGTGGTCCGATCAATGTGAATCGATTTGATTATATATTTTTTGATATAATATCATCATCATATTCTGCCGATCATATTTTTCGGTAGAATGATGCCTGATCTGACTTCGCCCTTTATTGGTGGGTTAACCAGAGTTTTGTTCTTCTTCAGGTGTGGACACTGCCAACAACTTGCTCCTGAGGTAATGGATTTGCTTTTCGATCATTTAAATAGGATTTATATACAGGACAGGACTTGGAAAATTTTAGCAACAGTTAATACTGATGGATGATATTTGGTTTACAGTACGAGAAGGCTGCATCTGAGTTGAGCAGCCATGACCCTCCGATCGTTCTCGCCAAGGTTGATGCCTCCGATGAAGCAAACAGAGATCTTGCGAACCAGTTTGGGATTCAGGGCATACCCGAAATCAGGATTCTGAGAAATGGAGGAAAATCATCTCAAGAATACAAGGGACCTCGTGATGCCGAGGGAATTGTCGCTTACTTGAAGAAGCAAAAAGGCCCTGCTTCGGTCGAAATTAAGTCAGCTGAGGATGCTGCTGAGGTTGTGGGTGACACGAACATTGTTGTGGTAACTGTCTCTTTTATTCCTTTTCTCGGATTCTTGTCCATTACTTCATCATGGATTGTACTCATGAATGTTTGTTTCTGTTGCTTCAGGTTGGAGTTTTCCCTGAATTATCTGGTGAGGAGTATGAGAACTTCTTGGCCATTGCCGAGAAACTGCGTGCTGACAGCGACTTTGCTCACACATTGGATGCCAAGCTTCTTCCACGTGGAGAGTCATCTGTTGCAGGGCCTCTGGTTAGGCTATACAAGCCTTTCGATGAACCTTTTGTTGACTCCAAGGTACAAGTTCACATCCAGTTCGTACATTACGGTGGCCAGTGATCCTGTTAAATGCAGTAATCTTCCTAGACTTTCTTGTTTAATTCATGTTCCATGCAATCAGGATTTCAACATGGAAACGTTGGAGAAGTTTGTCAAGGAATCTAGCATGCCACTTGTCACCATCTTTGACAGTGATCCGGCCAACCATCCATACATTATCAAATTCTTCGACAGCACCGGTACCAAGGTAACTTAGTTGCCATGTTATTTGTAGAGTTTTTAATCAATATGGGCATATCCCTTATGCCCTGTTTTTGTTTCTGGATAAGTATTTTGTATTGAAATGTGCCGGATGGTGTTGGTGATTGATTGGTAGCTTAGTCTCTGCTTGAAAGTTTGCAATCTTTCTTTGGTGCTGCTTGTGATGACATAATGTTCGACCCAGTTGCCTGTGATTAAATGCTATTACTGAAGATTCCGAATTGATTCCAGATTTTTTTTCTTCTGGATTGCATATGGTATCTTTATTTCTCTCTCATAGGAAGTTCAATAGAGTATCTTGAAGTTTCTTTAGGACATTCCGTTCCTTCTCTGGTTACTGTTTTAATGAGCAATAATTTGAAATTTTCAGGCAATGCTGTTCATGAACTTCTCCGTTGGATCGGTCGAGTCTTTCAAAACAAAGTATTATGAAGTAGCTAAGGCTTTCAAGGGACAAGGTCTTAGCTTTCTTATGGGAGATGCTGAGGCCAGTAAAGGAGCTTTCCAGGTTACTTTCTCATCTCTCTTTTCCGTCACTCGTCCTGTGATGCGGTCTTTACACATTACTGAGCCGAGTTTATTTATATATATATAAAAAAAAACAGTACTTCGGAATCGAAGAGAGCCAGATTCCTCTCATCGTCATCCAGACTGCTGATGGCAAGAAGTATTTGAAAGCAAATTTGGAGGTCGATCAAATCGAATCGTGGGTGAAGGACTACAAGGTTAAGTTTCTTTGCGTAACCATGGAAATTTTGTGGAATGTCGGCGTATAAACATATATGTAAGTTTATAACTGAATAAAAACATATACAGGATGGAAAAGTTGAGGCTTACAGAAAGTCTCAACCTGTTCCGACCGAAAACAACGAGCCAGTGAAGGTTGTTGTGGCAGACAGCATCGACGACATGGTTTTCAACTCGGGGAAGAACGGTTAGTGTGATTCCCTTACCAGTCTTCATAATATGTATTCTGTGGAATGACTGGTGACTGATTTTCTTTGCGGTGGATACTTTACCGCTTGCAGTTTTGCTTGAATTCTACGCTCCGTGGTGTGGACACTGCCAAAAGCTTGCTCCGATCTTGGACGAAGTCGCAGTCTCATTCCAGAGCGACCCGAGTGTCGTTATTGCGAAACTAGTTAGTCTGGCTATCTATAACATGGGAGTTTTCTCATCCTACTGGTTTTGTCTATGTTCACTGACTGGCTTATATTCTCTTTCCCGTGTCCAGGACGCAACAGCAAACGATTTCCCGGTAAACACATTCGACGTGAAGGGTTTCCCAACAATGTACTTCAGGTCATCGAATGGGAGCATTGTGCAGTACGAAGGAGACAGGACGAAGGAAGCAATCATAAGCTTCATCGAGGACAACATGGCAAAACCCGTGACCGAGGAACCGAAAACTGAGGAGCCCAAGGAGGAGGAGAAGCCGGTGAAGGATGAACTCTAAACCGAAAAACTCGGGACCGTGGTAAGCGTGTTGCTCTCGCTGCTATACAGGGTAGTTACGAGGAGGAATACATACACACAGTTTTGAGGAGGAAGGATCTCCTATCTATCAGATGGCAGCCTCATTTCCATTTTCCATTCTCTCTTCTTCTCTCCTTGGGATTTTTTTTTTTTTTTTATTTATGTTGGTTCTTTCGAATAATCTATCTTGTTGGGTGGTGTTCCATGAATAAAAACAGGTTGAGGCAACAACCTTCGAGCAAGGTTTTGTAACGTTATATGCGTTTGTGGGAACGAGTAGTGAGACCGGTTTAACCAGAAACATGAAATGAGTAGTGAGACAACACGTAATGTCACATAGAAGAACAAGCAGTGCACAAAGCTCTTTCAATTGAAATCTTGGTTTTTATTTCACTATGGGTCGATGAATTAACCGTAACTGAAATTATTCAACATTCTTCAGTCGACATAGCATATACATATACGATACGATACGGTCGGCCCGTTTTTCAGATGTTCTTGCGGAACTCCATAACCCAACACTTGTATGCCGAACAAATGAGTTCACAGGCAGCAAAACCAGAGTTTAGGGCCAAAGCTTCGAACTCGGCCTTCGTCCTCTCTCTCCCTCCCTCGCAGAAAACCAACATCAACACATCTTCAAGAGCAACAATGTCGGAAGCGTCATCATGGCCATTCGTTTGATCGAGAAATACTGATTCCATCACAATCACTTTGCCATTGTCGGGCAGAGCTTTCCAACAGTTCTTGAGGATCTTCACGCACTTTTCATCACTCCAATTGTGGAGAACATGCTACACGAAAGTTTATTAATTAATTAATTAAAGATACGATTGATTCAAAAACTACGTACGTACGTACGTACATACGTATATATGTATGTATGTGTGTATGTATAAACCACGTGACTAGCTAGATATTACCTTCAAGATTATGGCATCTCCTTTCGGGACGTTCACAAACATGTCTCCACCGACATGTTCCATACCTACGTACACAGAAAACACTCTTCTCACACGAATGAAGTACTTCTTTTCCAATGTTTAAAAAGGAAAAAACATCGTCTAATCTAAACTCTTTGATTATCAATAATAATAAGAACAATTGTCCTGCGATTAATTTGAAAACGATACCGGGCAGAGAAGGGGCATTGGCCACGACGTAAGGGAGGTCGAAGTTAATGGCCTTGAGACGAGGATATTTGGAGGTGACGAGGCTGAGGGTTGCTCCATTCGCACCTCCCACATCGACCAGCACTTTGGCACCTCCGAATCCTTTGTATACTTCTAGAAACTTCGTTACCAACAGCTTGGAGTAATTCGACATCGCCCTCTCGAATAAATCCGCCATCCTTCCCTCTCTTTCTTTATAGGCAAACTCTGACATCCCATATTCCCTGTTGAACGCAGTCCCTCCTTCTACTATTACTTCCTTCAAATGGCTCCTGTTGTTGTTGTTTTTCTCTCTAAAAGATATCAGTGTGCGTATATTGGATACTATATATGAATATATGTGTGTGTATGTATATGTATATTTACCAGCATGCTAAGTTGAAGGTATCATTGATCAACAAGAGGAGAGGACCCAAAGAACCCTTTTGACATCCATCTTTCAACAGAAACCGGCAAATCGGTTTAGCTCGGTACACACTCTCCACCTTCTCTGCGGTCTGAACCGTACGGCAATCGACCACCGAGAAGCTCGCCAGTAACCTCAGCACGCGGTTCAACATATCCGGAGCATTAGGGTTTGTGGGAACAGAAGGTAGCCGAAGAGCGATTTCCGAAGGTGAGAGGTACGCGCCTTTACCCTCCTCAGCTGCCACGTGGAGGGTGTCGATGAGACCGAGCTCGACCGCTGATCTCAGCACCATCGGAAGCGATCCCGACAAAGCTAGCCTCCTTGTTCCGATTTCTTCGTCGTCTTCTTGTTCATGAAGTGGTTTAGGGTTAGGGTTTCCCTGTTCTTGGAAGCTTCCAACTTTGCTCATCTTAGACTAATGTTGTGTTGTAAGAACGGAGTTACGATATTAGCGTCTCTAAATAGCCTTAGTTAGGGTTTAATGTGACATTTCAGTCCCTCGATTCTAGAAATTTTTGGTCAGATTACTAAAAAAATCGTGTTTTTTTCCCTCAACAGTAAGTTTCGCATTAATGCTCTCCTTGACCATAGATGGATGAGTGACATGAAACATAAACTTTACGGGTATCAATAAATGTTCTAAACGTGTTACGCGCAATCTTCATGGGGTTTTACTATGCATTATTATTTGAAACAACCATGCGTACTGTGTTGTATATGAATTTATCGAACTTTATAGAACATATCGAACGGACCTATTGATAATATTGTTTCGATTATTTTTTTTTATAATCCAGAAGTTCAGAAATAGATATTCAAACGAGTTTTTTTTTCATTCACTCGGTTTCATCTATGCATTTACTATATGAAACGACTTTGATATCTAAATAACAATGCGTTAAATATTTTTTTTTGCTGCCTTAAAAACCATCAAAGTATCATAATAACCCCAAATAACTAGATTTTTACTGACCACCCATATCATTTAAAAAAGGAAACCATCCAAAAACACTAAAAAATAAAAACATGCAAAATGCATTAAATTCCATCCCCATCGTTTCGGCATATTGTTCGCGCTGAAACGTTTCTATTGGTTAATCGTCTATGTCTTAACTCTTCTATCTTTTTTTTTTTCGTTTGTCATATACAATTATAAGATATTTATTTATCATAAAACAAAGTTTGGTTTAGTTCTTATAAATTGTGAGATTTATTATTGTTCTTAAACAGTAGTGATTAGGAAAAATTAATACATAAATATATTTTCAATTAGAGTTAAAACAAAAAATCAACAAAAATTGCAAGTTCTTTGGATGTATCTATAAAGACAATTGCTTATTTTTATTTATAATTAATTTAGATTTTGACCGGACTTGTATTACAAACTTGAGATTTTTTTTGGATATTTTCCTATTTGAAATTGCTCGAGTCGGGAGATGAAACCGAGTGAACAAATTGAAACATAAAAAACACATAACCAGATCCATCCAACCGTGAAGTCATCTAAAAGAATTTGGATTTCTTCAAATAATCTCTTTGCAGTCGTTGTTGATCATATATATATATATACATGTCATGATTCTATTATTCTTGAATAAGGTTGGATCCAATTCTTGTTCAACTCGTAATTAAGTTTGAAG
This sequence comes from Tarenaya hassleriana, assembly GCF_000463585.1. NCBI lineage: Eukaryota > Viridiplantae > Streptophyta > Magnoliopsida > Brassicales > Cleomaceae > Tarenaya > Tarenaya hassleriana. The sequence continues at coordinate 1,174,969 of NW_010965373.1, read as the reverse complement.
AAAAAGTACTATAGAAGAAACGACAAAGAACTTCATAACAACGTGGCTAATACAGATCATAGCAAGTAGACAAGACAAGAGTATCATATAACTATAACCGAAGTTCCATATGCACAACATATGAATTGACAGTCCCCGAAACCGGAATCATTGGCCAAAGTTTTGAATTCGGCCCGAGTTCTCTGTTTCCCTCCAGGCGTTGAAATAAGCATGCCAATATCATCGAGGGTCGCTATCTTTGAAGAAACATCGCTCTTAGGTTCATCAGGGAAAACCGACTCCACGACAATCAGTTTACCGCTGCTCTGAAGAGCCTCGAAGCAATTCTTGAGGATCTTCAAGCAGTTTTCGTCGTCCCAGTCATGGAGGATATTCTGCATACATAGAGATCGAATATATTCAAACAAAAAACACCGCCGTATAGAAAAAAGATTTAAAAAGAAGAGTGTCTAATATTGTGGTTACCCTCAAGATTATGGCATCGCCTTTTGGAACACTTGTGAACATATCTCCGCCTATATGCTCAATATCTAAACAAGCAAATTAACCAATATCAGAAGACAGAAGAAATGAGAGAGATGTGATTCTCGTAATGAAAACACAAAGCTTGAACCTGGATGGGAAGGTGCTATTGCCACGACGTGAGGCATATCGAAATTTACGGCCTTGATGTTTGGATACTTGGCGGCGATGAGGCGGAGGGTGGCTCCGGTTCCACCTCCCACATCGACCAAAACCTTTATGCCTTGGAAGCCTCTGTAAATTCCTACAACCTTCGACATGACAAGCTTTGTCCAACCCGACATTGCCTCTTGGAACAACACATTGAACCCTTTATCCTTTGTACTGTACTCGAATGACGACATCCCACACGCCATTTCAAATACGTTCCCCCCTTTGAGAAGTAACTCATTAAACTGGCTCCTGAATTTGTACAAACACAGACTAATCCATGTGATATCCATGCAAACCAGTTTTCTGTATATACAAAAACCTAAAGATATAGATCGAACTCATGAACTTTGAGAGCTGAACAAGAGCCTGAGCCATTTGAACACTCAAGAATCGAAATCTTTTAATAGTTTATTTTCATTTTGATCGAACCCGATTCGAGGATTACCAGCACAACCGGGCTAAGTCACAGTTGAGCATCATGAGTAAAGGACCAAAGGAACCATCTTGATCTCCATCTTTCACCAGAAACCGACAAATTGGTTTAGCCCGGTACGCAATCTCCACCTTTTCTCCAGTCCGAACCCTACGGCACTCAACGATAGAGTAACTTGCAAGTAACCTCAGGACACGGTTCAACATGTCCGGAGCATTAGGGTTTGTTGGAACACAAGGCAGCCGAAGAGAGATTTCAGAAGGGGAGAGGAACGAGCCACCCTCAGCTGCTGCCACGTGGAGGGCATCGATGAGACCGAGCTCGATGGCCGATTGCAGTACCCACGGGAGCACTCCCGAGAAAGCAAGCCTCCTTGCATCTCCTCCGAGTTCTTCATCGCTTTCTTGTTTAGAGTTAGCGTTTCTCTGTTCTTGAAAGTTGATGACTTTGTTAATTTTTAACTGTTCTTGAAAGTTGATGACTTTGTTCATTTTTAATCAAATTTTGATTGAAGAAATGTTAGATTGACTAAACGATGAAAAATAGAGTGTTTTTAGTTGTTCTCACTTTGCTTGTTTAAATAGCCTTTATAAATTTAGCCAAAATATCACAAAAAAAAGCCATTTTTTTAGGAGTAAATGTGACATTTAATAAATTGATAGCACTTAATTTTCTTTTCCTTTATTTCTTATATATATATAAGTTGCTTTATAGTACATGAAACCTAACTTCTAACGCTTATATGCATGCCTGTAAATTAAACGATTTAAGCGTGTTACAAACTTCTAGCATTGGACTTAACGACACTTTGGACTATTCTTCATGTACACATCAATGTCCAAAAATCAAACATTTCAAAGATAGAGGATGATTACACAGAAATATGGCAAAAACGTTGAGAAAGTAGAAAATTTTATGTTCTTGTTAAATAATAATAATAATTATTAAAAGGTACGGTTTGAACCTATGAGCTTTAGAACGTAAACCCAAACCCTAACAAAAGCCATGTCTTGGTTTCTTAATTATTGCGAATATCAACGACATCTATTAGATATATATGGTTACGATTTGGTTGTTTATATTTCTATCTCATCTGTATATGCATATCTATTTAGATATGCTCTGTTTCCTGCATTTACGTAACTTTCAGTTCCTTGTACTTCTACTTAAGGAAGACATTCTTCCTGAGATCGAATAAGAAAACAATTCTTCCAGTTTCTACTTCTATAGTTTCACATGGTATCAGAGATTTTCTTTTGATTCTTTTCTTCCTTTTTTTTCCCCATCTAATTGATGGCGACTCACTCTGATTCCGAGGATGTCACATCCTCTGTTCAAACACCACCCACAATTCCATCAGATCCATACTCGAATCCTCTATACCTTCACGCAGCCGACACCTCAAGTGTCTCGCTTATTTCAGATAAGCTAATTGGAGAATCAAATTACACTGTCTGGTCTCGATCTATGGTGAAAGCATTGAATGCCAAAAACAAGCTGAGTTTTGTGGATGGCACCATGCCGAAACCTCCTTGTGATCATGTTACTGCTGGTGCATGGTCTCGTTGTGATGATCTGGTGTTTACTTGGATTCGAAATGTTGTTTCTGCAAACATTGCAAGTCTGATTATTTATCTGGACACAGCTCAGGAAGCATGGCAACATCTGGAAGATCGTTTCAAGCAGACGAATCTTTCGAAAATATACAATGTTCAACAACAACTTGACAATCTACATCAAGGATCATTAGATCTCAATGCATATTACACTAAGCTCCAGTCCTTATGGGAGGAACTTCGGAACTTTGAAACACTTCCTAAATGCACATGTAACGACTGTTCTTGTGGCATTACCTCTCGCTGGCAGGAGTTCTTCGACAAAAGGAAAGTTGTTCAGTTTCTTATGCGACTCAATGAGTCGTACACACCTGCGAGACGACAGATTCTCATGATGGATCCTTTACCTGACCTCACGAAGGCTTTTAATCTCATTTCACAGGAGGAGAGTCAGCGCTTAATCTCTCCTCTGCCTTCAGACTCTGTGGCATTTCAAGCTTCTGGTCAGTTTCCTCGTTCGAAGCATGCTGGCACTCCGAACAAAGTTGTGACTCAATACAAATCTCGTCCACAATGCACTCACTGTGGCTTGATGGGCCACACTATTGATCGATGCTACAAGATTTATGGTTATCCCCAGAAATCATCTGGTTCTTGGCAGAATCGTGATGCTTCTGGACATTCAGCAAGGAAATTTTCCTCTGACATATCTCATCCTCGAGTGAATATGATCACAGCTCCTGGTAATTCTTCTGCAGAGTCTTCTTCACCTACTCATACTTCTCAGCAGGATGCATTGATACAAGCTCAGAATCTGATTTCTCAGTTTAGTTCTCAACTCAAGGGTCTTAGTAGCTCATTCCCGAATTCGAACTCAACAGCTTGTCAATCCAATTCCCCAGGTATTTTTTCCTTTCAGCCGATATTTTCTTTACCCTCTACTTCTCTCCCTGCTGCTAGTTGGATACTAGTTGGATACTTGATACAGGAGCAAGTACTCACGTCTGCTGTGATAAGGCATTGTTCTCTGAATTATTTGATGTTTCTCCCATTTCCATCTCGTTACCTAATGGTTCTTCAATATCTGTTTCCCAGTCTGGTACAGTAATTCTGTCTCCCTTGCTTACCATCCGTTCTGTTTTATTTGCTCCAACCTTTCACTATAATCTCCTTAGCATCAGCTCTCTTACTAAACACACTAATCTCTCTGTGATTTTCTCGTGTGATTCTTACATCATCCAGGACCATTCTCGGGACTTGATGATTGGCAAGGGTAGGCAGTTCCATGACCTTTATATACTCGAAATGCAGACACCTTCCTGCTCTGCATCACCACCTCTTCCCCAGCCACATTATGTTTTTTCTGCTACCAGCCTTGAAGTTTGGCACAACCGTTTTGGACATCCATCCAACATTCGAATCCATGGTTTGGCAAACTCTCAGGAGCTTCTTTTTTCGTCTTCTTCAGATAATAAATTTTTCTGTTCGGTTTGTCCTCTAGCCAAACAGAAAAATCTCTCATTTCCTGTTTCAGCTCATTTGTCCGAGCATCCTTTTGATTTGTTGCATCTTGATATTTGGGGCCCCTTTCATACTCCTACGGTTGATGGGCATAAGTATTTTTTTACTATTGTCGATGACTGTACGAGGGTGACTTGGGTGTATTTGTTACGGAATAAACATGAGGTTTCGTTCAAATTTCCTCAATTTCTTACTATGATTCATACACAGTTTTCTGCAACAATCAAAGCTATTCAAACTGATAACGCCCCTGAACTTGCTTTCACCGATCTTCTTTTACAAACAGGGATTGTTCATCACTTTGCTTGTCCTTACACTCCCCAACAGAACTCGGTTGTCGAGCGCAAACATCAACATATATTGAATGTTGCCCGCGCTCTTCTCTTTCAATCCAATATTCCGATCCAATATTGGGGCGATTGCATTCTATCAGCGGTTTATCTTATCAATCGAACTCCGACTGCTTTGTTGAACCACAAGACTCCGTTTGAGATTCTGACCAAGACCAAACCGTGTTATTCACATCTTAGAGTCTTTGGTTGTCTTTGTTTCTATTCCACCCATGCAAAAGACAGACATAAATTCTCTCCCCGAGCCCGACCTGCTGTTTTTCTTGGTTACCCATCTGGTACCAAGGGATACAAAGTTCTGGACTTGGAGTCGAACGCGGTCTGTATATCTCGCAACGTCATATTTCATGAGTCTCAATTTCCGTTTCAGTCTGAAACTTTGCCACCTTCAACTCGTGATTTGTTTTCATGTCCAGTGTCTCCTTTCCTTCTTTACGATGAGCCTTCTTCTTATTCTTCCTCTGTTTCCCCGTCAAATTCTTTGTCTTCCACCCATTTATCTTCATCTCCCTATATTCAGCCTTTGACTTCCTCTACATCATCTATCTCAGAGAACATTGCCAGACCAGCTAGACTGATCAAAACTCCCGCATATTTATCCGACTATCACTGTTATATGCTTTCTCATAACACATCACCACCCACTTCTGCTTCTACATATTTTCCTTTATCTTCATTTCTATCATATGAGAAACTGAACCCGCCTTTCAAAACCTTTGTCATTTCGATTTCCACTGCACCTGAACCCACTTCCTTTTCACAAGCTGTCAAGTTCGATAACTGGAAAGAGGCTATGAAACTCGAGTTGGGTGCTCTATCTCGCACCAACACATGGACGATCTGCTCTCTTCCTTCCGGGAAACGACCCATAGGGTGCAAATGGGTGTTCAAAACTAAGTACAACCCGGATGGCTCGGTAGAGAGACATAAGGCCCGGTTAGTCGCTAAAGGCTATACTCAACTCGAAGGTATCGACTATCTTGAAACCTTCAGTCCCGTAGCCAAGATGACGACTGTTAGAGTTCTCCTTGCACTAGCTGCTGCGAATAAATGGTTGTTATGTCAGATGGACGTTTCTAACGCTTTCTTGAATGGCGATCTTAGTGAGGAGATTTACATGTTGCTTCCACCGGGATATTCTACGCTTAAGGGGGAGACAGTCCCTCCTAACTCGGTTTGCAAACTCAACAGATCTCTTTATGGCCTCAAACAGGCCTCTCGTCAATGGAATCATAAGCTTTCTCAAGTGCTTCTCGCTGCTGGGTTTATTCAGTCTGCATCGGATACTTCTCTGTTTGTGCAGACTCGAGGTTCCAGCATTGTTGCAGTTCTCATTTATGTTGACGATCTCATGATTACTGGCAATGATGCAGATTTGATTAAGCTTCTGAAGGACACACTGCATTCGAATTTTCAGATCAAAGATCTTGGTGACTTGCATTATTTTCTTGGATTGGAGATAGCACGTTCCAACCACGGGATTTCGGTTTGTCAACGTAAATATACGTTGGAATTGTTGGATGAATTTGGCTTGCTGGGATGCAAACCCATTGCAACCCCGATGGAATCTCATATGAAACTGGGTCTTGAATCAGGTGACCTTCTTTCTGATCCGTCACATTATCGGGCATTAATCGGGAAATTGATTTACTTGACCATCACTCGTCCAGACATCAGTTTTTCTGTAACGAAACTGAGCCAATATATGTCTCAACCTCGGACGGCTCATCTACAGGCTGCCCACAGGATTTTACGTTATTTAAAGAACGACCCTGGCCAAGGTTTATTATACTCGTCATCCTCTGATGTTCGTCTTCGAGCTTTTTCAGATGCTGATTGGGCGGCATGCCCCGATTCGCGTCGTTCTGTGACGGGCTTCTGTATTTTCTTGGGCGATTCATTGATATCTTGGAAGTCGAAGAAACAGCAGACTATCTCCCGTAGTTCAACTGAATCAGAGTACAGAGCATTAGCTCAAACCACTTGCGAAATGGTCTGGATTGCAGCTCTGTTACAGGAATTACATGTTTCTGTCCCTCAGCCGATTCCGTTGTTTTGTGACAATCAATCGGCAGTTCAGATGACTAATAACCCGGTTTTTTATGAGAGGACCAAACACATTGAACTTGATTGTCATTTCGTCCGAGATCGCTGCAAATCCGGTTTTCTCAAGCCTTTACATGTTTCTTCTCGCGACCAACTCGCTGATATTTTGACAAAACCTGTTTCGGTGGAGATTTTCAGACATTTGCTATCCAAGATGGGTGTTTTTTCTCTCTACACTCCATCTTGAGGGGGAGTATTAGATATATATGGTTACGATTTGGTTGTTTATATTTCTATCTCATCTGTATATGCATATCTATTTAGATATGCTCTGTTTCCTGCATTTACGTAACTTTCAGTTCCTTGTACTTCTACTTAAGGAAGACATTCTTCCTGAGATCGAATAAGAAAACAATTCTTCCAGTTTCTACTTCTATAGTTTCACAACATCTATATCTAAAATATGATAATTTTGATTGGTTTGATATAGAAATCTCATCACTTAGACTAGTCTAACATTTTCTGCATCGGAAAACTAGGGTTTGTTTTTGGATTTCTCTTCCATTTCCTTTGCGTTTAGTTTGCACGATATTGTTTAATAGTAGTTCTTTGGATGTATCTATAAAGACAATTGCTTATTTTTATTTATAATTAATTTAGATTTTGACCGGACTTGTATTACAAACTTGAGATTTTTTTTTGGATATTTTCCTATTTGAAATTGCTCGAGTCAGGAGATGAAACCGAGTGAGCAAATTGAAACATAAAAAACACATAACCAGGTCCATCTAACCGTGAAATCATCTAAAAGAATTTGGATTTCTTCAAATCATCTCTTTGCAGTCGTTGTTGATCATATATATATATATATATATATATATATATATATATATATATATATATGTCA
>NW_010965373.1:1159415-1167469 GCF_000463585.1 Tarenaya hassleriana | reverse complement strand
ATCCTTCTGTTATATATATATATATATATATATATATATATATATATATATATCCTTAGTTGAAGGAATCAAATGTATTTGTGAAATTCTATAACCGAAGTTCCATATGCACAACATATGAATTGACAGTCCCCGAAACCGGAATCATTGGCCAAAGTTTTGAATTCGGCCCGAGTTCTCTGTTTCCCTCCAGGCGTTGAAATAAGCATGCCAATATCATCGAGGGTCGCTATCTTTGAAGAAACATCGCTCTTAGGTTCATCAGGGAAAACCGACTCCACGACAATCAGTTTACCGCTGCTCTGAAGAGCCTCGAAGCAATTCTTGAGGATCTTCAAGCAGTTTTCGTCGTCCCAGTCATGGAGGATATTCTGCATACATAGAGATCGAATATATTCAAACAAAAAACACCGCCGTATAGAAAAAAGATTTAAAAAGAAGAGTGTCTAATATTGTGGTTACCCTCAAGATTATGGCATCGCCTTTTGGAACACTTGTGAACATATCTCCGCCTATATGCTCAATATCTAAACAAGCAAATTAACCAATATCAGAAGACAGAAGAAATGAGAGAGATGTGATTCTCGTAATGAAAACACAGAGCTTGAACCTGGATGGGAAGGTGCTATTGCCACGACGTGAGGCATATCGAAATTTACGGCCTTGATGTTTGGATACTTGGCGGCGATGAGGCGGAGGGTGGCTCCGGTTCCACCTCCCACATCGACCAAAACCTTTATGCCTTGGAAGCCTCTGTAAATTCCTACAACCTTCGACATGACAAGCTTTGTCCAACCCGACATTGCCTCTTGGAACAACACATTGATCCCTTTATCCTTTGTAGTGTACTCGAATGCCGACATCCCATACGCCATTTCAAATACGTTCCCCCCTTTGAGAAGTGACTCAGTAAACTGGCTCCTGAATTTGTATAAACACAGACTAATTCATGTGATATCCATGCAAACCAGTTTTGTGTATAGACAAAAACCTAAAGATATAGATCGAACTCATGAACTTTGAGAGTTGAACAAGAGCCTCAGCCATTTGAACACTCAAGAATGCGAAATCTTTAAATAGTTTATTTTCATTTTGATCGAACCCGATTCGAGGATTACCAGCACAACCGGGATAGGTCACAGTTGAGCATCATGAGTAAAGGACCAAAGGAACCATCTTGATCCCCATCTTTCACCAGAAACCGACAAATTGGTTTAGCCCGGTATGCAATCTCCACCTTTTCTCCAGTCTGAACCCTACGGCACTCAACGATAGAGTAACTTGCAAGTAACCTCAGCACACGGTTCAACATGTCCGGAGCATTAGGGTTTGTTGGAACACAAGGCAGCCGAAGAGAGATTTCAGAAGGGGAGAGGAACGAGCCACCCTCAGCTGCTGCCACGTGGAGGGCATCGATGAGACCGAGCTCGATGGCCGATCGCAGTACCCACGGGAGCACTCCCGAGAAAGCAAGCCTCCTTGCTTCTCCTCCGAGTTCTTCATCGCTTTCTTGTTTAGAGTTAGCGTTTCTCTGTTCTTGAAAGTTGATGACTTTGTTCATTTTTAATCAAATTTTGATTGAAGAAATGTTAGATTGACTAACGATGAAAAATAGAGTGTTTTTAGTTGTTCTCACTTTGCTTGTTTAAATAGCCTTTATAAATTTAGCCAAAATATCACAAAAAAGCCGTTTTTTTAGGAGTAAATGTGACATTTAATAAATTGATAGCACTTAATTTTCTTTTCCTTTATTTCTTATATATATATAAGTTGCTTTATAGTACATGAAACCTAACTTCTAACGCTTATATGCATGCCTGTAAATTAAACGATGTAAGCGTGTTACAAACTTCTAGCATTGGACTTAACGATACTTTGGACTATTCTTCACATAATGTCCAAAAGTCAAACATTTCAAAGATAGAGGATGGTTACACAGAAATATGGCGAAAACTTTGAGAAAGTAGAAAATTTTATGTTCTTGTTAAATAATAATAATAATTAAAAGGTACGGTTTGAACTTTGAACCTATGAGCTTTAGAACGTAAACCCAAACCCTAACAAAAGCCATGGCTTGGTTTCTTATTTATTTCGAATATCAACGACATCTATATATAAATATGATAATTTTGATTGGTTTGATATAGAAATCTCATCACTTAGACTAGTCTAATATTTTCTGCATTGGAAAACTAGGGTTTTTTTTTTTGGTAAACGGTAAATTGTATTAAATACAACTGACCAGATACAGCGAAGAGAGTTTTAAGTTACATCAGCCTAATGACCCAAAAATTCAGGAGCCAAACATCATAAAGTTACGGAACCAAAAAAACATGATAGTATCCCCTGCAGCGGGAGGTGATAAATCGGCCTGAACCGAGGAAAGCTTCCGTCGAGTGAACCGAATAACGTCCTTACGGAAAACTAGGGTTTGTTTTTGGATTTCTCTTCCATTTCCTTTGCGTTTAGTTTGCACGATCGATATTGTTTAGTAGTAGTTTTTTTGGTAAAATTGTTTAATAGTAGCTGTCACAGTGGCTGTAAAATTACAAAAAAGCAAAAACAAAAAAAAAGGGTAGTCATCGCATAACAAATATATTTCATTTTTTTTTATTTATTAGTGTATAACATAGAAACTAAAACTAACGAGTGTAGAATTTTATTAACGGGTAAATAGATATTTAACAATCACATCCATTATCTTTCAATTATGGAAAACAAGTCTCCCGTTGCCATATGATGCGGTCGGTCCATTTCAGGTGTTCTTGTGGAACTCTATAACCCAACATCCGTATGCGGAGCAAACGAGTTCACAAGCGGCAAAGCCCGAGTTTAGAGCTAAAGCTTCGAACTCGGCCTTAGCCCTCTCTCTCCCTCCCTCGAGAAAAGCTAACATCGTCACATCATCAAGTGCGGTGATGTCGGAACAACCATCGGTCTCGAGAAACACCGCTTCGATCGCTATCACTTTGCCCTTGTTTGGAAGAGCCTTCCTGCAGTTCTTGAGGATCTTCAAGCAATCTTCGTCGTTCCAATTGTGGAGGACAAACTACAAAAAAGTTTATTCGTTAATACCAAATATATAAAAGACTATTAATAAATCTTCTGGAATTTTCTTTTACCTTCAAGATTATGGCGTCACCTTTGGGAATGCTTTCAAACATATTTCCACCGACATGCTCCACACCTATATACACGTGTGAAATGCTTGTATACAAAATGAAAGCACCACATGTTTTATCGGAAAGTACAGAATTTCAAAAGCCAAATATTAAAGTTTGAATCGATCCCCTTGAGGATTAATTTGTGAATGTGAGTGAGTGAACACCCTTTTACCAAAAAGAAAGAAAAATAATAACAAGATTAGCTTCATAAAGAGACCTGGACGAGGAGGGGCGTTGGCAATAACATGATGGAGATCATAGTTTATGGCCTTAATCTTTGGATATTTCGCAGTGATTAGGCCGAGGGTGGCTCCGATTCCGCCTCCCACGTCGACCAACGCATTCAAACCCCGAAAGCCTTCATAAACTTCTAGAAACTTCCTTATTAACAGCTTTGAAAAACCCGACATCGCCCTGTCGAATAAGCCTCCCATCCTTTCATCCGCTCCAAAGTACTCGAAGGACGACATGCCGTACTTTCTGTGGAACGTGCTCCCGCCTTCGAGTATCGCTTCGTTCAAATGGCTCCTATTAATTTTGCGTATGGACAGATTTCTTCAATATAAGATTTGTTACACACACGTAAACCATATTATCCAAACTCCCACTAGTCCTCTCGCGCCATATTCACGTGTCTTTTACCCGCTCTTAAACTTTGCGCATCTTTAATTTCTTTCTAATTAATAGAAACAATTTCTGTAAATTTTTTTTTCTCATTACACCCCGGCTGTCAAATTTTTCTTGGACTCGGAATTCAGAAACTTATTTAGTCAGAGAAAAGCACTTAGGGTTCAAAATAATCATTTCCTTGCATAATACGCATATACATATATATAATCATTCATATATACGTATGTATGTATGTATTTACCAGCAGGAGACGTTGACGATATCATTGTTAAGCAAGAGGAAAGGTCCCAAAGAACCCTTTTCGTCTCCATCTTTCAATAGAAACCGGCAAATCGGTTTAGCTCGGTACACACTCTCCAGCTTCTCTCCGGTCTGGACCATACGGCAGTCGACGACTGAGAAGCTCGCCAGTAACCTCAACACACGGTTCAACATGTCCGGAGCATCTGGATTTGTCGGAACAGAAGGTAGCCGGAGGGCGATTTCAGAAGGTGAGAGGTACACGCCTGTGCTTTCCTCAGCTGCCATGTGGAGGGCATCGACGAGACCGAGCTCAACCGCTGATTTCAGCACCATCGGAAGCACTCCCGACAAAGCTAGCCTCCTTGCTTCTGTCCCAAGTTCTTCGTCATCTTCTTGTTCATGAAGTGGTTTAGGGTTAGGAATTCTCTGTTTTTGGAAGTTGCTAATTTTGCTCATCTTAGTCCAATGTTGTGTTGTCAGTGATGCGCCCAAACAATAAAACGAAGCATGGTATGATCCTCATTTCGCTTCTTTAAATACGTAGTGTAAGGCGTTAATTAAACGCCAAAAATTACTTGATAGCACAAAATTTGGACTCACAACTAAATATAAAGTTATTAGTTGCTTTATAAAACATTATTTTAAAAACTTTTATATCCATATAAACTACAAATTATATAAATTTACAATATTTACATGAAAAGATGTGAAAATATATGCAACCCAAGAATTGAATAATCTACTTCAACAATTATTTCAAACTTTCTAGCCTTAGAAGTTTTGGTCGATTAAGATAATTGATTACAGTGGTCATCACTTCCTTGATGTAAACAACTTTTTTTCAGTTTAAAAAACTAATGTCATGTGTATAGAATTGAAGAGTTTATTGTAATTATATATTCTAGAGGTAATTCCAATAAAAATCCTATATTTTTTCCTTGTTGTAATTTTAACTACAATTTTAACCATGTATTTTTTTATTTAAATAAACTCTATATTTATTATATCTAACAATAAAATATCTATATTTTTAAAATTTTGGCAAATAAAATCATAAACTAAAAAATTGATTATTCAAACATTGTATCCTAATCATCCATCACATCATCAACCGCATAATGTGTAATAATATTGATTAATAAAAATAATAAAAAATTATAATAATAATAATAATAAAATAATAAAAATTATTTATATACATTCATATACATATATCACACATATACATATACATATACATATACATATACATATATACACATATATACATACATACATATATATATATATAATAACACATGGATATGTATACATATATAACATATACATATATATGTATGTGTTTATATTCAAAACATTATATGTGTATATATGTCTATGTGTATATATGTATACATATATGTGTATGTATATATATGTATATATGTGTATCGTGTATGTATATGTATATACATATATGTATGTATTTTATATGTATGTATGTATATATATATATATGAATATATATATATAAGTAATTTTTATTATTATATTTTATTTTTTATTAATATTCTTATAATTTTTTTTTATTATTTATTTATTAATATTATGAAATATTATGTGATTGATGATGTAACGAATGATTAGGATGTCATGTTAGCATTGAATAGTCAATTTATTTGTTTAGAATTTTGCTTGCCAACTTTTTAAAAGTATAGATATTTTATTGTTAGATATAAATGTAAGGTTAAAATTACGCCGGGAGAAAAATACATTATTTTTAATGGGATTTCTCTTATATTATATATATGTTGATGGTGTGGGATTTTTGAAAGCCAGGGAGGCATACATTCATCTATTTTAATAATATTGTCGAAAAAAATATATCAATAGAATACAATAAGTAATATGATGTATAATATAATAGCAAAAAAAAATCTTATTTATATTGAAATAATATTGTTTTTGCAATTAGTATAGAAACATTTGACCGAAGAAAAGTACGGTGATGGCATGAACCAACAAATTATAAAATAAATAAAAAATACCTGTAATAAAAATAAAAGAAAAATATAAGGATTTTAATTTATTCCATAAATAAATTAAAATTTGATAGAAAAAAGGAAAAATAGACGAAAAATATTAACATAATAGAAGTTAAAAAGAAAAAGAAAACAAAAAAGGATTAGGGGCTAGAAAAACCCAAAGAATATGATAAGTAAAAATCGACTGAAAAAGACAGATGAGAAAAAAAAACTTAAATTTATGTAAAAAACATATCTAAATATTTAAAGAAACTCAAAATCTATAATATAATAATGGAGGTGAAAGATTTGGAAAATTTAAACTAAGAAATAAAAAAAGTATAAACCCACGTAAAAGGAAATAAAAAAAAAAATTAGAGGTAGGAATTGTAAATAATGACAGTAAAATGGAACTGAGAATTGTTTTACAAAAATGTGCAAAATATGGGATATGATATGATTGAATAGCAAATTGATTACACGGCGAATCAATAATCGACACTTTTATTTCAGGTCAGTTTTAATTTCGAATTAAAATTTTCGATTAGTCCAAAGTTGACTGCCCGTTTTTGTGGTGTTTTTGTATTTGGTTAAATGTAATCAATTCGTGTTGTTAGTAGATGAAATATAATCGATATCACTCTTTCTTGAACAAAAAATCATCATAAAAAATAAGAAAGAAAAAAATCAATTAATTAAAATTAAAATATATAAAACTATTAGATAATAAGAAATATAACGAATGAGGATGAGAAAAAAAGGAGACTTCATTTAAAGCAATGACAAATGGAATTAAAAAAAAATTATAACACAAAAGAAAAGAAATATATATTTTTTTCGATGCAAGTTTTCATCGTCATTTTGTCCTTGGGCTTTAGGATGGAACTTTTTTACGCATCGTTATTTTCGTCGTATTTATTTAACGTACTTTTCAGCCAACGTGGAAAATATGATTAAAAAAAGGAGAGTTATAAAAAAAAAGAGAGAGAAGTAACATTTGTTAACTAATGTTCTAATCTCTACACAATATTTCTATTTAGGGTTGCAAAAATATCCAAGCTTTTTAAATTTCAAGAATTAGATTTTACGAATAAGATGATTCATAAATTGGATTTAGATTCCAATTTACGATTAGATATCCTATCAACATATAAAAACTATTTTTTTTTTCTTATTTTATTTCCGAACATTATTGTTTTTGGTGGTTATGCGATTTAGATACGCCGGCTCACGGGATATTGGAATTCGAATAAACCGAAATCTTAAATGCTTAGATCATCCAGTTCCAGTCTCGTATAAACCCTAATCGTATCAGATTTGACGCAAATCCTGATTTGGATATTAAACGTATATGGGCCGAGTTTAGGCCCATATATTTTAACATGGGCCCATCACCACCTTGCTGGTGATCATACGAACGGGAAAAAAATATATATATTTTGAATGAATCTAATATCCATATTTTGAATGGCCCAATATGCAGACGCTTTTCCTTCATTTAACCAATTTTTCAAAATCGAAACAAATCAAATTTTTAAAAAACTGAAAAACCAAAAATTTATTAAAAAAGTCTATTTTTTTTAATAAAAATTGAACAGAACCGAAACCGAAACTAAAGCGCCAATTCTAAATATAAAATAATATCCGATTGTTACATATTTTTTAGAACGAAAAATCCGGACCGAATCCACAAACGTCAATGTTAGGTCCATTTACTCTTCGCCACAAACCTTTATTCATTTATATATTTATTTATTACAGAAAAAGCAAACGACAACAAGAAAGAGAAACATGATTGATTCAACAGAAGCAGATTATTGAGACAAAACCATAAAAGGGGACAGCAGTTGGCGTGTTTTGTTCCTCAAGGGATCTCAGTCTTTGTGGAATTCGATCACCCAACTGTAGTAAGCACGGCAAACGAACTCGCAGCGGTCGAAGCCCGATCTCTTGGCCAAAGCCTCGAACTCGGCACGGGTCCTCTCTTTCCCGCCCGCACACAGCGCCAGCAACA
>NW_010965373.1:1140812-1159260 GCF_000463585.1 Tarenaya hassleriana | reverse complement strand
TTCCCTCCCGCACACAGCGCCAGCAACAACACGTCCAGGTCGAAGCCGAAGTTGGAGTACTCGCCCCCGCCTTCCGGGTTTGTCGGAACAATGGTTTCCATTACGATCACCTTCCCTTTTTCCGGAAGCGATTTCCAACAGTTTTTAAGGATCTTCACGCAGTCTTCGTCGTTCCAGCCGTGGATCGACCGCTTCATGGAAAAATCGCATTTGAATATTCGTTATTGTTTTTCGATGTATTACTTAATTTTTTTTTGGGGGTTATACTCATCTAATGAAACCTATAGTATACATAGAACATACTTTAGTGAAGATGGCATCTCCCTTTGGGACTTCAACGAACATATCTCCGGCCACATGTTCCACCCCTGAAACATCCCATTCATAAACATGATATGTATATAGGCAATGATTTGAAAAAAAAATGCATTAATTAATCAGTAGCAAAAATGTAAACGTATACAGTCCAAATACGTATATGTACGTATAGTCCCATACCAGGAAAAGAAGGAGCCTTTGCTACGACGTCGGGCAGTTCGAAATTAATACCCCTTATGTGAGGGTACTTTGCAGTGATGAGGCTCAGAGTGGTGCCATCCGAGCCTCCCACGTCGACCAGAACGTTCACACCTTCGAACCCTTTGTAAACTTCTAGAAGCTTCTTCATGACCATGGTGGAATGTTCCGACATGGCCCGGTGAAACAGCTCGTGGAAGGGCTCGTCTCTCGGCAAGTACTCGTAGAGGGTCGTGCCGTGGGCACAGTCGAATGGAGCTTTCCCTTCTAGTATCATGTCCTTGTAATGAAACCTGCCCATGATTCGTTAAACAAATAAAAACGGTTTAATGCATGTACGTATAAACTGTAATAATAGAACAGAGAATCGATCGAATTAACTACCACATCTGGATGTAGACGTTGCTATGAGACACCAAGAACAACGGGGCGAGAGAGCCCGAGCCTTGGCTATCGTTCAAGAAGAATCTGCAGATCGGTTCGGCCGAGTAAA
Organism: Tarenaya hassleriana; assembly: GCF_000463585.1. Lineage (NCBI taxonomy): Eukaryota > Viridiplantae > Streptophyta > Magnoliopsida > Brassicales > Cleomaceae > Tarenaya > Tarenaya hassleriana. The sequence continues at coordinate 1,158,251 of NW_010965373.1, read as the reverse complement.
CCCTCTCGGTTACTCCGGTACGGCCGTTCTCGCCGGTCCGAGTACGGCATTTCACTAGGGAATAGCTGGAGAGCAAACACAGCATTCGATCCAACAGCATCGGGGCATGCGGGTTGCTGGGCTTGGTCGGAAGGCGACAGGCTACGTCGGAAGGTGAGAGCCAGACGCCTTCACCGGCCTGGTGGATTGCGTCGACGACACCTATCTCGATGGCCGCTTTCAAAACCATGGGGAACGCCACCGCGTTGGCTATCCTCCCCGCTCGAATGCCTATCTCGTCGTCGTCGTTTTCCTCTTTGGTTGTGTTCGGGCTAGCGTTATGGTTCAAGTTGGTGACGTCCATTTCTTTTTTTCAAACGAAACTGAAGAAAATCAAAAGGGGACTTGATGCAAATTTGTTTCGAGCTGTGGTTTGAGCTCTCGCCATTGCCTTCCTTTATAGGGACATAATTGGGTATCAGAACCCGAATATGCTACCATAATTAATGTGATTTACCAAAAAAGACCAATGTGGAAAAAGGGGAGTATACGATCATTCGATCACTCCTACTTGTTATTGGAAAATAATATAAACAAAAAACACTATGATTGAATCGTATATAAAATATAATTATATCATATATTCTCCGTATAAATAATAAAATTTTCTAAAAATATTATTTATTTTTTAGTTAAAATGAAAATACATTTGGTGGGATATTTTTATACATTTTATGATTTATCTTAGAAATTATTAATATTCCTTTGTAAGTTCTGAAAAGAATGTCTCGGTTTCGATGCTAAATTGTTAAAATCTCAGTTTTTTTTTTTCCGTCACACAAATCACGTTTTTATATTCCAACAAATTGGTGGTGACCGAAAAGCTACTGTTAGAATGATTGGTTTTTCTCTGACAACCTTTACAATATTTTGAGAAATTATTTTAATTTACTTGTTTATTAATCAGATGAATGAATTTTGAAAATAAATAAAATTTAATAAATCATGGTCTACAAATAATTTATATTGCATTATATAAAAAAAAATTCAATATCTTTAAATCTTTTTAAAGTGACAAGAATATCATTGTGTTACCCACTTTTTTTTATTGGCTCGCACTTACTGTATGGTGCCATCTTTCTATTTTGAAGTGGGGTATATAATATATATCACCTTTATTTAGTTATAGCTATGGGAGAAATAATTGAATTAGCCTGTTTAATTGTTTGTTAAATGATTAAAACATCAGATAATATTACACTAAAAACATCTGTTATTAATTATTAATTATTTATTAATTAAATTAAATCAAATCAAATATTAAAATAAAAATTTAAAATAGATTTTTATTTAATCAAACAGAAAATGATATAATAAAATTTTATCATTTATGGAAAATCAGAACAATTGAATCTGAAATATAATCTTTATTTATGATTTGATTACATCGAGGCAAAATAAAAAATATAGTAAATAAACAATAAAAAAACAAAATAAAAAAAATATAAAATAATACAGGAAATGCATGATTGTTTATGGGCTGTACTTACGGTTGGTGTCATGCAACAGCTGCATGATTTGTTTCCAATATTCACCAATCTTTTATTTCAGTTTTTTCAACAAATATTGTGATCTGCCTCGAAAGTTGTGATTTTGCATAATACATATATCCCCCGAAATCTCTTACAAAACAATGATGTAGATACTCTCCATTAAAAAAAAAACATCTATCTGAGTAGTCTTATTACAAAACATCCTTTATCATAAAGTAAATTTGTATAGCTCTTTTTGGACTAAAGTATAAATTGTATTGTTTTTAATTTATTATTTAAAATTATGGTCTAGTGACTCCATAACGCCCTCAAGAGACAAAACGCCCCATGACATTTCATCTTTAAGAGTTTAGATTTTATATATACATATATATCGGGAAAAAAAATATTTTGTTGAATGACCTTTAAGGCCCATTGGATTCGTTTGTATTGCTATATATAAGGCCCAATGGGCCTTTGAAATGCTGTTATAAAATAATCAGTTTTTTTTATGATATATAACAAATCTTCCATGCGGGAAACAGGTGATGATTTAACGTCTCTTTTTTATTTTTATATCGGTGGTCGAAAATGATATCTGAAATATTCGAATATTAGAGATTATGAACATTTTATATTGTAATAGAATTTAGTATTGTTACATTAATCTATAATAAATAATATTTTTATATATCGTTTCAACATATTGTAATCTTGGATGAATAATAACAAGTTCAATGGAGATAATTCGGATCGATAAATGTTATTTTTTGTTCTCAATTTATTTTTCTATATATGGTTTCTCCATGAAATAACACACATTTTCTTCATCAGAGGGTAAGTTCCATTGAAGATTGTAGCATATATGTCGTTAATTTTATTACTTATACAAGCCGCCAAAAGACAAAGACAACAACAAGAACCACAAAGAGACAGAAACATGAAAGGAAGAAGTCATCAATGGATATATTATAGAAAAAAAGAAAGCGAACTTATCATTCATCAAAGCTTTAGTTATGCCTCTTTGTGGAATTCGATAACCCAACAATAGAAAGCGCGGCATATGAATTCGCAACGGTTGAAACCCGATCTCTTAGCCAAAGCTTCAAACTCGGTTCTTGTCCTTTCTTTAGCTCCTGAGCAGTGACACAGCACCGACATGTCCAAATCGAAGGCGATGTTGGAATAAACGTTTCCGCCTTCAGGATTTTCCGGAACAACCGTGTCTACGACTATCACTTTCCCTTTATCCGGGAGGGCTCTCCAGCAGTTTCTAAGAAATTTGGCGCAATCTTCGTCGGGCCAATCGTGGAGAATCCACTATATGTTTTATTCGAGGTAATGAATGAATTACATTACAAAGATTGAATCTTTATTAACATTTTTAGTTTGGCTTAAAAGTTAAAGCTATAGTAGAGCTTACTTTCATGAAGATGGCATCTCCCTTCGGAACCTCCACGAACATATCCCCAGCCACATTTTCAACCCCTAGAACCATATAGAATACTCGAGTAGAACTTGTTACATTTACATAAACAGCAGATAAAATAGACAAACCTTTTGATATATTTATGAGCTATATATGAAAAAGTGTGACATATTCCGTACAACACAAGAAATACGATTTGGAATACCTGGATAAGAAGGAGCGTCGGCTAAAACTCTTGCTAAATCGAAGTTGATACCCTTGATGTTAGGGTACTTTGAGGTAATGAGACTCAAAGTAGTACCAAGCCCTCCTCCCATATCGACTAACACCTGCACCCCTTCGAACCCTTTGTAAACCTCTAGAGCCTTCTTCACGATCATGATGGAATGTCCGACCATGGCCCGGTTAAATACATCATTTAGCGGTTCATCTCTCCTCATGTGTTCGAAGATCTTTGTCGTACCGTGAGCGTTGGTAAATGCGTCTCTTCCATCTAGTATCATATATTTCAAATGATTCCTGCAAGAGGATTATTAAATGATACCACATACTTGTCATCTATGCCACATGCACAAAGTTGTTGCATATACCCTTTTAAATGATATATATATATATATATATAGAGAGAGAGAGAGAGAGAGAGATTACCATGTCTTGATAAAGGCATCACTGTGGAGGAGCATGAACATAGGGACAAGAGAACCAGAGTCTTGGTTATCGGTCAAAAAGAATTGACAAACACGTTCGGTTGCGTATACCCTTTCAATCTCATCGTTTCCGGTACGAACCGTACGGCACTTCAGTATAGAGTAGCTAGTGAGTAACCGCAGCATGCGATCCAGCAACAGTGGAGCCTGTGGGTTGGTGGGTTTGGTCGGAAGCCTGCTCGCTATCTCGGAAGGTGAGAGCCACGCGCCCTCTCCCGCCTCGGAGATAGTGTCTATGACACCGATCTCGAAGGCTGCTTTCAAAACCATGGGGAACGCCACCGCGTTTGATATCCTGCTCGCTTGCAAGCCCGCCTCATCTTCCTCTTTCTCCTCCTTGGTTCTGTTAGGGTTAGGGTTAGGGATTAAGGATTTTTCGATATCTGTGGTGTTCATTTCTTTTCTTGCGCTTTCTTCTCACTAAAGGAAACTGAAGAAAATCGAAGGGGAAGATTTGCAATTTTTGTGGGTGGAGTTGAACTTTGGTTTTTGGCCCATTTTATAGAAGGGAAAATGGCAATATATCAATATAAGTTCAACATCCATTCAACACCTTTGTGGGTGGAGTTGAATGGATGTTGAATGTTGATCGCTACTGTAAAATTTTGGTAATGAAATTCAAAACCTTTTACAAAAAAAATATCAATACAAGTTACGAAAGGAAAATCGCTACGAAATGGAACCATCCTTTTTGTTTCAAAACGCTACAAACGTAAAAATAGAAATATCAAGCCAATTTTAAGAATTAATTTTTAATTTTGCTTTTCTTTTAATTCATTTTCATAAAAAAAATCCTCTTTTTTTTTTAATTTTTTCAAATATGGTTGGATACTTTTGGGAAAAGTAAGCATGTTAAAATCTTCTGGAGAGACTAACTATCCAACTAATACTTCACCAATATAAATATATCTAAGGTGAATATTTCGTTTTAAAAAAAAAAAATCAAGACTGGTTATTTTGAACCGTAAAAACTAAACCCATTCGATTTTTATAACAATTTTTGGTTTGTTTTCTTTTAGGTTAGATTTGGATTTGGTTTCCAATAAAAATTATTCATTTTATAAAAATATAATAATTTTGTTAGATTTTTTTAATTATTTTCATATTGTATTCCAATACAGCTCCAAATGTCCACCTCATATACAAGTAGCTTCCTATAATAAATGTTCCAAAAAAAACATGTTTTTCTTTCTTCCGTAACTACACTTAAAACAGGTTCTAATCAGTTTAGTAGAAGTCATTTACGAAAAATAGAAAGAAAAAAAAAAACACAAGGCACCCTCTCGCAACCTATATATGACCTAGTCTGAATAAACACATACTTGTTTTTTTTTTCTCGGAAAGCCATCTTTATTTTCTTGTTTTACTAACCTTTAAAGCAATTGTATTAGATGCAGATTAATCTAATTAGACGATAACAAATAGGATTAGACGATTATTAATCGGTATTAAAAAGACCCTGTTTTTTTTTTAAAATCGGATATAGGATTTTGTTTTGGTTGGCAGTCACTTAGATAGAACGATTTCATATATATATATATATATGTGTGTGTGTGTGTGTGTGTGTGTGTATTTAACATATGTAAATTGAAGGAGAAATAGTCAAAAAGTGCCAAAACTTTGGGTGTGACAATGTTGAATCTAGCAACCAACTCCATAAATAGATGTGGTTTTGTAACAATAAAATTGCTCATAAATGATAGAAAGGAACACGAATTCTTCATGAGCCAAGATTCTGAAACGTTTGAATTTACTCAATGTGTATGAATCAAGATTCTAAATCTTTTGGATTGCTGCCCCAAATTTATCTAAACTATATCGTTTTAATTTGTCGTTTGGGAAGTTTTACAACAAGTTCAGATATTCCCAATATTTTTTTTGTTAACTGTAAATTTAATAAAACCATTAAAAAAATATACAAAAGTTCAGATATTCCGAATATTCTCTATCAAACAAGTTTCTAGATTATATATATGACTTACATTTGACGTTGACGATGAATCAAATGAAGGATACAATCTGACCAGCCATCGGCTTTTTATTACTTATACATGCCAAAAGACAACGACAACAACATGAAACCACAAAGAAATGGAAAGATGCTTATTAGAAGCGATCGATGGATATGTAAAGGAACTCCGATCTTTTTCCCGTCAGACTTCTGTCTCTTTGTGGAGTTCGATAACCCAACAGTGGAAAACACGGCATATGAATTCGCAGCGATTGAATCCCGACCTCTTAGCCAAAGCTTCAAACTCGGTTTGTGTCCTTTCTTTCCCGCCTGGGGATACAGACATCATCAACATGTCGAAGCTGAAGACGATGTTTGAGTAGACATTACGGCCTTCTGGATCTACGGCAACAACCGCGTCTATGATGATCACTTTCCCTTTATCTGAGAGAGCTTTCCAACAATTTCTAAGAATCTTGGAGCAATCTTCGTCGCTCCAATCATGGAGAATCCACTATATATGATGTATTTAATTCATAATATGAAATCAAAAGATAGAATTTTCTTAATACATTTAAATTAAGATTCTTGGCGGAGAATGGCTTACTTTCATGAACACGGCATCTCCTTTTGGAACTTCAACGAACATATCTCCGGCCACATGTTCAACCCCTTGAAACACAATACGAGAGCAAATTCAGTTTGTGTCTTGTTATGCATCAAACTATTACCGTATAAATGTTAAAAGGTGTATATAGATGCTAGCTTTTCTTATATATATATTATAAACTATAAAAACAACATACTAATGTACAGCAAATTAAAGAAATATGATTTTAAAATGTTTAATACCGGCATAAGGAGGAGCGTCGGCTAAAGCTCTGGCTAGATCAAAATTTATACCCTTAATGTTGGGATACTTTGAGGTGATGAGACCTAAAGCAGTACCAACCCCTCCTCCCACATCGACCAAGACGTTCACACCTTCGAAACCTCGATAAACTTCTAGAGCCTTCTTCACGGTCATGATGGAATGTCCGCTCATGGCCCGGTTAAATAGATCGTTCAAAGGTTGGTCTCTGCACATGTATTGGAATATGGTCGTACCGTGGGCGTGGGTAAATGCATCTCCCCCTTCTAATACCATATGTTTCAAATGATTCCTGCGAATTAGATCGTCAGTTAAATAATATGAATGGTTAATGATGATATAAACCGTTTTTTACAAATTTTTATTAATGGAATTATAGTCATATAAATCAGTTAAATCGAAATGGAGATATTTTTGTGGAAATTTTCACTGTATTTTTTTACTCTCTCAAAGCCAGAAAAAAAAGGTTGATGCGTTTATTATACTCTCACCGCATACACTTAACTCTCTAATCACACTAAATTATTCTAATATAATCTTATAGAAAACCTCATTTACGAAATAGAAAACAAAAGATTTGGTAGAGAGAGGGAAAGACTAGATTACCATGCCTTGATAAAGATATCACCGTGGAGAATCATAAACAAGGAGACAAGAGAACCAGAGTCTTGGTTATTGGTCAAAAAGAACCGGCAAACCGGTTCAGCTGCATATACCCTTTCAATCTCATCATTTTCGGTTTGCACCGTACGACACTTTAGTATAGAGTAGCTAGTGAGTAAGCGCAGCATGCGATCCAACAACAGTGGAGCCTGCGGGTTTGTGGGTTTGGTCGGAAGCCTACGCGCTATCTCGGAAGGTGAGAGCCACGCGCCCTCTCCCGCCTTGGAGATAGTGTCGATGACGCCGATCTCGAGGGCAGCTTTCAAAACCATGGGGAACGCCACCGCGTTTGATATCCTGCTGGCTTGCAAGCCCCCTTCATCTTCTTCCATTTCTTCCTTGGTTCTGTTAGGGTTAGGGTTCAAGGATTCTTCGACATTGATGGCGTCCATTCATTTTTGTCGTACTTTACTCTCACTTAAGGAAACTGAAGAAGATGGAAGGGGAATGTATGCAAGTCTTATGGATGGGTTTGAGCTTCCGTTTTTGGCCCATTTTATAGAAGAGAAATGTCGGGATGCGTTGGAACAGCAGAAGATTTTGTGAGATATGTATGTACGATACGAAAATATTGGATAAAATGGAAAAAAAATTATACATGTACAAAAAAAGAGGAATGGGAGCGTAGAAAATAAAGAGACGTGTAGAGAATTTTTTTACGTAGAAAAAAACAAATTACAAAAAAACGAGGAAATCGTTTACTAATCAATCAAAAATATTTGTGAAAGATTTCTAACTCTCATTATCTTTTTTTCTCATTCAATTATTGAAAATAAGAACAGACTCAAGAAAAACAAAAAACATGATAATAAATGCAGAATTAGCGTAGTGTTAGATACAAATTTGATTTTTGGCGTCTTATTTAGAAAGTCTTCCTTCAACAGGACAGAAAATGTCGACCGTGCATGCATGTAAATCATTTTCACAATTAGACGAGAGAATAAATATTCATGCCACGACAAATATATAGAGTCGAATTAGCCCATTAATGCTTGACCAAATTAAATAAATAAATATATTGGTGGAAAATGTTCCCACAATAAAACGAGGCACCTAATAAAATATGTAATATAAAGTCATTTGGGAAAAAAAATGAAGTAATTAGGCACACCTTCTAGATACCTACTTTTTACTTACACGAACAATCTTCATTCTCATTGTTTTACTGCCCTTATTAGGAAAAAAATATATACGTATTAGCCAGAGATTAAGCAAATTAGACGATAATTAATCAAGTTTAACCACTATATATTAACGGTGATTAATCACATGACGAACTTTTTCACCGATTACAGGGTTTTTGTGGTGGTTGGCAGCTAATAGACCAATTCTTTTATAATAGTTTATAAGATGTTTTAAAATTTTGTGTATATATATATATATATATATATATTTTTGTCAACTGTAATTTATAATCAACACAAATCCGATGTACAAGAGGGATCAGTAGTTACATAATCATCATAGCCAGATACAACAGTAATACAACGCTTATCAAAGAGGATCCAAGCAATCGATGGATATATAAAGGAACTCTGTGAACAAAATAAGAATCGGAGTATGGGTTTCTCGGCTTTTCGGGTTGTGCCGGCAATGGAGAATTAGGTTTTAGAGGTGAGAGACACTTTGTAAAAGAAATACTCTCGTGATTATATTATTCGATTGTGTGGTGTCCCTATATACAGACGTGCTACATTTACAGAAAAAGGAATGTACATACATAAAGGAAAATACAATATCTTGCGTGACAAGAAAAGGAAACATGTGTTATGACCGAGATACGTTCATTGCATGTTCCATGGCTTCCTTTTCTCCTGTAATATCGTCAACATTCCCCCTCAAGATTGGTCGGGGAAACTCGATTAGACCAATCTTGGAGAGGATGCGATTGAGTACGAATGAACTCGTGGCTTTGGTAAGTATATCTGCGAGTTGATCTTGACTTCGAGTGAACTTTGTTGTGATGAGTCCTTGAGTGATCTTCTCTCGAATGAAGTGACAGTCGACTTCAATGTGTTTTGTTCGTTCATGGAACACTGAATTGGCTGCGATGTGAATGGCGGCTTGGTTGTCGCAATGCATTGGTGTGGGCTGCTCGATATTGATTCCAAGATCCTTTAGTAATTGCCGCAACCAAAGTACCTTGCTCGTTGTGTTGGCCATAGCTCGATATTCGGCTTCCGCGCTTGACCGAGCTACTACCGTTTGCTTCTTACTCTTCCATGTGACCAAGTTTCCTCCAACAAATGTACAGTATCCGCTAGTTGATCGTCGATCCAATCTATCGCCTGCCCAATCTGCGTCGCAATAAGCTACTAGCTCGGTATGCTTATTGTTTGCCATCCAAATTCCCTTGTTTGGTGTGCCTTTCAAGTATTTGAGTATCCGATCTACCATGTTCCAATGCATTGAAGTCGGGGCATGCATCCACTGACTAACCTGATGCACAGAAAAACTTATGTCAGGTCGGGTAATAGTTAAATATATAAGTTTACCTACGGTTCGACGATATTGTGACGGTTCTTCCAATGATTCCCCCTCGCGTTGATCCTTGAAATTTTCTTCTATAGGGGTGCGAACTGATTTAGCGCCTGTCTTTCCAGTATCCTGCAAAAGTTCGAGAAGATATTTCCTTTGTGAAAGGAACAACGCGTTAGTAGAACGGATTACTTCAATCCCAAGGAAGTATTTGAGAGAACCAAGGTCCTTGATGTCGAAGACACGTTGAAGGTAGGATTTGGTTTCTTGAATGCCAAGCTTGTCATTGCCGGAGAGAATAATATCGTCGACGTAGACCAATAAAACCACAATTCCGGACGAACTTTGAAGGGTAAATAAGGAGTGATCCGAGTCACTACGAGAAAAACCCTTAGTGAGCAAGGCCGAGGATAACTTGTGATACCAAGCTCTCGGCGATTGCTTTAAACCGTAAATGGCTTTCTTCAATTTGCAGACTTGACCCGGAAGCAAAGGACGTTTAAAACCCGGTGGAGGCGACATAAAGATATCCTCTTCGAGATCGCCTTGGAGGAAGGCATTCTTAACGTCCATCTGCCATAAAGACCAATCCAAGTTAATAGCTAGAGATAAAAGGACACGAACGGTTGGTAACTTAGCTACGGGAGCAAATGTGTCCGTATAATCTTCGCCATATGTTTGGGTGAATCCCCGGGCGACTAAGCGAGCTTTATGTCTTTCGATTGTGCCGTCGCTCCGGTATTTGATTTTATAGACCCATTTGCATCCAACCACATGCTTATTGTCCGGTGGTGACGTGATTTCCCATGTCCCATTTCTGTCTAACGCGGCTAGCTCTTCGTCCATTGCCTTTTGCCACACCGCATCATCCTTGGCTTCTTCATACGTGTTTGGTTCAATATCCTGTAAAATGGCACTGTGATAGCATTGAGAATCTGATGGATAGTCAAATAGAGAGAAATGGGCATAAGATTGAAGGTATGAAGGGGGACGACGAGGCCTTGTTCCTCGGCGTAAGGCCTGAGCTTGTGACATGGAATTGTCTGCCGGAGCGCATGAGTTAGATGCAAGCGTCGGACATTCCCCCTGTCTTGCAGAAGCTTCGAAAGAATCTAGCATAGTGACAGGTTCGGTTGAGTATGGCACAAGCAAAGAAGGATCTTCTTCCTGAGCATTATTATTAATGCATTGCATGTCTTCGGTGGGTGGAATAGAACCTGAACCTGCATGGTTAGTGAAAACAATAGTAGAAGAAGATGACAATGATCGAGAGGGAGATGTGACCTGCGGCTCGACTGTGGACAAGGTATCAGTCGAAGCCGGTGACGATGGAATGGTTGTAGAAGAGTTGAGATGATTTAGAGCTGCATGCAAGCGACGAACAGAGACGTCATAGTCTAGGCCTGGCTGAGCAATATTCTCTAGTTCTTGCCAATCCGTAGCATCAAAGTAGCCAACATCCTCGACAAATCGAACTTCCCGAGAGGTATATGGTCGCCGAGTCGGCGGATGATAACAAATATAACCCTTTTGATTGGATGGGTAGCCAAGAAAGATACACCGGATGCTTCGAGGATCAAGTTTGTCGCGTTGTCCTGCATCAATATAAGCAAAACAAACACAACCAAAAGTACGAAGATGTTCAATGCTTTCCTTACGATGAAAGAGTAGCTCGAATGGAGAGTTATCATTTAGCACTTGTGTCGGTAGACGGTTAATTAGATAGCACGCGGTTTGAACCGCATAACTCCAGTAAAGTTTTGGAACATGTCGGTGGAATAATAATGTGCGTGCCACTTCCATAAGATGCCGATTCTTGCGTTCCGCGACGCCATTTTGTTGCGGAGTGTTCGGGCATGATCGTTGATGAACAATTCCTTGGTCGAGAAGAAACGAGCGGAAGTTGGTCCCCATATATTCGCCTCCATTGTCTGTGCGTAAAAACTTAATCTTGCTGCCAAATTGGTTAGTCACATAAGAGCAAAAATATTTGAAAGCATCGAAGGCATCACTTTTTCTTTTCAATAACGTGAGCCATGTATGTTTGGTCGTTTCATCGATAAAAGTGATAAAATACTTGTAATTATCAATAGAAAAACATGGGGCGGTCCAAATATCCGAGTGAATTAACTCAAAAGGATGCGCATAAGTAGTTGTAGAAATGGGAAAGACAGACCGACAATGTTTGCCAAGCATACACGCATCACAAAAGTGAAAATCGTTTTTAACTTCTGGAACAAGTAAACGAAGGACCTTTCGATGAGGATGGCCTAACCTAGCATGCCACACATCGGATGAAAGGGAAACAAAACAAGAATGAAAACAAGAGTGGAAATCTTCAAGATAGAATAGGTTGCCCCGCCTAATGCCGTAACCAAAGACCCGGTCCATCTTAGTATCCTGAAACAAAACTCGGTCAGTTTCGAAAGTAACAATACATTCGGTTTCCGTAAGAAGCTTGGACAATGATAATAGATTTGTTTTAAATGCTGGAACGTATAGTGCAGATATGCGACGATCAAAAAGACGAATAAAGCCATGTCCCTCTATGGGTACCGAATGTCCATTTGCTACAGTAACTGAACCAGAACTACGTGTAAGAGTATGAAACCACGATGCATTAGAAAACATATGACAAGTAGCTCCTGAATCAATTACTATAGAGGGAATAATAGCATTGTTACCGGAGTCTTTAGTGTTTAGTGCGAGCAAAAGTTGTTTGAAGCCTTTGATTTCAGCATTGGAGAAGGCGACAACATTGTCGGCAACGGATGGCAGAGCTTGTTCGGCGGACATAGCCACACCACGTTTCGGTTGTTCTCTGAACCTTGACGGTTTCAGGTGCGGGTTGAGAATACAACATCGCTCCTTGGAATGGCCGGCACGTTTACAATGGTCGCAGAAATAGGATTTCTTTTCCTTCGACGAGAAAGAAGTCGATGGTGCTTTCTGAGCATAATGAGCCATAGTGCTCGGACCCGAGAACAATGTTCTTCCTCCTTCTTCACGTTTAATCATCATACAAACTTCATCGAACGATGGTAAGGTAGTTTGACGCAACATATGATAGACAAGATCATTCAAAGAAGGATCAAGAGCTAAAAGGAGGGAAAACACCTTATCCTCTTGTGCTCGGAGCAAGGATTCGTTGAGATCCGCCGTGGGAGGTCTGATCTCGTCAAGCTCTGCCCAAAGAGCGCAAAACTCGCCCTGAATCTTGTTAAAAGGCTGGCCGTTTTGCTGCAGTTGGAAGATCTTCCTCTTTATCTCAAAAATGCGGCTTATGTTCGACAAATTGCCGTACACATTTTTGAGAGCATCCCAAAGGGACTTTGCGGAGTCCATGGCGATGAATGACTGCAGAAGATTCTCATCCAGCGAAGCTTGAAGAATGACGAGAGCCCGTTGATCAGATTGGTACCATTTTGCCTTTGCTTTGGCAGCAACATCGGCTTGGTTGCGGATTGCAGTCGCATCCGGTAGTTCCCCATCAGCAGCCACTTCCTGTGGAGGGGTCTCGGTGACAAAACCGGCAAGCACGTGTTCCCAAAGGCCATTGCTACTGAGGACTGCTTTGGCAGCCTTTGACCAATAGAAATAATTCTCTCCATGAAGGGTAATGGGGATCGATTTGGCTTGAGTTTCCATGGCCGAAAGTGGATTCGAAAGAAAGAACAGGGAGAGAGATGAAGGAAATAATCTGGAGTAATCAGGAAGAAATTGAGTCGAAGACAAATCAGTGGAAGCTCCGATCGTCTCGCTCTGATACCATGAACAAAATAAGAATCGGAGTATGGGTTTCTCGGCTTTTCGGGTTGTGCCGGCAATGGAGAATTAGGTTTTAGAGGTGAGAGACACTTTGTAAAAGAAATACTCTCGTGATTATATTATTCGATTGTGTGGTGTCCCTATATACAGACGTGCTACATTTACAGAAAAAGGAATGTACATACATAAAGGAAAATACAATATCTTGCGTGACAAGAAAAGGAAACATGTGTTATGACCGAGATACGTTCATTGCATGTTCCATGGCTTCCTTTTCTCCTGTAATATCGTCAACACTCTGATCTTTTTCCCGTCAAGCTTCTGTCTCTTTGTTGAATTCGATAACCCAACAGTGGAAAACACGACATATGAATTCACAGCGATTGAATCCCGACCTCTTAGCCAAAGCTTCAAACTCAGTTCGTGTCCTTTCTTTCCCACCTGAGCATACAGACATCATCAACATGTCGAAGCTGAAGACGATCTTTGAGTAGACATTACGGCCTTCTAGATTTATGGGAACAACCGCGTCAATGATGATCACTTTCCCTTTATCTGGGAGAGCTTCCCAACAATTTCTTAGAATCTTGGAGCAATCTTCGTCACTCCAATCATGGAGAATCCACTATGATATATTTAATTCATAATATAAAATCAAAAGATAGAATTTCTTTAATACGTTTAAATTAAGATTCTTGGCGGAGAGTGACTTACTTTCATGAAGATGGCATCTCCTTTCGGAACTTCAACGAACATATCTCCGACCACATGTTCAACCCCTCGAAACACAATACGGGAGTAAATTTAGTTTGTGTCTTGTGTTATGCACCAATCTATTGCAGTTTACGTTAAAAGGTGTATATAGAAGTTTTTATTATGTATATTATGAGCCGTAAAAATAACATATTAATGTACAAGTTAAAGAAATATAATTTTAAAATGTTTAATACCGGCATAAGGAGGAGCGTCGGCTAAAGCTCTGGCTAGATCAAAATTTATACCCTTAATGTTGGGATATTTTGAGGTAATGAGGCCTAAAGCAGTACCAACTCCTCCTCCCACATCGACCAATACTTTCATATCTTCGAAACCTCGATAGACTTCTAGAGCCTTCTTCAAGATCATGATCGAATGTCCGGTCATTGCCCGGTTAAATAGATCGTTGAAAGGTTGGTCTCTGCACATGCATTGGAATAGGGTCGTACCGTGGGCGTGGGTAAATGCATCTCCCCCATCTAATATCATATGTTTCAAATGATTCCTGCGAATTAGATCGTCGGTTAAATAATATGAATGGTTAATGATGATGCAAACTGTTGTTATAGAACAATTTAAATGAAAATATATTCATATAAATCAGTTAATTAATCGAAATGAGGAAAAAAAAGATTTGATAGAGAGAGGGAGAGACTAGATTACCATGCCTTGATACAGACATCACCGTGGAGCGTCATAAACAAGGAGAAAAGAGAACCAGAGTCTTGGTTATCGGTCAAAAAGAACCGGCAAACCGGTTCAGATGCGTATACCCTTTCAATCTCATCATTTCCGGTTTGCACCGTACGGTATTTTAGTATAGAGTAGCTAGTGAGTAAGCGCAGCATGCGATCCAACAACAGTGGAGCCTGCGGGTTTGTGGGTTTGGTCGGAAGCCTACGCGCTATCTCGGAAGGTGAGAGCCACGCGCCCTCTCCCGCCTTGGAGATAGTGTCGATGACGCCGATCTCGAGGGCAGCTTTCAAAACCATGGGGAACGCCACCGCGTTTGATATCCTGCTGGCTTGCAAGCCCGCTTCATCTTCTTCCATTTGTTCCTTGGTTCTGTTAGGGTTAGGGTTCAAGGATTCTTCGACATTGATGGCGTTCATTTCTTTTCTTTTTTTTTGTACTTTACTCTCACTTAAGGAAACTGAAGAAGATGGAAGGGGAATGTATGCCACTTTTATGGATGGATTTGAGCTTCCGTTTTTGGCCCATTTTATAGAAGAGAAATGTCGGGATGCGTTGGAACAGTAGAAGATTTTGTGAGATATGTATGTATGATACGCAAATATTGGGTAAAATGAAAAATATTTACACGCACAAAACCAATTACAAAAACACGGAAATTGATCAAAATATATGTGTAGATATTTTTTACGCAGAAAAAACAAATTACAAAATATATGTGAGAGATTTCAAACTCTGGATATTTTTTCTCATTCAATTTGTTGAAAGTAGGGACAGACTCAAGGAAAAATACAGAGCAATTAAAATGAAATAAAAATTTGATTTTGGGCGTCTTATTTAGACAGTCTTCCTTCCTGTCGCACAGAAAATGTCGACCACGTAAGGCATATTTTCACCATTAGACGAGAGTTTTCTGACATATGTTTAAGAATAAGTATATATATATATATATATATATGTATTATCCAGAGATTGAGCAAATTAGACGATAATTAATCAAGTTTAACCACTATTAACGGTGATCAATCAAATGATGAATTTTTTCACCGATTACAGGGTTTTCGTGGTGTTGGCAGCTAAATAGACAATTTTTTTTGTAATAGTTTATAATATATTTTCTTAAAATCGTATGTGTATATAGAGAAAGAGAGAGAGAGAATCAAAGAGTCAAAATATAGAGGAAATATTTTCTCTTAGATACCTAATTAAATTATCGTATTGCATATTTTTTTTGTTACGATGGGAAACCCTTATCCTACAACCATTCGGGTTGGACACCGGACACCGCAACGCCTTTCAATCCATGGGCCGGACGAGAACGACATCAGGACAGTATCATGGACCTGAGAAAACCCACCGCCCTGCGCAGTAGTCTGCAAACCACGCAGAGCAGGTAAACCATCATCGTAAAGCTGACCGACTCAAGGGGAGTACTATACTTGGGATTCGAACCCACAACCTCATAGAAGAGGGGAGTTGTCATTAACCACTAGGTTGGGGTACTCCCCCAGTATTGCATATTTTTATACAAGAAAAAAAATCAAATAGTCCAACTATTAGTTCTAGATTTTTTTTGTTAACTGTAAATGTTATATATATATATATATATAATATAGAAGAGATGACCAATGAGGTAGCTTCAATAAATACAGATATCAAAGTTCACAATAGCATGACCAATGAGGTTCTAGATTATCTTTCGATCTATTTCAACACTTAAACATGCTTTTTTTTTTTCGTAACTACACTCAAAACATATTATAATCAATTTACTAAATGTCATTTGTGAAAAAAAAGTCAATTATTCAGGTTAGATACTACTATTTAACTATTAACGAAATTACTATTTTCTATTAATTATCGGGTTTTTGTAGCGTTTGGAAGTCAAATTGATCGACTTTAGAACGGTGTTTATAATATGTAGCAAACACGAACCACTTGTTCATATATATATATATATTCATTAACATACTCAAGTTGTTTGAAGAAATAGTCGCAAGTGATTGGATACTTAACCTGTCCAATTACTCACAAACTAACCCCAATAAATTATCGGATGGTGTAGTTAGTGAAATTTGAAATTTGTATTTAATTTGAAGGATGGAAAATATTTGGCATCTAATTGAATTAAATGGTGATAAAGGACTTCTAATACAAAATCTGTATTTATTCAAATATATAAAAAAAACTATCATTTCACTTATTTAAACGGCCGTAACAAATATTTTAATGTCTTAACAAAACAGTGTATTTAATGTATATTTTATTTGGATATCAAATTTAAAATTTTGGAATTTTTTGAAATGTCATTACAAAGTCATAATTTTCTAGATCGTGACACAAAACCGCAAAACCGTGATTTTTAGCTCACATGCATACAAAATATAAGTTATTTTGATAAGGGAATACAAAATCTAGAAAATTTCCATCTTTGTATTGATTAGGTACATTAATAGAGATGACTATATATATGCATATACAAGTCGTATTCCTCTAATGTCAATGTGATACACGTAAAATTAGTACTAACCATACACGTATTCATCCACTATAAAGACCAAGCAAAGGAAGACAGCTTTCAGACCAAACCAAATAATTTCAACCTCTTTCCC
>NW_010965373.1:1126391-1140704 GCF_000463585.1 Tarenaya hassleriana | reverse complement strand
TTTCCCTTTGTTCTAACTTTCGAAATAAGAAAAAAAAAAAGGATATGGACAAACATTTCGATCCAAACCCTAGACCGGACGAAACCCTAAAAGAAGAAACGCGTGCGCGAGCCATAAGGATAGCAAACGCGGTGGCATTCCCAATGGCTCTGAAAGCCGCCTTCCAACTCGGAGTCATCCAAACACTCTCGGCGGCCGGTGAAGGCGCCTGGCTCTCGCCTTCCGATATCGCGCGTGCGCTTCCCACCAGACCCACTAACCCACAGGCCCCGATGTTGTTGGACCGGATGCTCCGGGTGCTCACCAGCTATGAGATAGTCAAGTGCCGTACCGGTATGGTTCAAGCCGGAGAGACAGGACCGGTTTACGCAGCTGACCCGGTTTGCCGGTTTTTTCTGAATGCCGATGGAGAATCGGGCTCACTCGAGCCATTATTCATGCTGCTCCACTGCGATGTGGTGTTCAAGGCTTGGTAATTATAATATTTTGTGAATAAAAAGTCCACCCAAAAATGAAATTCTCATAGTTTTTACATAAACCAAATTACACTATTCAGAAATATATACTTTGTATACTGCTGCTAATCATCAACACAATCACCCTTTAAAAAACAAGATATACGAAATTAATTCGCATAACTATTATATGTTACATCCCTATTAAACCTTACAGGGGAAAAAATATTATATCATTGGTAAACACGATATGTTGACAGGAACAATCTGAAGGATATGATACAAGACGGAAGAGATGCATTTATCTCTGCTCATGGCACGAGATTCTTTGAATACGAAGGCACGAATTATGAAGGCTTCGGCGAACTGTTTAACCGGGCTATGTCCGAATCCACTGTCATGAACGTCAAGAACGTTCTAGAAGTTTATCGCGGATTCGAAGATGTAAATGTGTTGGTGGATGTCGGAGGAGGAATCGGTACCGGTTTGGCCATCATTATTTCAAAGTATTCGAAGATCAAGGGGATTAATTTCGACTTAGCCGGTGTTTTAGCCAACGCTCCCCCTCATCCTGGTATGAATCGTGATATCTTTTTCATTGAAAATGGCCTCATGCCCTATAACTAGTGACCGAACATCATTTGTTCTAGGGGTTGAGCATGTGGTGGGAGATATGTTTGTAGATATTCCCAAAGGAGATGCCATCTTCATGAACGTAAGTTTTACCTTCTAATTCGAACAACAAATGACCCACACATATATTTATCTTGGATTAAATGAATATTAATGCAGCGCATACTTCATAGTTGGACCGACGAAGATTGTTTGAAGATTCTTGAAAACTGTCGGAAAGCGCTCACCGATACGGGCAAAGTGATAATGATGGAACTGGTCAGTCCGGACCGGCCGGGACGAGACGTCTACTCGAACATTATACTCGACTACGACATGCTGATGTTGTCGCAATGCTCGGGAGCCAAAGAGAGGACAAAAGCCGAGTTTGAAGAGTTAGCCTTCGGTTCAGGTTTCATCCATTGCGAGTTCGTGTGTTGTTCTTCTCCTTATTGGGTTATTGAATTTCGTAAAGAAGCAAACGCTTGAATGTTAGCATTATTTTCTTTGAATAACACAAAGTATTTTGGTGGGAATTAAATGGAAATAATGTATTACATTCGAATATATATATATATATTCCTATAATTTTTATTTGATTTAGACGCTTTTATTATTAAAGGAAACCTATTGTGTATAACTTTATATTTGGACCTCACCACTCACCGGCACATCTGATTTACACCACTCGACCCGACTATACTTTCTTTTTTCAATAATATCATAAATGGAAATACTTTTTTCACCCATAAATAAATTTAAATTCATTTATATTATATTTATCATAATGACTTTATTATTGACACATATATAGAAGAATCCATCGTACAAAAACAAAACATGAAAGGCGGACATTTATTAGGTCAATAAAACTAATGAACAAGTGAATTTATTAAATTGTATATTCACATTAAGTTAATTAAGATGATACAAGAGTATGCCTCGCTTATATACCGACAGGCTACAGCGATGTATGTTATCTCGATGTGCGCATGCATGATCACGATGAACATTGCCTCTTTCTCGTCCAAGTACTTTTGAACTGTTCAACACAATTATTTTATCTTATTTATATAATTATAAGCTAAGACACCGACCATGTACGTGTTTTATAATTATAATCCATTTCTTATATATATATATATATATATATGAGTATGTAATTTGTTTTTCGACACATTTTTCCTTTATTTATTTTTTACTTGTATTTCCCCCACTACCTATAAATATATATATCACCTAATGGCTAATAGAGATGTCTATATTGAAATATATGAATACATTTAACCATAAATATAGATAAACATAACACATTTCATTATTTATTAATTATTAACTTATACCTATGATCCCCTTGTTTTATATATAAGATGTAGCTTTAGTGATTATGAAAAATAACTTTGTTTTAAAAAACAAATATGAGAGTGTTAAAAGAAAAGAAAAAAAATGCCAGTATGTGAATTATTTTTTTAACACATTTTTTGCTCATTGTTTATTTGTATTCCCCTCGCTATATATACACATCTATATTGAAATCTAAGAAAATATTGAACACTAATAAATATAACTAATCATAACATAACCTATTATTTAGAATTAATTTATAATTTTTTTTTCTCAAAGTTATATAGTACTACCATATGAATTTAATTTAAAACAGAAAAGTAACATGCATTAGATAAAACTATTTTATAATATTCATAAAAAGAACTATTTTATAATAATAAATATTAAAATGATATTTTGCATAAAGTTGGGAAATGGGAAGAAGGATTGCTCGGGGGACCTGTGGAGGAGGGCATGTGAAGAAAAGCGGAGAGAGCGTTTGAAATTTCGTCCGTCGAGTCCCCGAGGAAAATCTTGTCGGCGATGGCGGCGCAGAAGGAGCTCGACACGGCGGTGCGTGTGGTTCACCTCACTTCCTCTCTCTGCCGGCGAGTCCAGGAGAAGCTCCTCCTCCCATCCGAAAACGGCGGCGTTCACGTCGAGTCCAAGGACGATGATTCCCCCGTCACCGTCGCAGGTTGCCCTGTCTGAATTTCGCCGTTCCTTCCTGGATTTTGACATCCTAGTCCGTCTGTCGCATCGGCTATTTGGATAATACGTTTAATTTTGGGTTTCGTTTTTCCTGTTCTGGCATTTTCTGTTTGTGCATGATTTTCAGCGAATATAGATATGTTTGATTTCTGAGAATGATTTAGTAGATTTTAGATATCTCACCCCATCAGCAATTTTTGGGGAAGACATAGATTGTTCATACAAGTTGCGTAAATTGTGTCATTGTGTTCGGCAAGTTCGATATTGAAGATAATCTTGTTTGGGTTTCTTTTACATTCATATCCTCCTCAGTAGCAAGTGTCTTTGATAACATCCATATTATTGTCACGATTGAATGTTGTTGAATGATAATGTATACATCGCGGTGCATTTCAGCCCTGAATATTTGACATCTAGGTTTATGTGCACCACTGAGTTTGCATTTGCCTCCTATCACTTTTGTGTTGAATTCCTTGTTTTTGGAGAGAATATTACCAGTGACATTTTAATGGCGTAACCCTGACAATATCTTTCGCCAAGCTTCTTAGCCATTCATTGGCTTTTCTCTTTCCTCTTTGCGATAACCATGGTAGCATGGCGTCCTCTCGATGTTCATGGCCGCAACGCAAATAGTGTGTGATAATTGGCAGAAGATTCAATTCATGTGTTTTGTGCTTACAATGTTTTTAATATAGAAAACTCAGAGTTATGTATGAGCTGATCGTTCTGCACTGAAGAGATGGATACTCAGGAATAATACGTATTGTTTGTTGTCTGGCATACGTGCATAAGCCCACTAACCTTGTTGGTTTACAGATTGGAGTGTTCAAGCGGTTGTCAGTTGGGTGTTATCGGAAGTGTTTGGGGTTGGTAATGTTTCAATCGTTGCCGAGGAAGACACCAAGGCTCTCTCTGAGGTTGATTCATCTGGTCTGTTGGCTTCTGTCTTGAACACGGTAAATGAATCCTTGGCTGAAGCCCCAAAATATGGCCTTCCAAAGCCGGATAAACCTCTCGGCCCCTCTGAAATCCTCGAGGCCATTGGCCGATGCAACTCAACTGGAGGCCCTGGAGGAAGGCACTGGGTACTTGATCCTGTTGATGGAACATTAGGGTTTGTCCGTGGGGATCAGTATGCTGTAGCGTTGGCTTTGATAGAGGATGGAAAGGTTGTTCTAGGAGTACTAGGATGTCCTAATTATCCAACGAAGAAAGAGTGCCTAACCAATGGCTGCCGTCAAATCATGTCAAAAATGCCGGGATCAGTTTCAGATGGGTCACAGAAAGGATGTGTCATGTACGCGAAGAGAGGGAGTGGTCAGGCATGGATGCAGCCATTACTTGGTGGAGGGCAAGAGCTACGTTTTCCAAACTCTGGAAGACTGCTTAAAGTTTCGTCAGTTGATGATCCAACTCTGGCAACCGTTTGTGAACCAGTGGAGAGAGCAAACACGAACCACTTGTTCACGGCTGGGCTTACTGACAGCATGGGGGTTAAGTGTGTTATGTTCTTTTTTGTTGTTGTTGTGTGTTATGTTCTTTTCAAGTCTATAGTTCAAATATACATCCAGCTTGAATTATAGATAAGTGGATGGCGCTTTTCTTGATTGAATACTTCCCATTGACCATCTTCTGATATGACCGTAAATTCTTGCTCTGCAGAAAGCAACCTTTGCGAGTGTATAGCATGGTAAAATATGCAGCCATTGCATGTGGGGATGCCGAGATATTTATGAAGTTTGCTCATTTGGGATACAAGGAGAAGATATGGGATCATGCAGCTGGAGTTGTGATTGTGGAAGAGGCGGGAGGTGTGGTGACTGATGCAGGAGGGAGGCCGATAGACTTCTCGAGAGGAGTTTACTTGGAAGGTCTTGATCGAGGAATCGTCGCATGTTCCGGACGAGCTCTGCATGACAAAATTATCGGTGCTGTTTACGCCAGTTGGGACTCTTCCAATCTCTGAAAGTTCCATCTTCACTGGTGCAACGCAGGCGCAACAGAGCCATGTTTAAAGCATGGTAATAACACCTTATCCTCCTCAAAACATTATCCACTAACTCATTATTGGTCTTGAAGGCAATGAAACTAAGATTGCAAATAGGTAGAATTCCACTCTTGGAATATGGTGGATTCGATCAGTAGGTCCAACATATCGTTTTCCGCGGTGTTTTCATATAACATCAAATGCTAGTTATCCGATTATCGTATCTTGATAGGGGGTTTATCCAATCTTTACATGTGATAGCTTCAGATTTCAATAGGAACACTGTGGCTGCGTAATCTTAGTTGCTCGGAAATGGTAACGTTTCAGAAAAACAATGGCAGGGGCGAAGAAAGGAACTCGAGGAATAGGAATACGCACACGATGGAACTTGGTTTTACTGCTGAGGAGGATGAAGCCGGGGGGGAACCGTAGCTTACAAAAACAAAAATAACAAGGGTGTGATACCCTTTTTGAGATTTTGATACTCTTGAGCTTTTCGTTATGTTGGCATGTCTTTAGAATATAGTTGTGGACTAATTTGAATGCACGATAAAAACTTAGGGGCGGGCATATGTTATTTGATTATGTCTTGTAATACAAGGAAAGATGTGTTTTGTAACACGGGGCCCTTCTAACACAAGGAAAGATCGGGTTTTGATTTTCACATGCTGGATTTGACATCCTCGGAGCTCACCAGATGCTTCCATGTCGGGTTCCGTGGAAGAAATGTGTCCTGCCATCGCCAAACAACAGAAAGAGACATATATCAGGAGGCGATATGAACATGTTTTGTTGTTCTGATTAGGGATGGGCATTTCGGTAATTTGGATCCGAACTGAAATGATGCAATTTCTACTGTTCCTGACCCAAACCTGTCACGGAAAATAACCGACTTGGCTCGTATCTATTTCAGTGTAAACCACCGAAAAAAAAAATTCAATTTTAACCCACTTTTCGGTTGGAAAAGTCCGAAATACCCTTTTCGTTTTATTTTTTGCGAACTTGTTACGACTAACATATAACTGATATACAACTAAAAGAGATATTTTTTTGCCACTTTTTTTAAATCAATTGTAACTATATTTAGATTTAATTACGAAGTCGTAATAACGAAGTTGTTTTCGAACGGATAAATATCGTAATTTATTAAGGATAATTTTGTCTTTTCACAAGAAAAAAAATGTGTTATGTTTTTGGTGGTGTACAGTTGAATAGATGGGAGCCAATAAGTTATTTGGGTAAAAAAACCAACCTATCAACACCGAATAAAACGAATTTGTGTGTAGATTTTAAGAGTCTGAGTATACCATTTCTAAATCCACCCCTGGTTCTAAATTTCTAACGATTCGAATTCAGCCACTATGAACATCAATTTCCGCAGATTTTCCTTCATATTCCTTCGAATCCGAATTGGATCGTTTCCTATCGGAGGAAGAGAGAGAGAACGTACAGAGACGTAAGAGCAGGAGGGGACGATGGTGAAGGCGTGAGAGGAGGCGTGTTCGAAGGCGGCGACGCAGAGGAGAGAAGCCAAACCTAAACCTCGTTTAGAGGAAGGAACGAAGGTGTGGATCAGATCCATCACTTTGCCTCTAACAACGTACTCTATGTAGGCCTCTTCATCCTCCGTCTCGAACCTCCGCCGATTCTCGTTCCACACTATTTTCGGCACCTCCTTCTTCTCTCCTGATCCCCTCGCCTCCGCCATGATTCTGATCTCTCCCACTCTCTCCTCTCTGCTTTTATTCACTTTCTTAATCGATATGGTCAACGGTCAACGGTTGATTTTGTCATTATGGGTTAACGGGCCCATATCGGCCCATTATAGGCCCTTGTCTCAGCAGTGCAATGCAGTTACCGGAGATCGTGGATTCACTCGAACATGTCGAGGACAGAAACCCGAGTGTGTAAACTCGAATAAGCAAATGGATCAACTTGAAGGGTGGTGGTAAAAGATCAGATCTGAATCCTTAATCTAACAATGGTTTCTTTCTGTTTATTCATCAAACCTCAACTCCAAAAGGGTAAAAGATACATAAAATACAATGAGTACGCCAAAACATGAACAAATTCCGGTGGAAAACAAATGCTTGGATGATCAGGAATGCGACAATAAGCAAATAGATTTGATTCATCAGTCGGCACGGGATTGTCCAGCTCGGGATGAGAGGATGATACCGACGATGAGACCGTAGAGGGCAAGAGCTTCGGCAAAGATCAGGATAAGAATCATTCCCACAAAGAGCTTCGGTTGCTGAGCGTTTGCCCTGAAACAGGAACAAAATACACATGAAAACAAATCATAACAGACTCTACACACCAAAGCCCTAATGCATCTCCATGAATCCGCAAGACCAAGCCATGAGTCATGACCAGAGCTGTAGTGCATCACACAAGTACCACCTCTTTCATCTTTTGCTTTCTTCTGTACGACCTCTTTCTCGCCAAATGGTTAGATAATGTGGGTTTAGAAAGTGATTTTGGGTGAAGTTTGCAGAAACAAATCAAATTCGGTTAAGCTCAAGCAAATAAACAAAATAGCCAAAGATATAACCGGAACAGCATAATAAGGCCAGTACTAGGACAAATCTAGAAGGCGAAACAAAGTGGAAATCACCAACTCTGAGATCACACCTTGCAACCACAAAACTCAATAACTTAGGACCGAATTTTTCTTAGGTTCAAATTCGATAAATAGTTGGGGTAGCTGTTAAATGTAAGAACTTTTCATCTCTATGAATACTGCCATGCAATAACTTGCAAGAGGGTCGGGTCCACTCGGAGCATATCGCACTAATCATATCCTAATAACGGTAATCATTGATATACCCTATTTTGCTACACATATTTACTCGACCAAAGAGAGGAAACAACAGAATGTGTCGCATGTATCCTAGTACCAATGAAAGATTTTATCAAGATAGGGTGTTACCTGACACCAGCATCGCCGACGATCCCAATGGCCATCCCAGCAGAAAGGCCAGCGAGTCCACAAGCAAGACCCGATGATAAATGGGCATAACCATCAAAGAGATAGTATGACTTGGCTTTCGGGTTGATTCCAGTACTGATGATAACAGCTATAATTAACCCATATATCCCCAAAACTCCAGCCATAACCACTGGAACTATGGACTTCATGACAAGCTCCGGCCTCATCACACCCATGGATGCCACCCCAACCCCACTCTTTGCTGTCCCATATGCAGCACCCATGCCTGCCACCATCCGAATACACTCGAATCAAACACGAATACTGACGTCCATGTCCATAATACATAAGTTAGCAGAATATATATACACCATATCAATCCACTACAG
This sequence comes from Tarenaya hassleriana, assembly GCF_000463585.1. NCBI lineage: Eukaryota > Viridiplantae > Streptophyta > Magnoliopsida > Brassicales > Cleomaceae > Tarenaya > Tarenaya hassleriana. Next base: position 1,132,292 of record NW_010965373.1, on the reverse strand, counting down.
TCGCAATAACGGATGAAGATATTACCCAGTGATAGCATCAAGCATCTCGAATTTTCCAATTACGGTAAATCCATCGAAGTATCGGAAGGATTTCGCACTACGCATCCGATTAATCCTAATCGTTTCAGATTTCACAACCGCAACATACAACAATCCGAAAATATCCAGTGTTTTATCGACGAAAAATGATGAATTTTGGTTCAGACAAAATCAAAAGCGGAGAGACAGATGATCAAGCATTACATGAGAAGACGAGGGCGGCCGCTGCTCCAAGGAAACCGAAGAAAGGAGCAGTCTCGTCGCCGCTGAAACCCGAAGCCATGGCGCTTGCAACTCCTTGTTTGGATGCGAGGCTACACGGTGCGGTGATCCGAATAACGGTATCCTTCGCCTGGATTAGGATCTCTGTTTTTCCTTCGAAGGTTGATCGGATCCGGGAAACGAGTAGATGATGATGGAGAGAACCGGCTGATTCAGGATTGATCTGTACGTTTACTAAAATACCCCCGTGATCGACTTGGATTGAATTGTAATTATCGCCAACAAGAGGGGTATAAGTACAGTGTAGCAGGAGCGTAAATAATTCTCAATGGCTTTCTGGCTCATCTGGACCGTACACGTGGCAAATGAAGACGCCTACTTTTTTGTATTTTCTGTTGGTTTTCTACTTGCTTCTGGGCACAAGTTGTGTGTTCAGACAAAAGAGTCAAAAGTCTTCGACGCCATTGTCGTCCAAGTTCAAAGAGCATAGAGAGAGAGAGAATGGGGGATACGAAGGTGGAGACAATCTCAAGGTTAGCGCAATGGAGGATCGAGAGCTTTGGGCCGTGTTCTTACAAGAAGTCGGATCCTTTCAAGGTCGGAATCTGGAACTGGTAAACGCTTAGGGTTTACTTCTTTTGCCGGAAAATTTTCTTCTGGATTTTGTCGGATTCTGATTTTAGTTACCCTGTGGTTTTCTTATGGATCGAAGGCATCTGTCCATAGAGAAGAATCGCTACTTATACGTACGGCTATTCCCAGAACCTTCTCGAGTATCCAAGGAGCAACCTCCCGTTGCTAGATTCATTCTTCGTGTCTCTAATGTCGGCCCCAATCGAAAATTCTACATCTCTCCTGGTACGCGGTCTGAAAGTTCCGATTTTTATTGTCAGATAAATTAGGGTTTGCCGAAGCAAAAAAAAACGTTTGTTAATTATGCGTATGATCAAGGTGGTTTTAATGCTCCGTACGTTAATTAGCTTCTTACTGTGTGATTGATGTAATGGCAGATTCTGTGGCATCTTATGGTTGAAAGTAGTTTCATTTCCATATGATTGTTCTTACATTATTAGATCGAAGATATAGATTCAGTTCTGTATTGTATGGTTTGGTTAGACCTTCCTGCCTGGTAATTTCACAGTTCTAGTGATACAGATTGCTAGCGGTTTAATCCCTCTTCCTTATTGTTTAGGGTTTCATGTGGGAAATTCGATATATATACACACACATATATGTGTGTGTGTAACTGTGTATGTAACTGAGATGTGTGTAATATATGTTATTGTACCTGTGGTGCAGTTCATGAAAGACTGCTCCGCACATCTGAAGACTTTGTGTGGCCGGTTGACTCGAACTTCCTCGGTCGGTTCATCATCGATGTCGAGTTTCTTGATCTCAGATTATGCCCTTTGAATGTGAGTTCCAAAACACGTAATCAACCTCTCTATCTAGCATTAACAACAAAACCCACATGACAATTTGAAATGCTTGGAATCGAAACCCAGGGCGGTGAGGCTAGTCCCGTGTGGCCAAATGACGCGATGATGCAATCCGTCTCGACAAAGAGCACGCTCCAAAGCTTGTCCCGGATGCTTAAAGAGGGCATCCTATCCGATGTCACCATCCACACTTCCGATGGCACGCTCTCGGCCCACAAGGCGATTCTTTCGGCTAGCTCAACCGTCTTCAGGAGCATGTTCCACCATGACCTCAAGGAGAAAGAGTCATCCACCATCCACATCGAAGACATGTCCCGAGAATCTTGCATGGCTCTTCTCAGTTACCTCTACGGTAACATTGCTCAAGAAGACTTCTGGAAGCACAGGTCAGCAGGGGTGGTCATTTCAGTTATTTCGGTTTCAGAAAAACTATAACCATTCGATTTTGGATATTAAACCCTTACAGGTTGGCGCTTCTCGGGGCAGCAAACAAGTACGATATCGTGGATTTGAAAGAGGCATGCGAGGAGAGTTTAATGGAAGATATAAACTCGGGGAATGTCCTCGAGAGGTTACAAGAGGCGTGGCTTTATCAGCTCGAGAAGCTGAAGAAAGGGTGCTTGATGTATCTGTTCGATTTCGGGAAGATATACGATGTCAGAGACGAAATCAGCGCCTTCTTCAAGAACGCCGACCGCGAACTTATGCTCGAAATGTTTCAGGAAGTGTTAACTGTCTGGAAACCTGTCTGAAAAAAGGGCTTAGCCGATTTCCTTCGGTCATTTGTTTTATTGTTCGCTCTCTGTATTTGTATAGCCATCCTTCTCTATTACTATTTTTTTTGTTTTGGCTCGTGATTGTGCTCGTGTGTACATTGTCACGGTTCTTACATGTGCTTATGGTCTTTGTCCTATTTTGAGGGTTGGTTCAATCCTCTCTAAATGGGCCGGTTCACGAAAATGGGCCTTAACCAGATGTGAGCTTGGCCCAATAATAAGAGATTACCCATCTTCCATATATAGAGTGAAAGAGCCCAGTATCCATCTCATTGTGCATCACATCCACATATACACACCGTTTTCGTATACAAAAAATATAAAACCAAATAACAAAATCTTGGATATGGTAAATCTATCTATCTATCACAAAATAGTCGTCACATGCATGTGGCTTTAACTTTCTATCCAGAAAATATGATGTGGACTTCCAACTACTCTAATTGCAACATCTTTTAAAAATTTGTTTCATATATATATATATATATGTATATATATATATATATATATGAAATAATGGCAAAGGCTATAATAAACAAACAACCCTTTTGATCAACAGTCTTTATCTCGATGATAAATTTTTTTTCTTCTCTTTTCCGCAAAAGATAGGATTTTGGATCAATTATAAATGGCCATTTTATCTAACCTTGATTTGTTTTATAAAATCTTATATATTCTGTTGCTTGTTAGGTACACATAAATCTAATTAGTGGTGGTCCATTTGAAAATGATCATATGGTTAAGAAGTAAATGGTGTCCCCTAATTAAACTATAGGACTATATGTAATATAGCAAGATTTATCAGAAGTTTTGTAATATGTCGATTTATGATATTTATTGGTTTAGTCCAATCTTTTTTTTTAAAAAAAAATATTCATATATAGAAAAGACGTTGCTTTTCTACTTTCCTTGCAGATGAAAAAGGAAAAAGCTTCTATGTGGTCAATCTCAATAAGATGTTGAATTAGTCAATATATATGTGTGTGTGTGTGTATGCATCTTGTCAACATTTTAGTGGGACCAAAGAACTACCCATCCATACGACCACATTCTATACGAAAGCATGCATTAAATTCTATATCCAATCGAGACTTTGTTATAAATGATCACATTTGAAAGATCTAAATTATAGAAGATTGATATATTTGGATACGTAGATAAAATCTTAGAGAAATATTTGCAAAATCTATTTAAAAAAAAAGGTTAATAATATAATCCAAGGGAGAGAGAGAGAAGAGAGAGACAACTAAAGGACAAGTTATGGCATGCGCTATACAAACAAAGGCTTATGGGTCTTTCACAAGTTTTTTTGGTCCCTCTCCTTCGGCTCCATTGTTTCCCACTTATGTGTACAGCCTAACATGCATACATTAGACCTTGCCCTTGTAGTATACTATACATACATATATACATATACATATACATATACATACATATATATATATATATATATATGTATATAAGAAAAAGAAGAGAGGAAACATTGCAAGAATCCCAAGACTTTATTTTAAAGCAGATGTCACTGTGTTTCCCTCACCCTTTCGCTTTTCCTTTTGCTTTTCTTTTTATTGTTGAAAGCTTTCCTTTTGAAATATGGTAAAGGCTATATTGACCCTTCTATCTTTCAACTATACATATTTAGCTTTATCAGACCACATGCATTATGCATACAAAGAGATATGATTCTCTTGTCCCTTTCTTTACATTTTCATTATATATATATATATGTATATAATCAACACAATCCCGAGTTTCAGTTGTTGATAAGATAAACACCGAGAGAGAGAGAGAGAGAGAGAAATAATTGAAAACCAATCTTAAGGGAAGTTTATTACTTTTTGGTTTTCCTCCTTGTTAAGGTCCTCGCCACCCAACCTAGTTTTCTCACCTTGACTCCCTCCACCTTGGACGCCACGTGGCAAGAAGTGGACCCTCTGAGCCTGATGAGGTGGAAGAGGTGGCCAATCCTCTTGCGCCACCTCAGCGATGACCTGGCCTTGTGATGCTCAATCACACTCTTGCTTGTATCCTCCATCAATGGATGGTGTTGGTGCTTATTCCATGACTTGTTGTTGATGTTTTCAAGAGAGGCTTTAGACACTGTGTTCTTCTCCCATGACGCGTTCCCATTGTCTTCGAATTTTATTGAAATAAATGAATCTATAACCAAAAATAAAAATATGATGTCAATATTGAATACAACATTTAAAATTTTTTATAATCATCCCTCCAAATTAATGATAATTAATATGGGTTACAAGATATAGCACCCCAACCCCAAAACTGCATCATGCATATTTATAGATTAATTAGGACCAAGACTGGAATTCACTGTCTACACATTTCATCAAATTATGCACACGTCTTAGCAAAAATAAAAACACACGCACACACAATAGAATATACGTGATTTATATATATCAATATAATATGTTATAGAGTTTACTATTATAATATATATACATATGATGGGTATATATATGTATGTGAATATTCATGATACCTTCCTGGCTGGTAGAGGTGTCTAGGTCGCCGGAAAGATCGAATTTCCGGTGACGGAGATCGAGAAGGTTGAGGAAAGAACCAAAGGCGAAGATCTTTGGGAGTCGGAGATTGTTGCTTCCTCTTGCAGAGGATGATGACGAAGAAGATGAAGCCGAAGAGTGCTTCTTTTGCTTCGATGCCAACACAAGAAGCCTCTCGTTCAGACAAAGCGGGCATACCCCTACATGGATCTCTTTTGGGTGGAAACAGCAGTATGCCGAGTGTTCTTCTCTGTTCATGTTCATGACCTCCTCTGAGAGAGAGAGAGAGAAAGAGAGAGAGAGAGAGAGAGAGAGAGAGAGAGAGAGAGAGAGAGAGAGAGAATGTTGAAAGATAGCGAGGAGGATGGGTTTGGTAGAGGTGAAATGGGTTTATTCTTGAAAAAATAAAACTGAAAATGAACACACGCACACACATCTAGGATCTAACACTTTCTATATTTTTTCTTCTAAAACCAATAATTAATGTATATATAATTACTTTTTAAAGATTATTTTGTACTACTAAATAAATGTCCTTTTAGATTTTTTTTAAGAAAATTTCTAATTTTAACCTTAATTAAAAATATCCAACTAATATAGTATTAATGAGAATGTGATTTAATGAGGGTATATATAAATTTTTTTTTATATTTGTTTAAAAAATTGTGAAAATTTTTTAAAACGACTATTATTTAAAAACAGAGGAAGTATACAATTAGAGCATTTAGAATGAAGATATTTTTCTTGATCTTTCAATAAATAGCTACATCAAGAATTGCTATCATTGGATACCAATATACAAATGGGTATATATATATATACATACATACACACACACACACACATATATATATATATATATATATATATATATATATATATATAGAGGGGGGGGAGAGG
>NW_010965373.1:1118115-1126259 GCF_000463585.1 Tarenaya hassleriana | reverse complement strand
TATACACACACACACACACACACATATATATATATATATATATATATATATATATATATATATATAGGGACGTGGTCGAAGTGTTGGGTTACATGTGGAGCTATACTACATTCAATTTGTAATGTATATTATTGTAGAGAATATAGACTGAATGCTTCTGTTTGTTAAGACGGACCCACAGACACACATCATCTCCGACATGTGTGTTTAATGTTCTTGCAAGAGACTCTTTATGTTTGGTATTGCAATCACATTCAATTCTATATCTTATACCTCCTCATGTATACATATACGTTCCATCATTATATTATATTATTGTAACATATTTTAGATTCGTTGATAAGTTATTATCTCTTGGGTTGTACAAGGCTAAACTTTTCAAGAATAATATATTATAATTTAAATTTCATGTTGCGTTGGAGTCTTGTAGATAACAATAGCTAGTCTATCAATGGTGGTAACTACTAACATTTTTTTGTTAACTGTAAATTTCATATATATAAAATATAATTATAATCGTGACTACCACTAACGAATGAACCATACAGAAAATAGAAGTAACAAGATGTTACAACTGGATAAAGTAAACAACAAGTCAATTAAATCAGAGTATTTCAAAATAACGGAACCATAGATAGTAACGAGTCTTCAGAATCTCCAATCGTCTTTAAAGGTAGCGAACTTCCTGCGAATCGAGATAACAATCTCCTTCGTGGTAACTACTAGCATTTCTTAAATCGATCGACGAGATTTGATTACACTTGTCTATTAATGGGGCTAATTAACGAATCATTCGAACATTGGAATTTCAACAAGAGCCACAAAATCACATCCACACAACCAAAATGGGTATCTATTGTTCATATACATGAAATTATTCAGAAAATAGTGTAAGAGAAATGGTTTTTTTTTATTGTTAAAAAAAAAGGAGGAGAAGAAGTGGTTGGGTGCGTGATTTTATAAAAATGGGGTCCATTGTGAGTCAAGGTTTTCAGCGTTCACATGCATATGATCCATCTAAGACCACCGAGAACAAGAGGTTCAACATGTAGAGAGTAATAAAACACGACAACATACTTTGACAATGACAAAGTGTTATGTTTGGTTCATTGGGCATCATTGCATGAACCCTGTTTGGTTTGACCCCCACGGACTTTTTGTGAATATATGTACATCTATATTCTATATATATGTCATATACATATATATATATAGAGAGAGAGAGAGAGATTGCTTTCTGCATTTGAAATTACTTGTACAATGTCAAATTTCAAGTATAAGGCAAGTCTACGATATAACATTATTCTCTTCTGACATAAAGCTGTATGCGTCAACTATGTTGTCAAGATTTGTTTTTATATATAATTTTGGTTAAAGATGGTTAAGAAGTTGCAGAATGGTGGTACAAAACAAAACAATGTACTTGAAGGGGTGAATGGTGGCATCTACACTTTATTTTTATATCATAGTCAAACCCGTTGACCATGAGGAGTTGAGAATTCGCTAAAAGAGTCACAAACCCAAACATGGATCATATAATTATGGGGTATACAGAAGTATTTTTCTATGAAACATAAATAAATAAATAAATAAATGGAGGGTTGGCTTCAAAGTCATGTTCCCATGATGGGATTTGTAATACAAAATGGAATATAATGGCATGGACATTTGTGTGGCCCATTCTCATTCATTCGCCTTTTTCCCTCCCCACAAATGTCTCCCAATGAATAATTACCACTTTTCCAATGCTTAAGCCCATTATTTTTAGCAAACAGGAGGCATTAGTTACTATATATATATATATATATATATATATATATATTAGCTTCGTCTTTGAATTATAAAAACACAGTTCTTTAAAAAAATTACAGGGGAGAGAGATTTCTTAATTAGGATTTCACAAAGTAAAAGACGAAATTGGCCCCCAAAAAAAAAAAAAAAAACTGTACCTATTATGGAGGGGTATTATGATCGTTTGCGGAGTTCAATTGAGAGATTCGGCCCAATGATAACGTGATCGTAAAACAAATGTGACAAGAATCGATATATTTGTTTCGGCCCAATAATAATACAACATATTTACGTAAACATCTATTATGTTTTTAGATTGAATTTGATTTGCATACAATTATATCTTATTAGATCCCAAAATGAATATCATATTTCATCAGAAAAATCGAAACGTTAAATTTGGCAGATGTTTTCTAAGATTCATTAGAAGGCACATCGATTCAACTATCCTTAAATCCCCCACTTAATTTACCCAAATTGCTATAAAGAGATATGAAGAAGATTTAAAAAGATTACGTAATATTTAGATTTGATTTTATTTCTATATTTTAGATATTTATATTTATTAAATAAGATATTTTATGATTTTGTTTCTGCTATAAATATTGTAATGTTACATGTTGAATAATGAGAAATCCAATGATTCTTCATCTCTTTCTCTATTATGGTATCAGAGAGCCTGTAGTCTAACGACAAAAAAAAAAAACCCTAGCCGACTTTCTTTCTGACGAACTTTGCATCGCAAAGTTCAACCCTCCTCCACTCAAACACAATGTCCACCGACGCCAACAATCCCAATGATGTCAACACTGCAACCTTCGATGCAAGGGAGCCAACAAAATCTCTGCTTTCTGTCAACATGAGCAACGTTACAAAACTCATATCAACAAATTACATCACCTGGAGTCTTCAGATCCGTTCACTCCTAGAAGGTCACAAATTGGACTGCTTTATCACTGATGATGGTATTGTCCCGCCAGCAAAGGTTGACAATGCTGGAACCCTGGTCGACAACCCGGCATTTGCTGTTTTTAAACAGCAAGATCGGCTTCTATTCAGCGCCATTCTTGGCACTATATCTCTGAATCTTCAACCAATTGTCGCGCGTGCAACCTCTGTCCGTGAAGCTTGGAGAACCATTGCGAACATTTACGGAAAGGCATCACGCGGACATCTTCTCCAGCTGCGTGAACAAATCAAGAAATGTGTGAAAGGCACGCAATCGGTTGACGAATACATTCGTTTCGTCACAACGAAGGCTGATGAATTAGCCATTCTCGGCAAACCGCTTGACCATGAGGACATTCTCGATGCAATCATCAGTGGATTACCCGAGGACTACAAGCCAGTAATTGATATTATCCAAGCCAAAGATGTGGCTGCGTCTATTGAAGAGTTCCATGAAAAACTCATTCAACACGAGGTAAAGCTCGCAACTGCAACAACACAACCTACGGTCGCCCAATTTCCTCTTACAGCGAATGTCGCACACTCCAGGGGTCGGCAACACTTCAGGGGCTCGGGATCCACTCGTAGTCAACCCTGGAATCGATCTGGCCAATCCTCTTCCAAAGGATATCAAGGAAAATGCCAAGCTTGTGGTGTGTTCGGCCATAGTGCTCAACGTTGCTCACTCTTCCGTCTTGTCTCTGCCTCTACAACTTTCGGCCAACAACCACCTTCACATCCTCAGTGGCAGCAGTCACCGAGACCATGGCAGCCACAAGCACATCATACGACTGTCCCTATGTATGATTCCTCTCCGTGGTTACTTGACAGTGGGGCTTCCCACCACATAACGTCTGATCTCCAAAATCTCTCGTTACATCAGCCCTATCGCGGAGGAGATGATGTGCTGATTGGAGATGGCTCAGCACTCAACATATCTCATACTGGTTCCGTATCCCTTACCTATCCATCTCGTTCATTATCTCTTGATAATGTATTATGTGTTCCAGCCATGGCAAAGAATCTTGTTTCCGTGTCACAATTATGTAAAACTAATGATGTCTCGGTGGAATTCTTTCCGCACTCATTTCAGGTGAAGGATCTAAGCACGGGGGCGGAGATAATCAAAGGAAAAACTAATGGTGGTGTCTACGAGTGGCCGGTTTCCTTTTCAAAACCCATTGTTTTATCGAGTCATAAGTCCACTTTGTCCGAGTGGCATTCGCGTCTAGGTCATCCTTCCTTTTCGGTTCTTCAACGTGTTATGTCTTCTTTTGGTTTGCCATTATGTCGGGATTCTACCACTTTATTTTGTGATTCATGTTCAAGAAATAAAAGCCACAAATTACCGTTTTATGCGTCTACTATCACTTCAACCCGTCCACTTGAAATCTTGTTTTCCGATGTATGGACGTCGCCCATTATTTCCATTGATGGTTTCAAATATTATGTAATTTTTGTGGATCACTTTACTCGTTATTCGTGGCTCTATCCACTCAAACAAAAATCACACGTCCATGATACTTTTGTTCGGTTCAAATCGCTTGTCGAAAACAAGTTTTCAACAAAAATTTCAACCTTATATACCGACAATGGGGGCGAGTTCATAGCTTTAAAAACTTTTCTTGCAACACACGGTATCTCACATTTTACAACCCACCTCATACCCCCGAACATAATGGCATTTCTGAACGAAAGCATCGACACGTCGTGGAAACCGGTTTATCACTTCTCCATCAAGCTTCACTACCACTTTCTTTTTGGTCCTTTGCATTCACCACAGCAACATACTTAATTAATCGTTTGCCCACCCCTGTTCTATCACATGAGTCTCCTTTTTCGTCCTTGTTCAAGTCTCCACCGAATTATGCAAAATTGCACACGTTCGGTTGCTTGTGCTACCCTTGGATCAGACCTTATAATTCCCACAAACTTTCTCCAAAATCACACCCTTGCATATTCCTTGGTTACTCATTGTCCCAAAGCGCGTTTCTTTGTTATGACTTTACTCATTCTCGATTTTATGTGTCTAGACACGTGGTCTTTCATGAGTCCATTTTTCCACATCATAATCTGGAACAATTCTCCTCCACTATCAATCTTTCGGACAATGACACATACCAAAGTCAAACGTCGACTCCTTCAGCCACTCATACTCACACATATCAACCGCCGACACCTCAAATGACACCACCATCGCCCCTCCGCTTGTCTCCTTCATCAGAAAACGTGCTTGAGAATTCCACCAGCTCGGAGTCAACATCATTGCGATCATCGGAAACTGATTCTTCTGCGGACATTCCAACACACGCTCCCATTGATGCAGAGCTACCTTCATAGAGGAATACACATCAAATGGTCACAAGACGGAAGAATAATATTTCCAAACCGGTAAACAAACTCACGCTGCTGGCTTCTGTTTTGAATATTGACAGGGAACCAAGCACGGTTTCTCAAGCTCTACGGGATCCTCGATGGAGATTAGCGATGAGTGATGAGTTCAACGCCTTGATTCGAAACAACACATGGGAACTAGTCCCACAGACATCCGACATGAATGTTGTGGGTTGCAAATGGGTATTCCGAACGAAAACAAATCCCGATGGTTCGGTCAATCGATACAAGGCGAGACTTGTAGCTAAAGGATTTCATCAACGCCCCGGGATCGATTTCAATGAAACCTTTAGCCCGGTGGTCAAGCCACCGACCATACGTCTCATCTTAAGTATTGCCGTTACGAATGGATGGTCTATTCGATAACTCGACGTCAACAATGCTTTTTTACAAGGTCGACTCTCGGAAGAAGTGTATATGAGTCAACCGCCGGGTTTTATCGACAAGGATCGCTCCTCATTTGTTTGCAAACTACACAAAGCAATATATGGCCTTAAACAAGCACCAAGAGCATGGTATTCGGAGCTTCGGGGGTTTCTTTTGCAACAAGGATTTGAGAATTCAAAGTCCGATGCTTCTCTCTTCATCCTTCGGACTGCAACAACATGTCTCTTCTTACTTGTTTATGTTGATGACTTGATAGTTACGGGAAGCAGCACATGTGAGATTAATTCATTCATCTCAACTCTTGCCAATCGGTTTGCCTTAAAGGATCTTGGAAGCTTGTCATGTTTTCTTGGCGTGGAAGCGACTCGTACACAACGAGGCTTATTTCTTAGCCAACGAAAATACATTTCAGATTTGCTTCACCGAACTGAAATGCACGAAGCCAAACCTATGTCGACTCCGATGGCTGCAACTTCTCGGATCTCTATCACCGATGGCACACCCTTATCGGATGGCTTGGAATTTCGAACCATCGTGGGCAGTCTACAATATCTATCACTCACCCGACCCGACATCAGTTACGCGGTAAACAAATTATCTCAATTTATGCACTCCCCCACTGATGTTCATTGGACTGCAGCAAAACGAATATTACGATACCTCTCGGGAACCCAGCAAAGAGGCATTTTTTTCCCGGCGGACAGCAAACCATCACTTCATGCGTTTAGTGACGCTGACTGGGCCGGTGATCCTGTTGATCTAAAGTCCACAGGGGCTTTCATCGTCTACTACGGCAAGCATCCTATCTCTTGGTCTTCTAAAAAGCTACCGGGTCTTTCACGCTCGTCAACCGAAGCCGAATATAGGTCGGTGGCCAACACTTCAGCTGAACTACGGTGGCTTGTTTCTTTACTCTCTGAACTTGGAATAAATCTTACAACCACCCCGACTATCTACTGCGACAATATTGGAGCGACGTACTTAAGTGCTAATCCGGTATTTCACTCTCGGATGAAACACTTAGCCTTGGACTACCTATTTGTTCGTGGGCAAGTAGAAGCTGGTCATTTACGAGTTCTTCATGTCAGCTCCAAAGACCAACTCGCGGATGCTCTTACGAAACCGTTACCTCGAAGCACATTCAACGACTTATGCATCAAGATCGGCATCACCGACGGTGTACCGACTTGAGGGGGCGTGTTAGGAGATTGTAATCTCATGCATTAGGAAACTACCATATGTATTGGTCAATCTGTTACGCAAATCTCTCCTTTACTTATTCTATTGTATTTGTATATATTCGTAAGTGTGAAATCAAAGGAATTAGTTTTGGCATAATCTTTCAATTGCTGACTATATTTTTTATATCAAAATCAACTATTATATGTATATATATATAATGTTACGGTACTTTGCTTGCGTGATGCAAAGGTATCGCAAATTTCGCCGCCTACTTCATTCAAATGCTTGAACTTAGTATGCAAATTGTGTGTGTGTGTGTGTGTATATATATATATATATATAACATACTTATGGTTCACATAAAGTTAAATCTCATGCGAATGGGCTTGCTTATAGTCCAACCAAAGTTGTACATCTATATTTTAATATTGTTTTATCTTTTTTCATTCTTAACTCCTTGGATATAATTTCATCTATATTATTGAATTGAGAGATTTTGAAGGAAAACGAAGAAGAAGGGACGAAATAATGTTGTATCGTTCGATTCAAAATTAAGAATATTTTAAAATCCAAGAATAATAGAGAGAAAAAACAAGGAATAACGTCGAAAATTCATAATAATACCAAACCAAATATTCACCCCCTAGCATATGCAAGTTTGGCCAAATGAACAATAAATGTATTTGGAAGTGATATTTATTCAAACACAAATAATATAATATATATATATATATATAAATAGAGAGTGTGTGTATATATATATATATATATATTGAAAGCAATTAATAACTGTTAGCTTAATATAGATCAGTTTTATTGCTGCCAAAACCTAAATGCAGCATTAAATTGGAATTTTGCCGTTAAATTTTATGCACGCTCGGTTTCAGAATGTAAAAAATAAAAATAAAACAAAATCTATATCACAAGATTGAAAAAAGACTAAAATATAGAAACCAGGTAAAACAAAATTCTGAAAACTGTACCACGTGCATATGCATATTTATAGACAAATAATGCAATGCAAAGAGAATAAAACATTAGATTAATTAATTAATTTTAATTTAAATGAAATTAAAAGAAAACATGAAACAATGCCAAAGCTCAAGAAAGCGTGTCCATTTTGACGCACGCATACGACCAATCACGGGTCGAGAAATACAAGAAATCCACCACCAGAAAAAAAAAAAAAGGGAAAGATCGAATTTTCATAATCAAATTCAAATGTATCCACACTCATGCTCATTTTTGTGAGGATCAACACTAGAAAATCTTTTACTTTGATTACTAGCTTAATTACGATATCATTTTTTCTTAAAAAAATTATGAGTCCCGAGATACTTTAAAAATATTGGAAAAAATAAGAAAATGCGTTTTTTTTTTCATTTTTTTAGAAGTCAAATGCATTTTTATATCGTAAAAGAGTTGTAGGCCAACAATCCCAA
>NW_010965373.1:1056194-1117810 GCF_000463585.1 Tarenaya hassleriana | reverse complement strand
TTTTAGAAGTTAAATGCATTTTTATATCGTAAAAGAGTTGTAGGGAAAATAATAAACAAGAATAAGTTGTTCATACACTTTTTAGGAAATGCTGTCTATTTCTTACATAATATCCACTTGTCTATATATATATATTAAATTATTTGTAAGTTTTTAATATATATATATATATATATATATTCGATTTTCAAATATTTCTCTATAATTTTAATACAAAAAGTGTCATTTTACAGTTGTGATATAAATTTTTTACGAATTATATTTTAAAATAGGTACAATATATTTTTCAAAAAGAAAATAGGTATATTAATTGATGCCATTATAGATATTTATTTATAATTTTACTATACGTGAAAAGTCCAAAAAAATATTTATATAAAAACAGAGAATGTAGTTCTTCATATTGCCAAAACAAGCAGATGTATAAAAAAATTCCTTGAAAAATAATTCTGTTTCGTTTTTACAAATGTATAAAAAAATTTATTAACCAATTTACGGGTCAATTAAGATTAACATGTGAATCTTTATAAAATAGTGACATTCAAAATTAGTTTTGAATATAAGATCACAAAATATATTCAAAAACAATTTTGATTAGAAATAAATAACATACTAGAGAACGAATTACTAGGAAATAAAAGGAAGCTCTTTTTTCTTCACATAAAAAAAGGTTTTTTTCCTTGTTTATGGAAACCTACGGAAAAGCAAAAAACATTATTTTCATGGCATGAGAGAGAGAGAGAGAGAGAGAGAGAGAGAGAGAGAGAGAGACGTTTAAGATTGATGAGCAAAGAAGATTTCGAAACAAATCACATGGAAGAAGAGCATACTTCCACCGTTACCCTCTTCTCCTCTCATTCTCATTAGGGTTTTTTATGTTTCTCCCCTTTGCCTCTTTCTATTCAGCTTCGCATCTGGGCTCTTGTCTCTCTCTCCGTTTTCCCCACTGATTCACTTCTTAAAACCTGTGAATTTTGGTGGGTTTTTTTTGTTTCGTCGTTCTGATTCTGTAATTGCAAGAATTTTTTCCGCGAGATAAGAGGATAGAGAGAGATATGGAGGAGGGCGGTAATCTGTTGCAGTGGGGTATGGTCAGATCTCTGTTAGCGATTCTACAATGGTGGGGTTTCAATGTCACTGTTATCATCATGAACAAATGGATCTTCCAGGTATCGTTTCCCCATCATTCTCATCCAATTCGATGATATGGGTTTATGCTGCTGAATTCAACCCGTTTACGTTTTCATGTATTGTTTTGATCCGATCCGTGCTCTAAATCTGATATGGGTTGCTAGGGATTTGTAGTGTTTGTTCCACTTTGTTGATCGACACATTGGAATTTCAAATTTTCGAGATCATTGTTGGTTTTTGTTGTTCATTTGAATTCGATACAAATCCTTCAATTTGCTTCATCTGATATGCGGTGTTCATGTCTGAATCGTATTGAGGATACATAATACTTCAAAAAATGAATCCAAAACTTTGCAGAAACTGGATTTCAAGTTTCCGTTATCAGTGTCGTGTGTTCACTTCATATGTTCATCCATCGGAGCTTACGTCGTGATCAAAGTGCTGAAGCTTAAACCTTTGATCGTGGTTGACCCCGAAGACCGGTGGAGAAGGATCTTCCCAATGTCCTTCGTGTTCTGTATCAACATAGTATTGGGAAATGTCAGCCTTCGTTACATCCCGGTTTCGTTCATGCAGACCATAAAATCCTTCACTCCTGCAACCACAGGTTGGGTTTTGCTGAACCATTGAGATGAATCATGAACTGAAATGAGTGATAATTACTGATCATTCGGGTATTTCTTGAGCAGTTGTGTTACAGTGGTTGGTGTGGAGGAAATACTTTGACTGGCGTATATGGGCGGCACTGGTTCCCATCGTCGGAGGAATCCTCTTGACCTCTGTTACAGAGCTTAGTTTTAACATATTCGGGTTCTGTGCCGCGTTATTTGGATGTTTGGCTACTTCAACAAAGACCATTCTTGCCGAATCTCTTCTCCATGGTTACAAGTTTGACAGGTTACTGCTCTTTTCTGGGTCTCTTCTTCGAGTTTTCTTTCCCGAGATGTTGCCGTGATACTCTTAGTCTTACTGGTGGTTCTTCCTTGTTGGGCTTGATATGCATTCATCATGCTTGCAGACTCTACAAAACCGGTTTAGGAGATGTGTAACCTATTCTCGTGCTGAGGTCACATTGACATAAAGTCATAGACTTTGGAAACTAATTGAATAGTATCTGTCTATGAATGAGAAAGATCTGATCAGATTCTCTGTTTTCCGCCTATGGAACTGACTTTTTTCTTCTCCCGTTTTATTTGTCTCCGTGTAGTATAAACACAGTATACTACATGGCACCATTTGCCACTATGATTCTCGGGATACCGGCCATTTTGCTTGAAGGCAATGGAATAGTGGATTGGTTTCAAGCTCACCCATCTCCTTGGTCAGCCCTCATGATAATTTTCAGCTCTGGTGTGCTCGCCTTCTGTCTCAACTTCTCCATTTTCTATGTCATTCACTCAACAACAGCAGTCACATTCAACGTAGCGGGAAACCTTAAGGTAATCATCAGTTAGTTCTATCCCTCACAGATCCAAAACCCACAAGAAATAAAAGAAATCCCAAACTACTAATCCCTACTCGGCCTCAGCTCCTTGGGGTCGGCTGGCAGTTTCTCTTTTCCCCGTGAAACATATCCGGGACTTTTTGCATTGGATATTTCATCCAATTCATGTGGGTATTTACTTGTGTTTTTGCAGGTAGCAGTGGCGGTTCTAGTGTCGTGGTTGATATTCCGTAACCCGATCTCGGGAATGAACGCTGTTGGATGTGGAATAACGCTCATCGGTTGCACGTTTTATGGATATGTGAGGCATATGCTCTCCCAGCAACCACCTGGAACTCCTCGAACACCTCGGACCCCGAGGACCCCGAGGAACAAGATGGAGTTGCTCCCTCTTGTCAACGATAAAGCCGAGGGTAAAGACTGAAGGATGGCATTGCAATTCTTGAGGTCTACAGTTATTACTGTAAGTGAAACTGATACTACTGATACTGCAGAGAGAATTTAGTACTACTCAGATACATGGATGGTGGATTTGGTCATATGATTCATGAACATTTCATTATTATCATCCATGAAAATGAACATGAAACTTTTTTAAGTTATGCTATTTTATTCGACCTCAGATTGTAGAGAAGTAACTTTTTTTTGTCTTGGGTTTCTGGTTATAGCAAATATATATGACTTCCTTGTTATATGATTCCCCCTGTTCTATTGCAGCCAAAGATTTTACATTAGCTTTGCAATGAAAATCCATCCAAACAGGGCTTTATTCTTTGCTTTGGATCCTCAAAAGTAAAGATGGGCTTTATGTGGGCCTCAACTTGTTAATTTACAATAATGCCATTCGGTTCGGGTTATTGTAAAACCTACCCGAACTTGGTACTACCTAAGAAATTTAAATCCGGTTTTAATCTAGATGAAGTATTTATCTCTATCTCCTTTGATTTATGTAAAGTATTTTTATTTTATTTAAATAAAATATGTTTTATCACAAAACATGATTGAGTTGAAGTTTTGTCGTATGTTTATTTTCAAAAATGCATATTTAATATGCTCGAATTTGTTTAGTTGTAATTGAGTTAGGGATAAAATATTATGCACTATTATATTTTTTACTGATGATTTTTTTAATGTGGGTACACGTCTGATGGTTCAAAATGAATTTGGATACATAAATAAAACCATTAATTCGTGATATGAAGTTGAATCAACGATTATCCAAGCGATTCATTAAACCGGTTTGATTGAACCGACCGGTTTGTATAAGGGGCAAATCAGTCATTAAGAAAAAAGATGTTATTGTCTCGGAGATCGTAAAGCTGCCGTTGTCTGTTCGCTCTGTGCAACACACTTGTCTGCTACCCTCTCTCTCTCTACTCTTTCAAAAAAGTGAACTTTCCTCTCTCTCCTCTTTAAGGAGGAGAAAACCGGAGAATAAATCTCTCCCTCTTCCGAATCAAACCCTAAACCCAGAAATTTTCCCGAGAAAATCCCCCAAAGTTTTGATATTTCTTGCTTCCAAGCTTCATCTTTTAGCTGTACTTTCAGCAGACACCGGCATTGTTCTGGAGAGAGAGAGAGAGAGAATCTAGAAGAGTTTAAATTTCGTAAAACCGTTTGGGATTTCCTGTTCTACTTGGGAGAAATCGGGAAACTTGTTGATCGAAATGAAAAACCCAGAAAAACCCGTGTTCTTGTTTCTTATTCTAGCTTCCAGTTTCGCGGCCATGGCAACGGCGAAATCCACAATCGAGCCGTGCTCCAACAACGATACCTGCAACGCCATGCTCGGCTACACGCTCTACACCGACCTCAAGGTCTCCGAGATTGCTTCTCTCTTCCAAGTCGACCCCATTTCCGTTCTCCTGGCTAACGCCATTGACATCTCTTACCCAGACGTCGAGAACCATATCCTTCCCGCCAAGCTCTTCATGAAGATACCCATTACTTGTTCCTGCGTCGACGGTATCCGCAAATCCGTGTCGACCCGTTACAAGACTCGCCCTTCCGACACCCTCGGATCGATTGCCGACTCCGTTTACGGCGGTCTTGTCTCGGCAGAGCAGATCCAGGAGGCGAACTCGGTGATTGACCCAACAGTCCTCGATGTCGGGACGAACCTTGTTATTCCATTGCCCTGCACTTGCTTCAATGGCACTGACAATTCTCTTCCTGCGGTATATCTGTCGTATATGGTGAGAGAAGTTGACACCTTGACGGGAATCGCGAGAAGGTACTCGACCACTATTACCGATTTGATGAACGTTAATGCCATGGGAGCTCCTGATGTTAAAGCCGGGGACATTCTCGCCGTGCCATTAACAGGTGTGGTCTAAGTCCTTTTCCTTCGCTGAAAGGGTTTCAAGTTT
The DNA here is from genome assembly GCF_000463585.1 of Tarenaya hassleriana. NCBI lineage: Eukaryota > Viridiplantae > Streptophyta > Magnoliopsida > Brassicales > Cleomaceae > Tarenaya > Tarenaya hassleriana. Next base: position 1,112,866 of record NW_010965373.1, on the reverse strand, counting down.
GAATCCTCTGATATCAATTATGCTTCCTCTACGCCTGTTTCGTTCTTGTTTCCATGGAAGACTTTAACTTATGTTGTTCTATTATCTTAGCAAGAACATGGCTCTCCTAGTGGTCTATGAAGGGATGCTTCCGACAGAAAAGAGTTTCTAGTTTTAGTGTCCTTTTCTGGTTCTTACTATTTTCAAGAAGTTAGTTTGTTCTGCTGATTACTGTTAGTATACTTAAGTTCATTCTTAGTAACTGTATAGGATAGGTTTGGAAATTGCATGAGTCTTCAAACTGTCTATAAGTTGCTTTATCATTTTTGCCCAAGTTTCCTGCTATTACTGGACAGTAACTGACGATAATGTCTATTGCATATAATGCCTATCAGCTTGTGCTTCAAATTTCCCAAAGTACACTTCAGACTACGGGTTGATCGTTCCGAACGGGAGTTATGTTCTTACCGCAGGACACTGTGTGCAATGCAGCTGTGCGCTCGGGAGCCTGGAGTAATTTCCTAGAACCCTTTGGTCTCAATCAGTTTACTCAGTTCATTGGGCTAATCCTGCTATAGCATATTGATTCATTGTTGTCATCTTGTGGGTATGGCGCAGCTTATACTGTGAGCCCGCTTCTCTGGCTGTCTCTTGCTCCGTCATGCAATGCAGAAACAGCAATCTCATGCTTGGGAATATCACGTCAATGCAGAGCACCGGCGGTTGTAACGTCACAACCTGCAGTTACAATGGTTTTGCCAATGGAACCATCTTGACTACGTAAGATACGCTTAGAATAATGTCCTCTTATCGTTTGCCCTCTTAATGGCTACAATCGAATCACCATTCACCCTTCTCTCCCTTTTAAACTTTAGGTTGTCGGTGTCTCTTCAACCACGATGCCCAGGTAAGTTTAAGCATTTCATCGAAACAATCAGGGGTTAGTATAGTATCTGAACTTAAACATGAATCCAATACTCATTATTAACTGAAATGGTGAATGCAGGAACAAAACAGTTCACTCCACTTATAGCCCCACCTGATACTCTTCCTAAAGATATGATGTATGCACCAGCACCTTCACCCGAGTTTGACGGCTTAGGACCCATAGCATCGGCTCCAAGGTCATCCGTTCTTCCTTCAAGCGGTTTCCTCCCGGGAGTAAACCCAGCCAACGGTCCAGCCGGGAGTGTCTCAGCTGCTTCCATCTCAGTGAGCCACTCACCAATTGCCTTTCTGATCTCCATTGCATCATTCTTGTTTGTTCTTTCTGTTTGATCCGACATTATTGCTTGTTTTCACTGGTGAACATTAGACAACGCAAGGTTATCTGCGCCTTCTGTTCTGTGCGTATTTATCTTTTTCCATTGATGGAACCTTGATTTGTTTGTCTACTTATCTGCTTCATGAAATTCTTTTGTTACCAAACTTGTGCATTCGGTTTTAGTTCTGATCATTGGTTGCTTCAGTGTGATCGTAGATATCAACGATTTTTTTCTTCTTCGGGTTTTAGTTGTTGTTCTTGAGCCATCAGTTAGAGAGTCGAGATTGGATTTTTACCAAACCTTCGGTTGGAATGCGTAAGGAAGAACAACAAAAGGTAAACCCCTTGCTTCCCAAGTGTAATAATATTCTGAAAAACGTGACAATATAATAAGCATTAGACAGGAAAACTCGTGTCCCTAAAGATAATATATCTTCACAATCTCATCTTCGATTCTCCGACCAGACCTTTAACTGCATTGGTGGCCGCTTCGCCACATCAGATACTGACTGCTATTTATAGAAAACGGGCTTATAGAGGGGAAAGAACAGAAAACAAAAATAGAAACCAAGTGTTTGTGAAGTTGTATATCCAACAGAAATCATACACGGGTAAATGAGAAAGATATTATTTTGTTGTCGGAAACAACCATTGGAAATAAAATGGTACAACTTTGTAAAATTCTCTGTCATGTCTATAATGATTCTACAGTATTGATCTAAATCCCTCTCTTTCTCTTAATGGTATGTGTTTTAGATAAGTTTCTTCTTCTGGAAATATCTTTTCAAGTACCATATCTGCCAACCCGAAACCAAGAGGCAAAGCCCGAGTGACATTATGCTGAACCAAGCCACTCTCGAGTTGGTCACTTCGCTCACTTCCCGCATCTCGGACTCCCTGTCTCAACAATCCATTGTTATGTTCTAGTTCGAGAACCCGAGTATTCTGTTTTAGCAGTGGAAAGAAGCATATACCTGGCTTTGAGGTAATTCAAGTTTTCATGAATTGCCTGCACAAATCCTTCGAGTCTTTTTAACTGAAGCTCAACACCCTGTACAGACCCGTTTGAAACGAAACCAAACCCGTGTCACACACGAGAGAGAAAGAATTAGAAATGGCGAGAAAGAGGAGTAATTTAGCTTGCCTCCATCTTTTCCTTCTTAGCAACAGAGTCCCAATCTTTGGCTGCAATGCCGATCTTCCAATCGATTCCAAGGGTTATGGGAGTGGTTTGTTGATGCTGACTCGAATCAATCCAGAAACAGGCCAAGTAATTTCCGGATTCTTGAGTGGTGAATGCAAACTGACTATGGGTTACGTTTTCTTGGTGGTGGAGGGTGTTGCCATAAGGAGATGTCACCTACAGAAGTAAATCAGAGACATTAGACAAAAAAAAAATGACAACTTTATCAAACCCCAAGTATTGCTATGATTTCCCTCATCATACAAATCAATTGGGGAAAAAACGTATGTTTGAAAAGATCATCTCCTCTATCATCGATCAAAACCAGAAGAACCACATAAAGCATATGTGATGTCCAAATTCCCTGCTCCTATGGATCCAAACTTCACAAATTGACTCCGTTTGGCAAGCAATAGCCAAATCTCGAATCTCAAATGCAGAAACACATTAAAGAGTTGTTCTAAACTACCACGAGAATTCGGAGAAACAGAACATGCAGAACCCCAAATAGATTCAATCCCACGAAATTGAACTAAGCAATCGCTTCACAGAATTGAATTTTCCTCTCGAAGATTCTACAGAACAATCGAAATCGCACCTTAGAAGAAACTGTGGGAGAGTTATTAGGATTATGCTCGTCGACGACATAGTAATCGGCCAAAACAACAACGTTGCTCTGTATCTCCTCGGAGATGCACTTCGTCCCCGACGTCGGAATCGACAACCAAATAGCTTTGCTGCAATGAAAAGTCAAACAGAGAAACAACACGACCAATTCCGTAGCAAGAGCTCGCGACATAACCGATCCTCTCGTCGCCATTGAAGAACCAAAAAACACAGGTTCTCTTCTCCTTTGCGTCGTCGTCGGGTCTAAAGCCCAGAAAAATTGTCAAACGAAGACACACAAAGACAAACTCACGCGCGCGCGTGGGAAGTTATAGAGGAAGATAGATGGGCAGGTGATTTGATGTCGACGTAAGCTTCTCCAATCATATTAAACCACGTGGCAAGTTTAATGCAAGTTTGGACGTTCTGCGACGCGCCTCACTGCTTACCCACGTGTGCGCGTGGCCTTTGCCCATGGTCTAACCTTCTGATAATTTATAAGCTTTATTTTATATAACAACATTCCATAAAATAAAAACTCCGGAAAAAAATAAAAGGTAAAAAATCTAACTTGCAAAAATATTTTTCATAAAAAGATCCTAAATTTATATATGTTCACTAAAAACTATTAATTTAACAATGTTTTCCACACAAAACTTCCAATTTGCGATTTGATTCTTCACTCAACGGATAAATTTGAAAGCAAATTGCAAGCTGAAGATTTCCGGTGAAAAATAATTTCAACTATTTTAGCTGTGAAAAGTCCAGATTTTTTTTTTTTTTGAAAATTGGAAGTTTTTCGTGGTATTTTCTCCGAATTAAAAAAAAAGCAATACAAAATCAAAATTAAAGATTTTTTCAGGTTACTTTTAAAAAATCAATTTAGTTCTTTATTGAATTTATTTTCTAAAAAACCTAAAATTCAAAAACATTGTTTTTATTTAAAAAGTAAGTCGAAAGACTAAAAACCAAAAATCCAAAAACATTAAAAAAAAAATCATTATCCTTACTTTTATGTAATTCCTAAAAGAGCTCATTAATTTGGGACGATATTATTCCTAGATTTGAAGCCCAAATATAATCTATGGGCCTATGGGTTATAATATATACACACGTCTAAAGTCCATCACAATAACAACATTTTGGCCCATATGCTTTGCACTATTCATTGTTTATCCTACCATTGTTATTTAGATCAACGTGGAGGAAAATTATTACATTTCTATATTTGTTTTGCAATTTATTTAATAAGATATGAATTTAAAAAAAAACTAGATGTATTCTTTTTAATGAATTGCGAGGGCGCCAATTTATTATATGAATTTTTTTTATTTTAGTTGAATATATGGTAGGTTTTATACATTAATTTTAATTATTTAAATATATAAATTAAAAAAACTAATATTATGTTAATTATAACATACAGATAATATCAAACTAATAAATCTATTCAACTTGAATTATTATTATTATAAAAAAAAAATTAAAAATCGATTCATGATATGTATATATAATCATGTGATGTTACCCAAAATCGAAAAAAGCTGAAAAGCACTTTGATTTGTTTAAATGCAAGGATTTGGTAGTTGAACCAAATATTATCAAATCCAATTTTCGACTTTCCTAGAATTTTCTCCACTCACTTATTTACCCAATCGATAGTGGGAAATAGAGAAAATCAATATATATAGCAATGTCGTTGTTCAGAGTGTACGGAGGGAGTACGGTGCCAGCTGAGAGACAGAGAGCGTGGGAACGAATGGCAGATATCTCTCTTTCTGAATGTTATTTTCACTCGTGGATAGAAACCTGTATAAGGAAATACTTACATATATGCATGGCTGTAAAAATATGAATTAGAAAAAGGTAAAATTAAAATTAGCTCTTAATTGGATTCCTCACAGCCAACCATAGTTGACAAATCTACGTTAAGATAAAGCATGGGTTTGAACTTTGGAAGCAGCTTCAATTAATGCAAAAAATATACAAGTGTTTCTTGCAAAATTAATACGCAAATAATATATATATATATATATATATATGTATGTATGTATATGTGTGTGAGTGTGGTGTGGTGTAGCTGTGATTAAAACCTATACGCATTGTCTGTTTATTTCCATTTAGGGTTATTGCTTTGGACCAAAGTGTGAAGGCTCTCGAGTATTAACCCTAGAGGACTCTTTGCTCAAACACAACATGTCATCCCATACTCTCTTTGCTCCATCATCATCATCATCATCATCATCATCACCATGTTCTCTCGCTTGTCTTGAAGTAATTAAAAATATTACTTATATATATATTATTTGGTATTAGTATAATACATTTGAATAGTTTAAACGGTGAAATAAGGATACAATTGATCTTTTCTGTTCTGAGTTTGATTATTAAATTGAGGAGGAGAATACAATTTTTAATCATATGATTTGCTCCCCACCCTAAAATCAGTCTGGACTTCGGCTACATACATCCGATTATCAAAAAAAAACTTTTTAAAATCCAACTTCATGAGTCCAAACCAAAACTAAAAAAAAAACTATATCCAAAATTTCTTTCACTACTCGTGGACTCCTCACTTTTTTCAAGAATAAATTATAATATGAAATTTAAAAGGAGAGAAATAGCAGGATTTTCCGCGCACAGAGCACTCGACTGCCAGATTTCATTCAAAAACTGGACCGGCTAGTTCGGAACATTATCTTATCTTGCCAAACGAGCATGCAACCTCGTGAAAATCTGTTACTACAGTATTGGTACTATATCACAAGGCCTCCCTGATATATTTTTTGCTCGGAAAGTAATAGACATGGAAGTTTTATTTTATTAACCGATTTTAAAACGGTTCTGTAAACTACAATCAGTAATTTTTTTAGGTTAATAGATGCACATTTTATAATAAAAAAAATTAAAAGGAAAAATGTCAGCCTACGTAAAGTGTGTTGTCTAAGCCAAAGAAATGCAATGGGCATTAATCTCAAAACCACGACAATGCTCTTCAAAAAAAATATATATATATTTTTAATCACACTTCGAGTTTTCCAATGTACAAGAAGACATGACCAGATATGACGTACGGATCTAGCTGTATATTTTGTCTGCCCGAATTTATTTGCATTAACGTACTGTACTTCTATCTGTATATTTTCTCTATTTCTTTTTACTATTAATGTAAATTGCATGCATTTGTTTGTTATTTGTGATGGTCCTATCATCATTCCAATTTGATCCTACGATTATTCACGTGTCTGCTTAAAATGATCATATTAATCATATTTTTTTGTTTACGGATTGCCGAAAAAATTTAGAAAAACTGTCAACCAGAATACGTATTTTCAAATTCATGCACCGTAAACTTAAAAACTTGTATTTATATACTAACAAGCAATTTACTATTCATAAATTTCATATGCCAATCAACGATAATAATATTCAGAATTTATATATATACATATATGTTGAGCGAAGGCACGATAATTTTCTAGATAATAAAAAATATTTAAATGACATTTATATATTTAATATTTTGTATATTCAATAATGTGCATGTATTAACGATAAATATGAATATATATATATATATATGTTAAAGAGCGAGGAAGATAAATAAAAAACCAAAACGCGGTTTCGGGCTGCAAGACAGAGAGGCAACAGCTGTGTCTTTGAAGTGACTCTCTCACTTCACTCACACTGTTTGACTGCGTGTGATTTCATAATTTCCAAAATAATATTATTAAATAAATAATAATATATTTTATTCAAATTCCGTGTTACGTATTGCATATTATCATTTTCTTTTTTAATTGAGGTTTTTTATTTATTTTAATTGTTTTTCGACCTAACATGTTCACGAAGCTGCCTTGCCTCTGCAATCTGCACATCCGATCCGAATCCTATGTTTTATTATTCCCTTTCATTATTAATTTCTTCCGTGATCTCTTGCAATATCTTCTTTGTCTAAACATATCACAACATGTAAATATTTTATTTTTATCCCATACTATAAACATATATACATATATGTATATGACCTACATAAGGATATATAGATTTTATTATATTTTATCAATAAAAAATAATATGTATATGTCTAAATTTTGATAAAATGAACATTTATAAACTAAATAATAATATAATTTTTTTGAATATTCTTTGAATGTCAATAAATTCATATTATTTCTCTATTAAATTTAAGTTTTTGGTGATGGTTCGTATGTATATTGACTTATACTCAACTGTATTTTACCCATAGAATAAAAGTTAAAACCGATGGATTTTTAATGTATGAACGAGAATGTGTGTAAAGAAGTGGCTTGGGATGCAAGTCAAACAATCTCTATGAAATAATTAATTTAATATTAATCAACGGAAAAGGGTCATTTTTCTTTTTGGATTACCTTTTTTATTTTATTTTTCATTCTTAACCTTGCAAATTGAGATGGTTTAAAAATTATATGATGTTAATTTTTAGTGTGAATTTTTATAAGATGGTAAAATTTTCAAAATAACCTCATCCTGTTTTGGTCTTGTTCATTCATATACATTAGCTTTTTGGCATAAGTTCAGAAATTAATGCACTTCTTCCAAATAAATTAATTCATGATAGAATATGTATGTATATATATATATATATATGATGCTTGATACACGCATAAATTTACTATAGAAACATACACCAATAAATAACCACCCTTTTTTTTATTGGGTCATTTTCTTCGAAATATCGTAAGATTGAAACATTCAAACGCACACAAAATAAAATGGACCAACGAGTAAATAAAAAAACATAAAATCTCAAACCTTAATTTCTTGGGCAACTATATATTATATACATGACTCCCTCGATTTGCTCAGCAAGTGGATTCCGTACAGCTAGCTAGCTATACACATCATCATTTCTTCCCCCAAAAATATTACCCTTTTGTTTTTCCGGACCAATATTCTCGAATTTAAATCTATACGCGCATAACAAAACTGTTTATCCATCATGGTAACCATGCCATGACCATGATGTTACATTACGCGAATAAACAAAATCCAAGCCATTCATTTTAAATATTATGTGCGGAGAAAATGAACACCAACAACTGTCATGCACCAAAAACGTCACATTCATTCATTCATACATAAGAAACCATACTATTTCATTTGACCATATTATTTTATAAAATTATTAATTCGATTATTTAACTCTCGACCCCCCATCTCTATATATATCAATCTCATACCCGCATCACCTCATATTGCAACCCAAAAATACATCCCCACACAAGCAAACTCCACAACATCCTTTTCATAGATCCACTTCCTCATTTATAATCAAATCCAATAACTAGAAACATTACCACATTATCCATATCCATTATATATACACACACGCAGATTGATTATATATATATCGCCTGTACGGTATACAATGGTGAAATCAGAGCCTAAGATCCAGAACAAGATAAAAAAGGCGGTGCCCTTATCGCCATCGAAGAAGTACAAGGGAGTGAGGATGAGAAGTTGGGGATCATGGGTGTCTGAAATTAGGGCACCGAATCAGAAGACAAGAATCTGGTTGGGTTCTTACTCAACCGCTGAAGCAGCTGCTAGGGCTTACGATGCTGCGCTCTTATGCCTCAAAGGCCCTAAAGCCAATCTCAACTTCCCAAACATTTCTTCTTCCCTTCACATCGACGAAAATACCGTTTTGTCCCCTAGATCCATCCAAAAGGTCGCTGCCCAAGCCGCCAACTCCTCCTCTTTTGACCGCTTTGCCCCTACCCTTGACCGTGATGACCATCATCATCAGCCATCATCATCGTCAGCGGCATCATCCCCATCCGAGCATGATGACGACGATGATGTCTTGCTATCATCATTGATGGGGTCTTTAGAAGACTGCAGTGAGCGAGTTTCATTGATGGATTCGTCATGGTTTGGTCATGTCGATGATGATCATCTTCATAATGGGGTGTTCTTGTTTGATGATGTTACGTTTGATTATTCTCCTCCACCGATGTCGACGGCGACGATGGTCGACGACTTTTACGAAGATGCTGAGATTCCGCTCTGGAGCTTCAGTTGATCCGACGGTCCATTATTAATAACCATATATACTTTATTTGCATATTATTCTTTTATTCTTTCTTTTATTTTAATTCAAGTTGTCGTTTTTTTTGGGTCATCTTCAAGTTTCATGTTACTTGAAGAGAATTATATATTTCTAACGATCGATGACCTTACACATATGAAAACTATACATACATATATATATATATTAATGTTTGATATGTTTAGGGTTTTAGACACGACAAAGCAAATATTAATGGACAAGAAGGCTTTTTTTTGTTCCACTTCTTGTCTTTTATGTGTATCTTTATATTTCCATTTCTTTAAAGTTCGATTATTGTACAAGAAAATGTGGAATGTGTTAATTTCAATTATGTCTATACACACACTGTAATCAGCTGTTTAATAAAAGATAACAATTTTACGTATAATACAAAAGGAAACCCATCAACAAGCATTATTATGTCGTTGATTGGACTTTCGTTGATTGTCGTCCTATGGGATTAATCTGATTAATTTGATTTTTAACAATTTCACTCTAAAAAAAAGATAAATCTTAGATCGAGATAATATATCGAATAATCATACAATTCTCAAACTAAAATATTTAAGAAACAATTAAATGTTCTATATACCTACGCTTGTAAAATTAAAATATCAGTGACATATAACATTACTTATTTACTTATTTTGGCAGTAAAAAAAGTAAACTACACTGACGAAATATGGTATATGTCGTGCGGAAGTGAGGTGATTCCAATGTCCAAATAATGCAACATATTGCTTGAAGACAAAGTTCATGTCATTGAAACTTGAAATATATCCTACTCATTATTTTATTTTATTTTTTGATAAATATCATACTCATTATTTCTCTCTTTTTTTCTTTTTCATTTTCCTTTCCCGTAAAAGGAGCCCATATGAATTCAATTTCAATTGGCCATATTTATTATAGAATCTACATGTATATATATATATAAAAAAAAACACCATTTTTTTAGAAAAGGGCATCGTGCAAAACGAATTAAAAAAATGTATATATATTTCGGCCATTACAAAATTATCTATTTAATTAGCCAATATATATATATATATATAGTGGTATGATTTGATAACACACCCATATATATATATATATATATATATAGTGTGGTATGATTGGTCAAAGGCTCAAAAGGAACATCTGAACAAATTTGGATGAAGCCGAGGGTGAAGATGGAACACGAGAAAGCCACGTGACCGGTCTTTCTTTGGTTTAAGCTCTTCGATATTATTTTAACATTTAAAAAAGCCCATTCTCACTTGTTTCCTCCATGGCCTTTTCCCTCAATTCATTGAATTCAGTCACCTCCCTCTGGGGCCCATGGGCTTATCATTTGTGGACCCAGTTTAGATTCTGGCCCCACACGTGATGATCTGTGTTTGTTTATATATCAAAATAAAATAAAATAAAAACATAATTTTAGATAAAATTACACAAGAAAATCAAACTTAAAATTGAACAAAGGTAATATGTCGGTATCATTTACACAGAAAATTTTCAGATTTCAAACCCCACCGGTGGTCAACATCTGGTCTAATAGGGAACTCAAATTAATTAGGCATATAACCATTTTATGGAAAGCCATAAATCGCTACCACCAAAACATTATATATATTTTTAAAACTAGTTCCCCGTTTGATTATATAGTAAACTGATACAATTAATTTTTTGATTTAGAGAGAGTCATATCCAATTAGTTTTTAAAACAACAAATTATTTATTCGACCTAATTCATTTCAATTTGATATATTCAATCCAAAAAAATAGTAAACCTAGTCTCAAGTATGGACAAAAGAATAGCACCACAATGCATAAAACAGAATTGCGGGACTCAATTGAATGGGGATTAGGCTAAAATTGGGCTAAATAAAACGTATGTTTTGAATGCCACTTTGGGTCCTATAAAATGGACTCATTCCCTTAGGGTTAGGTTTATAGATTATATTGGGCTTTATAGAAAATTTCAAAGTAATTCTTTTTAATAAAAAAAAACCCAAAAAACACACACACATGTAACCGTGTGTTGTCTCTTGATCTCTTCCCTGCTCCATGGGAACACATGTAATAAAAAAAAAAAAGAGAGAAAGAGATCCATTCTTGCTGTTTTTACAACAGAAAATGCCATGTTACCTGAATGTGACAGTGGATATGTCCCAAGAACAAAACAAAAGACAGAAGCTTTTGATGACCCAATTCCTAAAACATATTGGGCACAGCAATCCATTGGCAACACAAAACAGGGATCAGCCGAATGAAAAAAATATAAAAATGGCCAAGTCCCGGCACCTGTCTCAGATTTCTCTCTCTTTTCTTCTCTCCAGCAACTGTTAATCTGAGAGCTATACACACCAGTTGCTTGTTTTCATCATGTACTGTGATATGTACTCATGTAGAGCCTAACTCCTATATCGATTGGACCGTCGTCTCCACCGACTGCGTGAAGGGCCACGGGAACGGTTGCGAGAAGACGAACAGTCAGAGGGAAAACCGCAGGGACAATTTCGTCTTTTGACTCGTCGGTTTCACTGCCATACAGGTCATAAGGGCTCAACACATGAGCAACTTCCTTCAACAACTTGTTATTACCTCTTCCACCTCTCCTGGTTTTGAGCATGCTGAGGATTAACGTGGACGTTCCCTCCAGCCATTCCGTGGTCAATAGGTCAACTTCATCATAGTAAATTCTACGTTCAATCTGTGAGATGACCGATTTCCGAGCATTAGAATCCAAAAGGGTTTCAGGGGCTGAGATCAAACAGAGAGAAAACTATACTTACACCAAGCTTGCTAATGTAAATAGACATAAATCTTGGTCCCAAGCCCACAACTCTTGCTTCTGACAGGATAATCTGCAGTGAAGAAAAAAAAGGAAAGAAATTTTAGCAACCATAAACTCACAGCAAGCATCATCATAGAGAATTACAGGTTTCATATAAAAAGCAATTAAGCACTTACCCTCTTCTTCTTAAGCAGAAACCACATGTAAAGCTTATCACATGCATCTCTGACATTACGACAAGCCAGCTTCCTTTCATTGCAATACCCGGCAACATCAGCTAGCATTTCACTGCACGGAACACCGTGCTTCAAAGCAGCAATCGATAAAGCTTCCTTTCCTTCCATAGATTCTGCAGCATCATTATCAAAATGGATGCCAGTAAAGCATCTTCTCCCTGATGTTTTACTGTGCCTTGAGAAAAATTCTTCAGCCTCAAGAGCAGCAGCTACCGTACGATGCACCACTATGTCGGGATATCGTCTCAGAGGTGATGTGAAGTGAGTGTAGAGAGGCACAGCAAGTGCATAGTGTCCCCTCTCAGTAACATTATCTTCCCTCAATTCGCCGCTGCAGAAATAGGTTGCCAACTGCATCGGTCTTGTAGCATAATTGATAAAGATATCTACAAGAGCCGAGTCATCCTTGAGCTTCTCCCTGATTTTTTCCAGGGACTCATGGAATCGACCAGAAGAAGAAATGTCCAATTCCAGACCATGCTTGGAACAAAAGGCTTCAAATTCTTTGAGTTTACGCATATTGGGTTCAGGATGCCTCCTCAGCAACGCGCTATTAGGGTACGCCCGAGAAATTATTTCAGCAGCTGTCGTATTTGCTAACAGCATAAACTCCTCAACGAGAAAATTTGAGCCCTGCCTACCACACACCACAAAATCATACGGAGTTCCAGATTCATCAAAAAGGAAAGCCGGTTTGGAATTCTCGAGCTGCAGAGCCCCATTCCTAAACCTTTTTTGCCGTAGAACAGTTGAAATCTCACTAAGGCTTCTGACAGATCGAATAACATCACTCCAGTTGAAAGGTCCGTGCAGCACAGGCCACCCATTTGGCGGGACATCACTCCTAAACAACCCATCTATAATGCCCTGAGCATGGTCATACGAGAGCTTGCAACAAGATCGAATAACAGTACGGCCAATCCAGCGGTCTATTACATCCCCATCTACATTTAAGTCCCAGAAGATAGAGAAAGCGAGTCTATCAGCTCCTGGCTTAAGTGAACCTATGTTTTCTGATAAAACCGGGGGTAGCATTGGTAATTTTCTCTGCAGCATATAGACACTAGTCGATCTAAGTTGGGCTTCAGTGTCAAGAGCAGTGTCTGGCAAAGCAAAGTAAGACACATCAGCGATGTGGACACCGACTCTGAAAACACCACCAGATAAACTTTCAACTGACAGAGCATCGTCAAGATCAGTAGCTGTTGAGGGGTCAATGGTGAATACACACAAGTTTCTGAGGTCTTTTCTACGTTGGACCTCTTCCTCAGGTACTTCCCAAGGAAGATGTGGGAGGCAACCAAGCGAATCAGGAGAAAAGTCAGAATGGCAAACCGAGTTTTGATGTAATATTGCTTTTATCTGGGGCTCCAACTCACCACCTCGGCCAAAAACATGTGTAACATAAGCCTGGGGATATGGACATCCTTCCGCCCAATCCACAATTTGGGCAGCGACCAGCTCTGCCTCAATAGTTGCATCACTACTCTCCAATCTTCTTCTAATGCTTCCAGGCAAGTCTCGAAAGGGAACAATCAATTTAGGAAATTTGGGATCCGCAGGCATCAACTGGAGATATTCATTATCACAAAGAGACAACAGCTCCTCATTCTTCTTTGCATCACCTTGTCTATAATGAATCCATTGCTTGACATTCAGAAAACCAACAATAGAATCCCTACGAAGCGACTTTTCAGCAACAGCAACAACTTGCCCAGTTGGTCGTTTGGAGGGGAAGGATAGAACAGTGGCACGTAGCTTCTCGACAGCAGTAAAAAATTCTGTCTGTCTGCTTGAGGAATCTAATGAAGTGATCTCACACTGACTAACACAGACCTCAATTCCTTTTCCATAAACTGGTGCAATATATTCATTTCTCGACAGAGTGTTGTTGCTTTCTTCTGACTTAGCAGTATTCTCACGAACAAATCCTTTCATCTTGGGCCACATTGAGAAAGGATCTAACTTCATAATGACCACATCACCTTCAACCTACAAGACAAAAATAAGAGCAAGAACTTCAACATAAACCTGCCAATCCAGAAACTATCCCAACACTGAACTTCAACAAAAGGTAAAAATCTCAAGACAATAATAAATTCACACTTACTGCTCTGTTCTGCGCAACAATACCATTAACTAGAATATCTGTTGGGACACCATCGATCTTACAGTAAGCCTTCAAACAAAAAGGAACAAACATAAGAGTAAGCAGAGGAAACGAACGGCCAGAACCTTAGTGACTTGAGTAAGATCAGATGTTTATTACCAACCTCATTACGGTTATGAGCGTTCACCCGGAACAAAGCCTTAAAAGCTTCACCCTTCTGTAATCGTGAATAGAAGAGAAAAGAAGGAATGAATCTACAATGAACTTGTCAAAAAGGTTTGAAGGGAAGAAGAAAGGGATACATCTAAGACAAACCTCCAAAGCTTCATTCACAGCATCCACACACCAGTATGATGAGAAAATCTTACGCTCCGAGGTATCATCAATTTGCTGGAACAAATCACCGTTCATCCTAGATGACTGTTCACAATCCCGAGGTTCAGGGCACGACTTGGACAACATGCTTTTACAAATATCGACAGAAGGAACCTGCTGGCTCTCAAAGCTTACTGGATCACCGTTTTCTGCTTGCCCGTTTAGATGCATAGAAGGCATTGAATTGAAAGCAACACTACACGCTCTCATTTCTCCAAGTTCATCAGAAGTACGTATGTCCAATCCCTGCTGATTCGATGAAGAACAACTCGGTGAAGGATTGCCGTTTTTCGCTTTGCTGCCATTTCTACCATCCGACGCTTCATTGTTATGGACTTCTTCAGTCCCACAACCAACTGTTCACGGCCAATGACATAGAGGCTATGAAAAATACACTCAACTAGTGATAACCAGAAATGCCTCAAAAAGAGTCGATTCAAGCAATGCAGTAAATCTAATAGATCTAATTTTCTGCTGATATAGAAAACCCTTGCAAATCAAGTTAAAAAGCTTCTAAATTGCAGTCTCAATGGATCTCATCAGTTTCAGGATAAATTCAGAGATGAAATCAACACGAATGTCAACCAAACAAGAACGGAAATAAACAAGGCAAAAACTCAAAGTAGACTTTTGGGTTACAAGAACATAAATAATCCCCCACTTAAAACCCTAGGATCAACTACAAACATCCGTATCAGAGAAACCCCCAAGATTCCAGGGTGTTTGAGAGAGATTCAGCTACCTGAGTTGTGTTTGGATCGGCGACTTGATCGGCGCTTCTTCTTCTTCTCTTTGTCACCGTTCTGGATTTTCTCAGCAGTGGATTGCTCGGCCACAGAGCTCTTCATGACTTAAAATCAAAATCTATAACCAAATCCGAAGATTTTCCAGGTAGAAAAAGCGGAAATCTTTCAGAAGAAAATTTCGCCTAAAAGAACTACGAGCTAGAAACTACACCCAGGTATCTTCCGCTTAGATGAAAAAAACTACGGAAGAACCACCAGTTTAAACTTATCCCAGTAAAAAAAAAAATAAGTAGAACCCGCGGCGATGAACAACAAAAAAAAAAGAAGAAAACCCCAGAACCAAACAAGATCTAGGGATTTATCGCAAACCGAGGGCGAGAGAGAGAGAGAGAACGGAGGTAATTAAGGCACTGTTTGGTTGGCTAGAAAGTGGAGAGAAAGCGACGTGATGATTGGTCGGCGGATGGCGCCGACTATTGGGTTTTCCTTTCCTTTCCTTTCTTCCTTTTTCTCTTTACCTGACTTTCCACTTCTTTTCCCTCACTTTCTCGCCTCTGCCTTTGCTTTCTCTCTAATTTTCTTTCGTCGTTCTTAATTTTTGCCTTATCTTTAATACGAAGGAAACCACTGCCTCATCTAGCGACGCGTGTCCTCTATATTTCATCGGACGGCTAGCATGCGATAAATTGTAATGGGGCAATTCATTATATGTTGGACTTAGTATTTATTTCATTTGCCTCCTTTTATTTTCATGTCTTAGCGTATTTACCCTCATAATATCCAAAATAACTTCTAGTCCATTTTCTGGGATTCCTTATTTAAATAATATCTTACAAAAAATATAGGAAAGCATTTACCGACAAGAGTATTTTAAACGAAATTTTTGGCAATAGTTTTATGTTTAAATAATGAAAAACACAGCGATTGCACGGGCTGTGTGCCTACAAAATGCATGCTCACTCACGTTGATCCTTTCATTGATGGCATTTATTATACACTAATCCTTTTATTAATCTCATTAATTACACTTTTTGTAACGTTCGACGTGATTACAGTCTACCACTTCATGTATATTAAAGATTGCATATTTCTAGCATATATAGATGCATATGTTAGAAAACGTTCACAAAGAATAAACTTTAGCTAAATTTTAATTTATCTTATACAAATTTTTATATTTTAATTTATCTTATACAAATTAGATGACTCCTGAGATAAAGCCGGTCACTTTAAAAATCAACAATAAAACATATGTATTTTTATGATTGTGGATTTTTAATCAATATCTAAATATTTCTATAGATAGGTGTAATCTGATAACGAGAAACCCAAACTTGGGTCGTGTAGTGGTGAGAGAACATGCAAAGTATGTTTTCACCCTGGGTTCAAACCCAAACGTGGGGAAGGACATTCACCTGGCCTTTTCCGGTCTTGTAGGAGATATAGTCGGGTCAAAGGTCCAGTGAATTTCCGGATTATCAAAAAAAAAAATAGAAAAATAAAGATATTGAAGTTTTTATCCATTGATATTAATCTTTTGAGAAAAAAAAATATGAAGCATTATAAAAACATATATGGTTTGATTGGTACGAATAACATTAATATTAATTTTGTTTGTATGAATTAATTTAAACGATGTAGAGTAATTTTAGTTGTAGTCATTATACTCAATAGTATGAAAACACGTTACACTAACCATATTAATTTAGATCTGTTTATTTTAACTGTATTTTATGAGTTAAATAGTACTGAAATTCCTTACAATTTTAAATGTTACATATTCAGTTTTGAAACTGATAATTTTGTATGATATATAAAAATTGAATTTTATATAGTTTTGATAAAATCAAAAATATAATTTATTTAATGGTATTCTCTTCATACACAACGGATACCACGTTTTGAGGATGAAATCAAAGGTCTTCTTCTTCACTCGTAGTCAATAAAACGACAAGTGGGATTTGTGAATCCAAATGTTATAATATCCTATAACGTGTGGTATAACATTTTATATATTTAAAATTGTATTAAAAAACAAAAAAGGATTATCCAAAACTCAGCTTCAGTGTTACACTATCCACCAATGGGCTGCTGACGTGGATGCCTATTGTGACTTTAGATTTTCCAAACGGATAAAACGGAATATAATCCTGGCCGTCGGATCTTATCCTGACTCATCCACACCGTCGGATATGATCTCACTGGTCCACACCCAACAACTCTGATACTATTACTAATGAAGAGGAGGCTACTCCGCCTCCGTGCATTCGCCGCTGAACCAAATCTCCGGTGAACATCGACGGCGGAGCTCTGAGATATGGAGGCGGAGGAAGAGGGGAGGAGATCCACCGGTACAGTGAGATGGTTCAGTGCTCAGAGAGGATTCGGCTTCATAGCCCCAAACGACGGCGGCGACGATCTCTTCGTTCACCAAACCGCCATCAAATCCGACGGTTTCCGGACTCTATCCGAGGGCCAATCCGTTGAATTCTCCGCCGATGTCGCAGCAGATGGCCGCGCCAAGGCCATCGACGTCGCCGTCACCGTCACGAGTAGATCTCGCCGCGGCGGTAGAGCTGGAGGACGGAGAGGCGGTTACGGCGGAAGAGGAGGAGCTTGCTATAACTGCGGCAGAACAGGGCATTTCGCCAGGGATTGTTACCGAGGAAACGCAGATAGCGGCGGCGGCGGCGGCGGAGACGGCGAAGGGAAGAGGAAGTACGGCGGCGGAGCATGCTTCAGATGCGGGAAGGAAGGGCATTTCGCGAGGGAATGCCCAAACATCGACCAAGAGAAATGAAAAAAAAAAACTCTGTTTCTGCCATTCTTCTCTCTTTCAAACCCTTTTTTTTATTAAATAATTTCCTTTTTTCATAACTCCACCTGAATTCAATTTAATTAATCAAATTTTATAATACCATACCACCCATCCATCATCCATGCATGAGGTGGAATCCTCGTACATAATCGATTGAATGATTCATTTGTAATGTAACAAATGATTTGATTGATAATCGGTTAAATTTATTTAATTTTTTTATTAATTATATTTTTTAACTAAATGAATAAGCGATAATATATACTTGATCTTGGAGACGCCTTCCACATTATGTCTATCATTATGACGTCACGGACATATAAATTATAATAATAAATATTATATGATGGGAATAAATATTTTAAAATGTGGGTAGGCTTCAATTAATGGGCCTACAATTGACCCATTGGGCCAACAAATAATATACGGCTCAGGAGGCGAAGAACCTCGGGAAGCGCCAATAAGCAGTTCAAATCTCACAATTTTGCTTCTTGCTTCGCTTACTTCGCTCTCTCTGCGGAGGAGGATCCTTGGACGGCCATGGCGTAATTGGAGCCATGGAATTGTTTATCACCATTTTGAGAGATTGATTGTGCTAAGTCTGCGATTTATCGTTCAGATATATCCGTCGTACCATATTTGGAGATGCAGTTGAGATCCCGCCATGGACAGGGAGGCTAACCTTCCGGTTTCACAGGATAGAGCTCCGAAGAATCTGGTCCGTCCGATACTGAACCAAGACACGTCTTCCTCTTCTTCTTTCTCCTCGCCGGAGTTTCTCCGGCATGTTCAAGCCGCATTCAAGCGCCATCGTCCCCTAAGTTCTCTCTCTCTCTCTCTCTCTCGTGTGTAATATCAATTTGGAGCTCCGAAGAATCTGTTTTGTTGCTTCGGTTTAGGGTTTACTGTCCTTTTGGCATCATGGGCTTTTCCTTTTCCCTCGCTTTGAGACCGTGAAATTTAGGGTTTTATTGGGAAAGTTAAGTTCTGCTGTTTGTCGAATTCATCACCCTCAACATTTCATTTTCACATCATGTTTCATGTTCACAGTTAATCAAAATTCAATAGGTCACTTGGTGAGTGGGAATTAGTGAATTCTAGTCACTGTCTTAGTCAAACCTGATATGAATATGATTATGAAGCACAGAGCTTCATTCATTCCGACATTTAAGCATTGTCTTAGGATGGCAACAAGTATTTGTCCGAGTTCTAAGAGTACTCTGTTCGGTCCATTTTTCAGGTAAAATGCAGACGAGAACTATAGGCCCCAGACGGAGTGTTGCTTCACAACGAGAAGCTTCAAGAAGCTCAGGCTTGGCTGTGGCCTCTAAAGCAGAAGTGAAGAGATCGCAGGATGTTGTTTCACTAAGTCTGAGTCTTGCCGCCAATAATCTGGCACAAGAGACTAGGAACATAACCACTGGCGTTGCTGGGGAATCTCTTGAAAATGCTTCCATTACACCACCTTCAATTTCGGGTGCTATTACTAAAAACTTTGACGAGAATTTTAACCCATTAGACAGACAGATGGATGAGTCAATGCCTGATGTTGCTTGTAAAGAGAGCAATCTGCACATGGAATCTCAGAACAGAGATGGCCACAGAAAGGTCCAATCTCTAATTGGCAACTCCCTCACCTCTTCTCAGGGTAACGTCCAGGCTCAACTTTTAGGCATTATTCATAATTTCTTTTTTGTGTTTTTGCAAATTGAAGCCATGAAATTGCTCTAAAACTAAAATAGGAAGATATTCCCCTTCATTTGATACATTTCGACAAAGGTGACCAATTGGTTTCTATGTTATTGGGCTTGGGTCTAATTGTGATGCACTTATGCTGACAGATATGGAATGGGATGCAACAAATCAAGCTGAAGCGTACAATTTTGTTGCTCATAATGAATCGAGACATCAGAATTTCCGGACCGTTGAATCTGAGATCAATTTCAAGTCTGAGTCCGGTGTTTCGTCTTCACTGGGAAAGATTCAGGGTGGCCTGAACAATTTCCATAATTTTTTAAACCAACCTGTTTCTCAATGTTCTGTTGTGGGATCATCTTGTGCCACAACAACTTCAATCCACTCGTCTTCAGCTCCAATGCTTAACCCGACAACGAACATGTCTTGTTCTTATGTAGAGGGTAACAGTAATGCAATGCTGGAACCTTCTGCTAACTCAAATGCAAATCCACGAGCTATTCAAAGTCAAGGAGATATGATGCATTCTTTGCATTCTTCGTCTAAGGACATCAACAACAATATGCAAGTTGACAAGAGTGTGGAAGCATCGAAGATGCCAGCCTCAGCTATTGATCGAGGAGTGGAAGTCAAGGATCCAGATAATTCAAAGCAACGACATAACACTACCGAAAGTGAAATTCCAATGGCATCTTCCAGTTATCAGAGAGATGTACTACCCACTAATGCAGGTTCTCAGCCTTCAAAATCAGATAAGCAAGAAAAGGTTGCTAACAACAAAGAGGCAGCAGCACCTCGTAGAAGGAACTATGATCCTGACTTGTTCTTTAAAGTTAATGGGAAGCTCTATCAGAGGCTCGGCAAGATCGGTAGTGGAGGAAGCAGTGAGGTCCACAAGGTCATATCTTCAGATTGTAACATATATGCACTCAAGAAAATCAAGCTCAAAGGCCGTGACTATGCAACATCGTATGGATTTTGCCAGGAGATTGGGTATTTAAAGAAGCTAAAAGGGAAGAACAACATTATTCAATTGATAGACTACGAGGTACTTTCTTCAAAATAAATCCACTGAGCAGCTGATATTGATTTCTTATGTTTAATTTAGAAACTTGCATATACTGCTAGTTCAGTTTGTTAACTGTTCATCTTTCGGAATTAGGTGACCGATAAAACTTTGCTCGGGGAAGTGATGAAGGGCACAATGAGTAACAGAGATGGAAGAGTGAAGGACGATGGATACATCTATATGGTACTAGAATATGGAGAAATCGATCTGGCCCACATGTTGTCCCAGAAGTGGAAGGAAATCGAAGGATCTAACCGAACCATTGATGCAAATTGGCTTCGGTTCTATTGGCAGGTTCTTATCTAACTCTACATACACCTTAGTGTCTGTGCTTTCTGTCTGCCCAGGTTGATGATAATTTTTTCAAGTACAAAAGTGAGGGTTGGGATGTTACTCTTAACCGTGGAGACCGTGGAAGTTTATTTTGTAAGCTCTTGTGCTAAAATAAGCGTATGATTCTAATCATGTATCTCGAAATCATTGCAGCAAATACTTCAAGCTGTTAATACCATACACGAGGAACGAATTGTGCACTCTGATTTGAAGCCAGCGAATTTCCTTCTCGTGAGAGGCTCTTTAAAGCTGATTGATTTTGGAATTGCTAAGGCCATCAATAGTGATACTACCAATATCCAGAGGGACTCACAGGTAAGTAAAAATCCTCCACATTCCTTTTTGTTTCTTCCCCAATGGCAATGGAAGCTGATCAATATTACTCGGTCCGATGATTATTGATCCAGAGATTGTGTTCTTATGGCAGGTGGGAACTTTGAGTTACATGTCACCGGAAGCATTCATGTGCAACGAGAACGATGCAAACGGGAACACAATCAAATGCGGGAGACCATCGGATATTTGGTCACTTGGATGCATCCTCTACCAAATGGTGTATGGAAGAACCCCTTTTTCAGACTACAAATCGTTCTGGTCGAAATTCAAAGTCATAACCGATCCAAACCACGAGATCACATACCCTCCTGTCTCTAACCCGTGGCTTCTCGATCTCATGAAGAAATGTCTTGCTTGGGACCGGAACCAAAGATGGAGAATCCCTCAACTCTTGGAACACCCTTTCCTTGCCCCGCCAATCCCGATCCCACCCAACCCACCACGAGACCAAAGTATCATCAAACTGCTCGATCTTGTTGCTGAATCTTGTGGCAGCGATGAAACTGCCTCTTCCATGGCTTCTCAGCTCAGACAACTGCTTGCAGATCCAAGAACTGATGTATTAGCATCAAATGATTCACTGTGTCAGATTCTCTCCCGGGTTTCAGAGCTTTGTTCTCTACTTCAAGAACGTTTGCAGAGTCCTGTAAACTAGTATGTTATTGTTGTAGTACGTTTAAAGGGTCTGTCCGTTTCAGGTTAAACGTCGTTCCAGTTTATCACAATGTGATTGGGCACATTTTGTAGTAACATGTGCTGATGGCCCAAAAGGGTTATTCCGACTGTGATGAGTATTAAACATATAATCCAATTCCAAAACCCAAGATTCAAAATCCAACAACAAAGTCACACAAGCAGAGTAGAGTTTTCACAAAAAAGGGGCTAAATTAAAAAGCTTGTTACTTGGGAGCTTTCTTCTTGCCAGCGATGGAGACTTTCTTACCTTTGAGAGTCCTGCAGTTGTTCTTGGTTCTCTGTCCCCTACATGGCAACCCTTGTATATGCCTCACCCCTCTGTAACACTGTATCTCCTTCAACCTCTTTATCGCCAGTGCGTTGAACCTCCTCTGCAATTACCAATCCTCTCTCAAAATGACACCTTCCTCTCTCAAATGTTTGAATACTATGCCTACTCAGTTCAAATAGACCATCACAAGAACAAGGCGAAAGAATTGATTTAACTGCTCAAATAATGGTTTACAGCAATTTTTCGACATTACCCCTCCAATCACTAGAAGAGTTGGAACAACTCTTTTTTCAAGAAAACATGTGACCAGGCATTGTTATCCTATCCGTTCCATAAGGGGAGGTGGGCTTAAAGAACTGTTAAGCTGTACTCGGTTGACTTCTATTCATTGAAGATCTGAAACAAATCAAAGAAAGGGAAAAACTACTCACCAGATCACCCTCGATCATATACTTGGAGACTTCCTCACGGATAATGGTTAGTTCTTCCTCGGAGAAGTCTTTGGTGATCTTGTTCTCCATCTGGAGATCGTTGAGAATCTGGCGTGCCCTTGTGCGACCAATCCCGTGAATGTATTGAAGTGAGTATTCGATTCTCTTATTGTTCGGAATCTCCACACCTCCAACACGAGCACACCGTATGCTTAGGCTCTGTTCATGCACATTATCACATCCATTCAGACGTTAAACCTAAATTTCGTACTGTGTAGCAGGAGAAACTAAATGTTCATAATTCAGATTATCAATCTATGATTGATTCTCCAAAAAAGATCCATAATTTGTGCCCAATAGCTCATTCTTGATAAATTCAAAACTAAGTTATCAGTGATTATACAAATTAAGTTATTCGACTCCAGAACGAATGCATAATCAGCTTCTACATAACCAGGATTTTTAATCATGAAGACCAAGCAAACAAATCAAGGAAGGTGCGCGGGGATCAAAAGACAGGAATTCCGACATCTACAGATGTTATTCCGGAAGATGAAGAATTTTCGAGTTTAGAAAGAGACGATAGCTAACCTAGAAGATCAGAGAGAAGAAGAAATGTGACCAGAGCATAGATTACCTTCGGGGCGATGGAAACTGGAAGAGTAAGAGTATTACGAGCGAGAGGACTCGTGCTCGTCCAATTGCACATGAGTGAGAGGGAATTCGCAACGGGCGTTGCTAGCGCCTGCGCCATTTTTCTCTCTTCAGACTTGGGATTTTCCCGCAGATTCTCGGAAACCAAACGGATGAGAAAGCTAAGAGCTTATCCTCAACGGGTGTGTATATATAGCTAGTCATTCTGACAGAGAAAACGACGCCGTTCCGGAAGCATAAGAGCTGAAAGCCCAATGGGCTACCATCAACATTATATGAGCACATTAGGCCCATAAAGAACCGTGTTTTCTTATTCTAACTCGCCGTACAACATTATATAGCAACGGGACATGCTTCACGAGATATAATATTAAAAATTATCTGTGACTTAATGAAAATTATATTCGGATATTATTATTGAATCCAATTCCAATGGAAACTACCTAGAATTTGAATTTTCAGGAGAAAGTATTCTTCCATACGAATATATATATATAAGAAAAAAATCGATTTTTTTTCTTATAATTATATAATTTTATCTATTTATTTATTTATAATTTTATGGAAATACAACATAATTTGATCATTTAAAAAAAAAGCTTGTAGTGGTGTATCATAATTTGATCATGCATTAATTAAACATCGTTGTGATCAATCCTTTTGGAGGGAGCTAACGATAAGCTTGAAGTCGTGAAAACTAACGGCTCCGTCACCGTCACCGTCAACTGCAGAAATGATAGCCTCGCAATCCTCAAAACTTATCCCACCGGCCCCGGAACTTTCAATTGTATCAAACAGCTCCTCGGGGGTGACTTCGTCGTCGTCGCAATTGAAATCAAGAAGCTGCAGTGAACTTTTCAAAGCGATCAGAATGCCCCCGTTTTCTACTTCCATCGACTTTGTGTTCATATCAAGAAACTCTGCAAGGCTTAATTGACCATCTCGATCCTTGTCTCCTTCCGACATCATCGCTCTCACGTCTTCTTCCGTAGCTTTGTATCTATCCAATACATATATCAAAACTATTATTATAAAAAAAATGTGGAACTAATATATGTATATATTGCGTTTTTGTACGTATGAGTATATGTGTACTCACTTTGCTTAATGAATATGATTTTGTGGGTTTGCACATGAAAACTAGAGATGTATCAACTATATCCAAACGTATGCAAGAATATGGAACTAATTGTTAAAATGAGGAAACAAATATAAATTTAAGAAGATTGAAATTGATTGGAAATGATTATGAGGATGATTGAAAGAAATTAAAAACACAAAATCAATTAACAAATAATGATAATTGTGTCAATTATCTCTTGATTTATTTGTTTCCATCATATATTATTTCTTTATAAATTTCTTTTTTTAATTATTTTATAATTGTTTCTTGTAAATAGATGAGTTATTTTCATTGTAAAACAAGAAGAAGAAGAAGAAGAGATGTAGTAATAAAAGTGTTCTTTGTTTTATTTTTTATTCTTTTCTCTCTTTTTAATTTCCGCATTTTATTTTTCAATATTAATGACTTGATATATATATATATATATGCACAAACATGTATAAAAAGCACGAAAATATCACAATTTTTGCCTCTTTGCATAACCAATATGATTTTATGGGACAGCATGAATATAATTCTACCCGGAGATACACATGAACATACACATGTACCAAGTATATATATAAACATACCCGAGGGAAGAGAGAATCCCTCCAAGCTCTTGGGAAGTGATGAAGCCGTTGTTGTCGGAGTCGAAGGCTCGAAAGGCCTCCATGAGACCGAGAACTTGGCTCATTGTATCAGAGAGAGAACTATTCACATGAGCCATTTGTAAAATTCCGGTATGGATCCTTTGTCTTCGTTCGTCTTTCGGTATAAATACGAACCAAAAAGCTGAGGGAATGTTATTCCTGCTCCCGTTTTTTAACGTGGACCTTATCATATTTATGAGAATTTGGAATTTGAATAACGATTATGATATGGATGAAAAAAGCATAGATTCATATTCTTATGCTTTCATACCACTCTTATCCACCACGCATATATATAGAGAGAGTATGAACCGGAAATAGAGCCAAACCGAATATAGAATACCGACTACCGAGCCGATATTTCCCTAAACCGGATTTTTTGTTTTTGTTTCAGTAACAAATTGATTTGATCATTTCAAAATTCGAAAACACAAAATACAATGGATCGGATTCATGGTTGGTTTTGGATTACTAATTCGTGTATAGGCCCAAAAGACCATATCTTTATTGGATCCATATTGGCCCAATTGAATTGAATTACAAAATTACATTTGATGAAAAATAATTAAATAATGATAGTTTATTATTTTGAATTATAAGATGCTAGTTATTAAATATTAATTCATGACGATTTAAGCGATACATTTTTGAAAAGTCACTATCGAAACTGTTATTCGAACCATACATAATCATGTATTAGTTAGTCATGGAGTAATTGTTAACTAATTATATATGTTATAAATTCTATACAATGGAAATGTATAATAAATATTTTGAATAGAGAATTTAGAAGTAATCAAGTGAACCCTCATATCCCCAAGTTGCATCCTATCGTTAGACGGAAACAAAATATAAAATCTCATAAAGTTGTAACCAATGTTATTATAACCTATGGTTTTCACATTTTATTATAAAAACAAGTGGGGATTTAATCAAACAAAAAAAACCGCAACAACTTTATTTATTTTTTAAAAAAAGAAAGAAGGTACGCTTTATAGAAAAATGGTTGACCATATTTTATAAGGAATTATCTTCAAATTATTTGTGCAATACTATATTATATATAGATGGCACTCTATAACGTGTGTGTTTTTGCTGTGCAATGCGAAACGTCATTAGATTCTTAAACTATTTAATGAGAAATTTTGTTAATACTCTAATTTTCGTACGATGGATCAATATTTAGATAGATCGAAATCGGGCCAAAATGCGTAAATATTTTAATTATAAAATATGTTGTCATTGCTCCTACGTCATATATATATATATATATATATATATATATATATGTTGTCATTTTCGCTAAGAAATATTTTGCCAAAAGGAAACGATAACGACTCGGACGTGTTTGTATAGAACGCGATGGTATTTTCTCATGCTGTTAATATCAGTCACAGTTGGCATTGGAAGATATTTTTATACCAAATAAAAAATGAGCCTCACGAAAATCATAAGCTCTTTTTTTATTTAATTTAAAAACGTTAATACAATTAATATAATGAAAACAAAATTATGAAGGAAACTTTTTCCAATTTGTGATCCGAATCCACTCTTTGGTAAACGACGGATTCAATGTTGTTTTCTTCTTGGATAAGACGACGTCGTTGTTTTGACAAAACTTGTGAAATTAAACCTATCTTGATTACGGAATATTACAAAGACGCATTATAATTGGCTTATAGAATACACACATATTTGGAAAAATAAACATCCTTAATAACTATTTATTTCAAATTGCAAATATAAATAAATAATTGCATGCATAGACTATACAACTTGATCCACTTTTTCAAAAGACAATTAAATGAAGAAAAAAAAGAAAAAGACAATTAAATGTTATAGCTTTATAATAGCCGACCACTTGTATATATAATTGCTCGCCATATTCATTTTCAATTCAAATAGTACACTGACATGAATAATCCAATATGACTTAACCAAACATAAAAAAAATATATTTATATTTATATATTAATTAATGAGATTTAAAAACACTAATGATCATAGATTAGTCATTAATCGTTAATAATTTATGAAAGCTTAATTAATGGCCGACTGATAAATTTTATTTAAACCTCCCACTTGATGATGAAATAAAAAAAAAAATTCTCCAACAACTGTGGCGATAATATTAACTTAAATCTCTTTCCCAACATAGTTGGAGCCCTTTCCCCCAAAGTTGTCGGAAGCAAGAATCTTTGAATACTCCATTAATGTGCTTATTTAATCTTGTGGACAAATGCCTTTTGGCCGGAGATACGCTTGGCCTTAATATAATATATGGTCTAATATTAATTTAGTCTAACTAATTAAGATTTAGTGGAATCAATGAGTTTAAATATTGATGGACCGTCTTAATAATGACCCAAGACATATTTTGCTCCTGACTCTTAATTAACCATTGGGGACACTTGTGAACTATGCGGAGAATTGTATGAAAGAGACATCGAGGTTTTACTTTCGTTGCCTCTATATATTACTATTATATATATAGAAAATGATTATATGCATGTTAATTTATCTGATTATTAGAGATGATAGAATTTTCATATTATATATCATCTGTAAATATTTAATCAGAAAGTTTATTATATATATATATATAATGGCAATCAATATCAAATAAAATTTGAAACAAAAATCAATAGGCAACAAAACATCAAAAGTAAAACTAGTATAAGATTAATTAAGTATCAAATTGCCAACCTCTAATAATCACATAAATCACCGGAGACATGTCTAAATAAAATCGTCAGTTGCACGACGAATCTTGCCTGTTTTCAAACGTCACTGTCGCAGATCCCGAAATAAAGGACGAATAAAAGAATGGACGGTAAAAAAACAAATTTGCAAAGACGGATTAATTTTTTTTTTATAAAATGTAAATGTAATGACGACAAAAAAATAAGCGTATGTATGTATATGTGTAAGTATATGGATATGGTTGACCCTTCACAGAGCGAAGCAACGTTCTTAGAATGGAGAGCCGTGGCGGCTCGCCCCCCCTCCGGTTCAGTCGCGTCTCCACCCAACCCTTTTCTTTTTTTATTTTTTCTTTTTTATTTCTTACTTTTTTTTTTGTCATTACAATATATACACACATACATATATATATATACAAGGGGCCAAATTTGAGAAGTTTAGGAAGTTTCCTTCTCTATTTTTTATGGCCTCAAAGGTGGCGACGTGCCGCTTGCATGTCCCTAGAGGTTTTGTAGTATTTTTTTTTCCTCATGGAAAAAAAATTCGAAAATAAAATCGATATATGTTGAGATATTTTGATTTTAAGATATTTTTGGTTCGAGTTATCTTCTTCCTCGGTATTGTGGGATCTTAGAGTGGCCTTTGAAGTAAAGTTTTAGATTTCTTGTGTCGAAACCATCAAATGTATAATATTTTATCATCTTTTTTATTTAACAAAATACTAATAATTTAATTTATATAATAATAAAAAAACCATCATTCAAATAATAAAATGTCTCTCGAAATCATTAATTATTTTCGAATATATATACGGTTAATAAATCATGAATAAAAGAACAGAGTGAGGATAATTTAAAGAAATTATACGTCTCTCAAAGAGAGCGACTGAAGAGGCAAATCAAGTTGGAGGCTCCTAGCTATCTACAAATATCAATCGCGAATCTTATTATATTTATTTTGTATGTGGATACGGACATAACAAAAAAAAATGATAATTTCGTGTTTATATTTATTTTTTTTGGACAAAAAGAAAACGAGAGACAACTGAAAACTACGTGTAATAATTGATAATCATAATTCATAAAATAAGAAAGAGTAGCAGCAGACATGTTAACAAGGCGTGCCGAGTCAATAGGACTCGCTGTTCGACTCACCAATCAATATGCATGCATGCACGTGTCCAAACACAAATACACAGTATATTTCTGCAATCCGGAAATTTCGAGTTCTCTCTAAATTTGTTATATCTCTGTAATAACAGATGTTTTTTTAAAATGTTTAGTCATCGTTCACTTCACTGGGGAATATGCTCAAATATCATATGCTCAAATATAAACAACCGTCCCTTCTTATTGTCTAAGCGCATGACATAATATTTCCGTCATCATCGCCAACAGCAACAACAAGATTAACCATACAATAATTACAGCGTACTAAACTGTTAATCCCCATTGATACAAAACCCAAAAAAAACCATTTCTTTAATCTTATATTTACATACAGAGAAAGATATTCAAACTCAAGCATCGTTTTTTTGTTTTTGCATAACATGGGCTCTTAGAAGATCAACAGATCTTCCTTCAGATCGTAACCCATCTTCTCCAGATTCGGTTGCACCGCGAACTGGAGCATAGGCGGCGGCCCACAGGCCAGAGCCAGTGAGCTACCCCCTTCTGAGCCGTACTCGGGAATATGTTCCCTAAGTACGCTCTCGGTTACGAAACCGGTGCTATATTTCCACCCTTCTTTCGCGTTTTCCACCACATACCAAACTTTCACCCTCTCGCCGTATTTTTCGACCCATTCGTCCAATTCATCCCTCAGAAGGATGTCATCCTCTGTACGGTTCGCGTACACAACGTACATCTCGGTATCGTCTTCTGGATCCTTGAGTATAGCTTGCATTACTTGGTAGATCGGTGTGATGCCCGTTCCTCCCGCCAGCATTGCTAGCTTCTTGGCAAACTTTGGTTTGCCATGGACCATGAAGTTGCTTTTGCCTGCGTACTCGATGTGTCCTAACGGTCCCTTGATCTCCAGAACCGATCCTATAGGCAACGAGTCAAGGTGCTGGGACATGAGCCCTCCATTGGGGAATCTCGGGTGGACGCCTTTGAAGTAAATCTTGACGACAAGATCGATGTGACCGACCGTATCCACCGTGCTGGTCGGAGTGTAGGCTCTCATGCAGAGCTTGTCTTCAATGTTGGCGCAGAGGAATATGTGTTTCCCAACCGGTAGACCAAGCGTCTGATCCTTGGACGGTAAGGCGAAACGGAACCTACGAACGTCATGGGAGATCGATGTCTTTTCGACGAGTTTGATGGGGACTTTTTCCCGAGGGTTCGCCAAAGCAATGTTCTTGACAGGAGCCAGCTCTTTGATGGGTGCCAACAATGGGGCCGCATTGGATCCACCGTGGACGGAAACGTTCGGGGATGAGTCGTAACCGGTTGTGATGAGTTCACCGATGCGGTAATCTTCTAGAAGCTTCTTGGCTTTGTCGGAGTGAATGGCTTCGAACTCTTCAGTGCAATCGGTGCCGGCATTGATGAGGATGGAGTCTGACCCACCTGGATGATCCTTGAGGAAGCGGGTGCAGTCGTAGATGTGGCCGTGGACGATGATCCAGGCTGAGTCAGCGGAGTTGTGCTTCCGGACCTCCGACATGGAATACGTTTTGGAGGACGTGTTCATGAAAGGTGAGGAGACAGATTTCTTGAGGGTTTGGTTGGAGTCGGAGGATTTCTCGAGCTGACGCTCCTTTGCCATCCACCCGCCCGATTGGTTCCCGGGTCGGGTCGGGTGCTCGAAAGTGATTCCGATTTCTCCCTTGTGGGGTCTACACACGTTGGTCTTCACCCGAAACCAACAGTTGTTCATCATTCCCTGTTACATCAGTCAGGATCATCACACGTTTTAGTCAAACGCTAAATTAAACTCGCTCCCAGAAATTGGCATAATTAAATAGTGCGACTCATGTTAATAATATGAATTCGCTGGATCAAGGAAGGACCCTTTCTGCTCCGGGACAAGGACTTGTTCGAAGAGAAAATTAATAAATAAAAGCTTATAATAATTCTTCTTACCATAACATTCCAGATGAGTTTCTCGGGCTGAGTGTTGAGGGTCTCATCCCAGGCGCGGACAGCTATATCCTTGGCACCAAGCAAGTCGAGAACCTCGACCTCAAGAGACCAGAAGCACCAACACCAGTATTTGCCATACTTGCTAGGCTTCTCTTGGTGGTCCAATTCGCACACCCTCCACGTCTCTCCTCCGTCCATCGTCACCTCCACTCTTGTTATCTTCTTCCCTCCCCCTATATTCATCAAAATCCCCAATTCAATTTTATGGTCAACAATTGACAGTTTCAAAAAAAAAAATCATGTCGTTCCCAGACTTACCTGAGTATGCGTAACCCTTTAACGTGTACGGCTTCTGGGTCGTGAACGAATTGATCGGCAAAATCTCGTCGTGGCAAGGCGTCGTTATCACCGAGTTTATGTTAAGCTCATTGATGATATACTCAGGCTTGTACCACCAAGCTGCACCAGAATAAATAATTAGTTACACAGTACTAAAAATCAAATGTTAAAAGGTGACAAGCGGGACGGGGTAAAAAGGTAATTTCGGTACCTTCGGCATTTGCCAGCTCAGCGTCGACGTGAGAAGGGAGGACTCTGTTATCTCGGTAGTGGTAGTAACTGTCAGATTCCTTAGTGGTGACGATGATCCGTTTCAACCATTTCACCATTCGACCTCCGATGAAACCTGGAATGATGACCCGAACCGGGAACCCGTGATCCGGAGTCAGGAGCTCACCGTTCTGCATATACGCCAATATGATGTCCCTCGAATCATCCATGGCGATCTCCTTCCTAATGCTCGTCCCGTACTTGGATCCGCCGCCGCCGGGGAGATCCTCTACTCCTTCGAAGCACACGTTGAGCGCTCCCCCGCTCCTGCTGTAGATCCCGCACCGCCGGAGGATTTCTCGGAGAGGAACGCCCTGCCACAGCGTCGTCGAGATTCCGGCGGCTCCCCAGTTGAACCCGATCGTCTGCTTCACCATGTTCTGCTCCTTGCGGCGGTTACCGGCGCAGACAAGTGTCACCGGGAACTCGCGGCTGGGGAATTCCGAGATCAGCTGGTCCATGGTGAATTTCGTCGGCCGCTTGACGAGTCCGGTGATTTCGACCGTCCAATCGGACCAATCGGCTTTGGGAACGGCGCCGTGATTGCGGACGTAATGGAGCGGCACGGGAGTGATGAAGCCGTGGTGCATGAGGCGGGTGAGCGGGGGCTCTGCGTTGAAGGGATGTTTTCCGGTCAAGCGGAGCATGGAGGCGTTACGCTGGATCCAGTTATCAGTAGTGGATTCGTCGCGCGGATCTAAGATGGACGGCTCCAGATCGCAGTTGGATTTGCGAACCATCTCCTTGTAGTAGGAAACGTTCTGGTTGTGGCTCTCGTCTTCGTCATCGCTGGAGGAGTCATAGTGGTGGTTGACGTTGACGTTGACGGTGCCGTTGCCGTCGCCGTTGTTGTCAACGTCGAAGGTGACGGCGAGTTTGGCTTTCTCTCTATGTACGACGCTGTTTTGGTGGTGACGGTGGGAGCGAGAGGGAACGGGAGGAGGCTTATAGGAGCGAACGACGCCGTTCAAGGCGGAGCTTAGGCGAGGGTAATGGCGGTTGTCGACGGAGGTCGCCATTGAAGAAGGCTATTACTTTCCCGAGAAAATAAAGAGGTGAGAGGATTGGGAAGAGTTTTCTTTCTCTGTTTTCTCTCACTTGCTCTCTCTGGCCCTTTGATTTTCTCTGAAGGTAGAGGCTAGCCGGTATTTATAGGCCGTTGCTAAATACGAAAATAAAAATATATATATAATATTAGTATATGTGTTTGTGTGTGGTCTCCAGTCCGGAGGGCCCATGCATGGGGCGGGAAAATTTTATTTCATAAAATATAACAATTTTCTCCATATTATTAAATTCCCAAAAAATGAAAATAAAAAATATGTACTATAATGTTAGAGGAGTGCAGTCCAATACAATGCCGGTGTGTGCCAAATGCACGTTTTATTTCAAAGATTGTTTCTAACAAATTTGATCTTGACGAGGTACAATGGCAAGTTGTACATATTACCACACATATGTCTAATCCTTACAACCTGTTCGAGTACCTTTTTTGTATTTATATCTAATGTGGTATCCACAAAGTGTTATAATTTTTAAATATATAAAATCTTAAAAAAATTATTTGTAAAATTGGATATTTAAAAAAGTTATATACTGAATATTGTTTATTGACCGAAATCAAATGACTACCACTATTTTTCTTGCAGTATTGTAAGGTTTTTTTGAGCTCGTACAAGTTTAGAAACGTTGGATTGAATTTCATATATTCAACATCATACATACATTAGTAGATATTTCGAATTATGTTTCAATTTTATAAAAATTAAATTAATTATTTTTGTCTGTTTTGTTTCGATTATTAAAAATTAAAATATTCATTTTTTGCTATGAGTTATAATCTATTTGTCAAATTACATCATATATTTAGTAAACTTATTTTTTTTAATTTAACTTTGATTTGTATTAGAATGAATTAACGATGTAAAAGATATATCGGGTCAATTTTGGTTTCAATTTTAAAAACGTTATACATTATTTTATTTATTTTATATTCCTAAACCGAACTTTGGAGCTATTATACACTGAATTTGCCATCAATGATTGAAAACACAGTTCATCTGAATTACAAAAGCCAGATGAAGATGAATATACTAAGGATGAATCATGAATACAGATTTGTAGTAAGGGATACATATATATATATATATATTGTAAAATAGTTTATCTTTTATATGATTTTGTCCGAACAAATTCGATTTTATTTTTTAATGATTGTTTTAGTTTGTGTTTATATATTTATAAATTACGTTAAACTTCTTTTATTTTTTGAATTTTCAATATTAGACGGCGAGGTTTGCGCCGAAAACACACACTTGGATGAAATTATCTCTACCGAAAGCACATGAAATTGGCCTCGACATATATTTCAATGAATTCCAAATATGAAATTACAATATACGAAATGTTACTAAAACATTTTCCATTAAAAAAAAGCGTATTTAAGTAATTATATTAACCATGGAAACCAAACTACGAGATAGACCATAAATGTTGTTCACATCATAATGTTATTTTCTCTATTCCGTATTCCAAACAAGATTGAAAATAAATGTTTATATATATTCAATTTCAATCCATGTAAATAGCCTATGAATTACGATGCCCAACGGTTCATGCATTTATTCACAAGCCAAATGCACCTAATATGGTCAAGATAACTTTCGAAATTTATAATAAATACTATCAAGTAAATATGGTCAAGATAAACCTTCCCTAGTAGATATTTTTTTTGTCTCAATATGTGCACAATTTGTGTGGTCTTGCCACACGTTTTGTCGTGTCATTGTTTCTTCTTTGTGCTTTCCTTTACAATAACTATTTGTATATAACAAAAATCATACATCTTACATACATAAATCACGAGTTAAATCCGAACTAGATGGTGTTATTGAAATACATAATTTTATATATAACTGAACCTGCAAATCAATTTTATAATTAATATATATATATATATATATATATATAAGCGTTGTTATTATTATCATTAATTTTTAAAATACTAATAATTTATCATAAATTTTGGGGTTGTTGGCAATCTATATATAACTAAACTAGTCTTTTGTTGAAAAATGGGTATTACTGGTGCTATGGGAGGGTTTTAATAATATTATCGTCCCATGATTGTAATAAATATAATAATTATTTCCTATAAATATGATAAGTATCTCATTATCTTAGTTCAATAAACAAAATCAACATGTAAATTCACTTAGACATGGTCAATTTTCGTACGACGGATACATAATATGTACGATTCAGATATGCATGCATCATGTGTGGATATATTCTATTACGAAGACAAAGGGATATTGATGGGATTTTCTCGTGAAAAAATTTGTGATCATATCGTTTTGATTCGATAAAAATGCAAATAATAAAAATATTTTTATTAATTTGAATACAATAAAAGGACTACAAAAATAAAATAAACGTGTATATATAAACAATTATATCATAGACAAATAAAAACATGAATTACTGATCGGGTATTGTTTATATATTGACTTCAAAGCCCTTGAAATTAACATCAAATGTTATGATTATGAGCATGTAGTCAACTAATTTAAATAGGAAAAAAAATTATCCCGAAGATTCTGTGGATTACGTGACGAGATTAAGAGGATAAAGCACAATTAAGGAATTAAGTATGGACTAAACGACGAGATTAAAGCTAAAAAGGGAGATTAAAGAGAAGACTTTGGGAATAGAGGCAGGAGTGGCGCATGGGATCGCCAACGGCCATGTGAACAAGAACGGGGCAACGATTCAAAGAGACGGGTCATATTATATATGGACTTTTTTCTCTCCATTTATTACAAGCATTAAATATATATGATACATGTGTAACAATATATATGGACCCACACACACATATATATTGTCTCTACATATTGGAAGATAGTAGCAAAAAATGTGACCATCTTAGGGATATATAAAAATTAACTAATTCCAAAATTTTCTGCTAGAAATAGATTTTCACGTTTTGCCTAAAATTCTATTTCATTATTTTCGAATTTTGTTTTTTATTTTAAAAAATATATTCATTCAAATTTTTACGTGTGATTTGATTTGTTTTGATTCTATTTTTATTTAAATTCAGAATTTACTATAAAAACACTTTTTTTATAAAAAAATCAATGTCCATTTTTTTAAGTATTTTCATATTTCATTCGGAATTAATTTTTTTAATCTCTTTAAAATATATCCACTCATATTTTATAACGAATTCATTTCCCAGATAATTATATATTTTCAAAGATCACCTCGGGTTTTTGGCTGCATGCAGTTAAAAGACCAGCGGTCGACATTGACGAGTGTTGTGAACTTGTGAACATTCATATATATATATATATATATGGTCACCAAGAAACTAACAATTCCTTGTCTATAAATGGCAGTTGCATAACGATATTATTCATATGAATTATTATAACGATGCTATTACGCTGGATGATAAATAGTGTAATAAATGAATTATCCATTATGAAAATTTTAGTTTGTAAAAAAAATTTATATTATTATTCTTATTTTATAATATTATATATTTAAACTCATTTAATTGTCTATAATAATGACTAAAATAATTATCTTACCATCCGTAAAACTGTATATATAATATATGTGTATATAAAACTTTATAAATTGGATGCTAATTCTAGCGATAAGTTCGACCATAAATGAATTTTTGTTGGGAACTACTGATATTTAATGACAAAGAGTAAAAAAATAATATGAAAAACGTAAAAAGGAAAATATCGGAAAGTAGAAGGGATAACGATGAGGAAACTTGATGGGGTTAGGGAAACATCGACCCTTTCGTGACCCCTCGAGCCATTTTCCTTCGCTCTGCATCCATTTTACGAAATTCCAATTTATAAATTACATATTGTGTGTGTGTGTATATATATATATAATATATATATATATAAACCAGCCATTAAAAGATAAAAACACAGATTATGCCTGATGATTACGTAATCATATGTCTTTTTGTCGTGTTTCGATTAAAAGCAAGTGCTGTTATATTCTTACGACATATTAAATTCATACAATGGTATGTTTATACGTTGGGCCAACATATCCACTTAAGCCGTTTATGGACTGATTTAATGGAAAAAGAAAATTGGATGTGAATAATCTCTTTTGAGTTTTTTTTTTAATTAAATTTTGAAGTTTGCAATAGTAATGGATTCGAAAACTAAATATATTAACTATACGAGGTATTTTCATGGCGGTTGATTTTTTCTATTTCGAAAACTAAAATAATTATTTTCATGGCGAAACTCGACTATCTTTTCCGTTATATATACATATACGTATATAGGAGGAGATACAGGAACTACGTGAATCAGACGCATGTTGTCATAACACTATCATGGATTCCTAGGAAATGTGACAATTATTTACGAAAATCATTATAAATAATAATTATATATGTTTATAAATTTTAAATTCAGGGCAAAGAAATGAAGCAAAACACTAGAACCTCCATGGTGGCAATGGGCCATATTGACACATATAGCCTACCCAAGGTACTGCCGAATGCATATATGCGCGCTATTTTTATTTTATCACATGATTATATTATAATTACATTTTTTAATCGTTGCCTTAAAGTTAAATAAAAAGGTGTTGCATGTTCCAACACCACCCCAATTCATTTGCTTAATTAGACGAAAGAAATCTCTAAACTATGGATAGTAATGTATATGAATTATGTAAATATTCTCCGAGGAATTTGTGTAAAATACAAATGATATATATATATATATATATATATATATATTATTCATTTATAAAAATTATATGATGTTAGATCATAAATCTTAACGCCATATCAAAATAATTGAATAATATACTTTCCAAGTGATTATTTTGTTAAAATATCTGATGTTAACCTTTTACAGTTAAGGGTTTAATATTCATGAAATAACTTATTAAGGGTTTAATATTCTCCAATGAAATAAC
Organism: Tarenaya hassleriana; assembly: GCF_000463585.1. NCBI lineage: Eukaryota > Viridiplantae > Streptophyta > Magnoliopsida > Brassicales > Cleomaceae > Tarenaya > Tarenaya hassleriana. The sequence goes on along the minus strand of NW_010965373.1, from coordinate 1,075,059 downwards.
TTAAGTGTTTTGTCATATTTTTGTCCTTGTTAATGGGTTTTTAATTTTGTTTTTGATTTTTTTAGTGAAGGGTTAGTTTGTTATATTACTAGTTACTTTATTATTAGTTACCAGTCTTGATAAAGGATGATTGGTGTTGGTGAGAATCATGTCAGCATTTTAATAATGTCAAAGCTTAAAATAATTTTTGGTGGGTGATATTTAGTATATACTATACACATACACACCTATGTTATGAATATGTCATACACACATATATATCTTACATTAAAATGGAAAAAAAAGTATAGAAAAAATTAAGAACTTTCACAATGATCAAGACAAAAAAAAAAGATAAATTTGCTATAAATAATATCTTATTAATTAATTCAGTTTCATAATATATTGTAACGTTTTTTTTTTATGAAATGTCACTTTAAATCAACATAGAAATAATATTCCATTTCAACTATCTAGTTCACAATATCACATTCGAGCATGTCATGTTTTAGCATTGCATATGCTAAAACCTCATTTTCGCAATTATTTTATTCTCTAAAAAGTTATAGTTTTTTTAAAATGGATAAAAACTCGATTCTTGCATTATTATCTCTATGGTAATTTTAACATATATATATATATATATATATTTATATATGTATGTATATATTATAATACAGAATCTTGCAGTGTGCAATCTAAGATACCGTTGATTTGGGTCATGTGAGTAACGCGATTGAGCCCAATAAGAGCCCAAGGGCCCAAAGACCTGTTGAGATTTTTTCATTTTTCATTTTTCATTTTTAAAATAAAGGATGTCGAGTGAGGTGCTACCACGTGGCATATCATTATAGAAAGAAAGCTCTCTTGCACCATTTGTTTGCTCCCTGATGTCATTCATAAAATCGCAGATTTCGAACATGCTTTCCGAGTCTTTGACCAAAAAAACTTTTTTTTTTCCTGATACTAATAACGATCAGGGAAAAGGAAAATCTGAGGTCGACGGATGAGCCTGAAGGACACGTGGCAGCGATCGGAAGGCGCGTCTCCTGACACATGATCGAGAGTTCAGGGCGGCGGCGAGACTCGCCGGTGAAACGAAAGGAGACGGCGGAGACAGTTATGGATATGATTTGGAACAAAAAATGGCAGCATCAGAAGGAGAAGAAGATAAAGTTTTAAGGAGAGTGATGGAAGGACTCCAAGTATCGTTTTTCCGGTTATTTCGCCGGGAAATGGCGACGTGGCGATACGGCCGTTTTGTTCCCGACGGAGAAGAAGAGCCACAACGAAAGAGCAAAAAAGAAGAAGAGCCACAATGAAAGAGCAAAAGCATTCGTTTCCGACTTTTTGGGTATTTTCATTTCAACCCTTCTATTTTGTTCTCATTTTCTTTTTAACCCTATCTTTTACATCTTATGAATTTCTCCCAATTGTTTTTAAATAAACATAAACATATCTTCCAAGGAGTATAAATAGCTTTTTCCTAATCCGAAATGAAGCTTTTTTTCTTCTGTTTTAACAAAGTTTCAGGAAGGAAACTACACAAATGCATACATAAGAAGGAAGAAGAGAGATCATATGATATGATGCCAGAGCACAGAGCAATGTAGAACAGAGAAAAACAAATGCCATAGTTACAAGGAAACAACATGGGAAATGGATACACATTTACACTGCTCCTACAATGTTTGGCAGTTGTATCAGCTTCGGTTGCCTCTACGACTGAATTGGCTCCTCGCAAATAGCAAATGGCGAAGAGAAGGGCTGGGTAGAGGAACAGAGCGAGAAGAGGTGGCGAGGTCGTCTGTTTCCAAATCAAGGAAGCGGAGACGGGGTCGTTGCCTCTGCCATGGATTCAGATCCAAGAAACTGAAAGCGTCATCGGAATTGTAGTCTTCTCCATAAGCAGTGTCGTTATATGGCTCTATCACGTAATCTCCAAACACAATTGCACCTGGTGTCGATGACATTATCGTGCTTATCGTGTCTCTTCTGTCTCTCTCATTCTCCAGCTTCTTCCATTTGGCTTCCAGAGCCGGGTCGACAGCCCTCGGACATGAATGCGGGTGCTTTTCCTTCATGTGTTTCTTGAGCTTGCGGAAACTTCCAACAAAGGAACAGCTTTCCTGCATACAAGCTCTCTTCTTGGAGTTGAAGTACTGACGGGCGTTTTCCACCACGGTCCAACCTTTGACTTGACCACGGCAAAGAGGGCAGCAAAGTTCAGGTCGGGCTGTGTTCTCTTCTTTACTGTATGTCTTCTTGTATTGCTCCAGGCAATTGGAAAAACGGCTGCCCGTTGCACACATGTAAGGACGGCATCCCTTGTGGTACGATGAACAGAGGAGAAGCACTGCATTGTGCGGACGCTCCAAACATATCGGGCAGGTTGATCCCGTCCACTCTTTCTGGCTTGAATCTTTCGTGTCTTCTTTCTCTGAATCTCTTTTCTTTCCCACTTTCTTACAGCAAGATAACAGCGGATGAGGAGTCGAAGTTTTCGCTTTGTGGTTCTCTTTGTTGGTTTTCCCCATCAGGTACAAATCAAACCTACGAAATTCGAACATCTAACTCAGAAAAAAAACAAGAGCAAACTAAACCCAGATAGCGCATTTTGTAGGAGATGAAGTGCGCGTGAACTGGATCTGCAAATGGCGATCAAAGCCTAAGAAACGCAAAGTTACGGATCTGTGAAGCAAAATCTGGTAACAGAACTCAACGATGAAACATGCTTTTCATTTGTTATACGGACAGAACAGGTTCTATCGCATTCGTGCTCCAAACTATAACGCAGCATCAATCCAATACGGAAAACGCGAATTCAACTCGAGATATGAGATCGAAAACGAATTACACGGCGCAATGCTCCACGACACACACACAGAACGCATCACAGCGATCTCGCTAAAAACGAAGGTCCAGAAGACCATCTAAGATAGATCTTTCTTCTAAAACTTAAGGATCAAAGGAATCAGCGTACCCAACCTGGAAATTCCGCGAACCAGATGACGAACACCGAAGGATAATGTGATGAGAGATGCAGGGACGACAGAGACGGAAGTGTCGGAAGACGAACACGACAGCGGCGGCGGAACACGGCGGTCGGAGGAGATGAGGTCTCCGATCTTCGCGGATGTTCGAGGGGGAAAAAAGGGAAAAAGCGATTGCTTCTGAAGATTGTCGTACGCAACGAGGCCGGCCTTTTCATTTGATTTTTAAACGAGTTTTAGATTCTCATCTCATGTCGTCATTTTGACGCCATAGTGTTTGTATCGCCAAAATACCATATCGGGGCTATATCTCACGCTACGTTGGGTTGGGCTCTTTCTTGGGCCGTAATCTAACAGGCCTGTTATACCCAATTATCCAAATGTTTCATTGCGTTTAATTTCCTCGTGATAATTTTATTCGATGATATGTATGCGCCAAAAAAAAAAATAATACTTGAAATAGATAATAGATTTGTGACGTGGACGGTGATGTGTGATACCGGGAAGTTGCGACGCATGATATCGGATGCTACGTCAGGGTTTTATTTGTCAATTGAGATTTTCCCATCATATTAAACAAAATTAAAGCTAATATCACACGAAATGAGAGCCTAATAAGGGAAAAGTGTAACTCAAACGTGCCACGTGAGTCATTAGACCAATGAAAACAAGACACCTGTTTAGAGATGATGAGGCGCACGAGTGTTATCCTATGCCTAATTACTCCCTATCATATCCTCAAAATGGGAAAAAATTCTGCCATGTTGCCTGCGAATAACGCGAAAATCTCTGGAGAAAAGAACCGAAACCAGTCGTGGCGCGGATTCGAAAGAACATGAACCAGACAAATTCTAAGAAACCCTAATCTCCTCTTCTGACTTTGTCGTTGAATTCCTCTGGCGTGAAGATTGGTGCGCAAGCTAGGCTAGGATTAGGGTTAGGGTTTTGATTCTTCGGCTACTCCTGTTCTCTGGGAGGTGAGCGAGGAGGAAATTGGGGTCGTAGTCGTCTTAGAGGCTGGGGCTTGAGGGTTAGGGTTAAGACTTTTCTTTGTATGGACTTGGCGGGTGATTGTGTGAGTGAGTTGTGTCTGTTATGAACGTTGACCCATGCCAGCGGCCGAAGAAGATGATGGGTAGGGGAGCGGCCGGAGGTTGCGGTACCGGGGAGAGGCCGTACCGCCCATTTCGCGGGTCGTCCCTCAAGGAGAAGTGGAGCAATGGCGACGCCGTCGAGGACTCGGGTTCGCCGGAAATTGGTTTCTTAGCTCAGGCGAGCAAAACTCTGTGCGAGAGGTCGCCATTTGATGTTCCTGAAGATGGGTCCACTTCGGGGCTAAGTGTTCCTACTCTGCCCATTGGGTTAGCGAACTTGTGGAACCATTCTGATAGCAGGAAACGGCACAAGAAGTCTCATTCTGGTACAGATTATAAGAAGAAGAAGAAGACGTCGAGGCAAGGGGAGAAGTTGCGAGTTGGGAGCATTTGGGTCGAGCACGAAGATTACTTTAGGAACATAGATTTTCCTGATATAGAAACTCTGTCGGGTTTGGCGTCTTTTCGATCTTTATGTTCTAGGAATTGCTTTTCAGTGCCATTAATGGGATGCGAACCCTTTAGGACGGGACAGTGTGAAATTGATGGGACTGAAAAACTTGTGAAGAATGAGGATGTTGTTAGTGCAAATGATGTTGTTAGGGAAGAAGCGAATAATTGTGTTGAAGAGGAGGTACACGAAGGTTATGTTGAAGAAGAAACGGTCAAAGAAGATGTTGAACAGCCAATGAATATTGACAATGCAGGGGCTGAAAGCGTGCAGCGGGATGATAATCCCGACAACATCTGTTCTGAGACAGATTATTCTGGTAGTTTAGAATGGATTTTAGGTTGTAGAGATAGGATTTTGTTGACAACAGAAAGGCCTTCGAAAAAGCTGAGACTTCTGGGTAGTGATGCAGGTTTAAGAAAACTAATGGTTGTCTGTCCTTCTGAAGGGGATGTGTTGTTATGTGACTTTTGCTGCACTGGTGATGCCAAGGAGTATCCTGACCTATTCATCGTTTGCAATTCCTGCAAGGCAACAGTTCATAAAAGATGCTACGGTGTGCATGAGGATGTAGATAAATCGTGGTTGTGCACTTGGTGTAAGCAGAAGAATGGTCAAAGTGATTTTGAAAGACCCTGTGTGCTGTGTCCAAAAAAGGGTGGTGCCTTGAAACCTGTTGTTACAAATACTGAGAATGGAGGGCTTGCTGAGTTTGCTCATCTGTTTTGTTCTCAGTGGATGCCCGAGCTGTATATAGGAGACTTGAAGAAAATGGAACCTATTTTGAATTTTTCGGGAATAAAAGAAACTCGAAAGAAGTTGGTGTGTAACTTGTGCAAGGTGAAATATGGTGCTTGCATTCAGTGTAGTAATGGTATGTTTTACTGCTTTCGCATCCCATGGATCTTGTCTGCTTCCGAATCCGAGCATGGCTAAATTCTTGTCTCAAAAGTATTGCTGTTTGTGCTCCTCTGAGCTTTTTGATAGGCCTGCCTTATTTTTGTGGTTTGTTTTACATAAGTTACATCCGTTCTCTGAATGAAATTGTATAATCTGTGTGACATAACAGGCTCATGGCAGTAGAATGGATTAGGTCGGCTTCTGTAAAAAAAAGGCTCTGTCATTATATGGATAGCCTGTGTTGTATTAGAAATTAATGTTGATCTGTGCATTATTATGCTGTTGGCTTCGGTTCTTGCTTTACATGCACCAGGCTATCTAGTTGCGTCAATGACTTTGCAGTTGACAATGATCTGTCGATATGCAGTCCATTTGTATTGCTATATTCTGCATTTACTCGTCTGTTTGAGATAATTTTATGAAGACTGTCATATGGTATTAGTTGCTTGTTCTGTCATATGGTTGACGGTTTCTTGTAACGTCTTTATCTTAGGAACATGCCGAACATCTTTTCACCCTACATGTGCTAGGGAGGCAGGAAATAGGCTAGAGGTCTGGGGAAAACATGACCGTGATATTGTAAGTCTTGTCACTCACAGAAGACATTAGAGATCTTAATGCTGTTATTTTCATTGTTAATGTGATGCAATTTTGCAGGTTGAATTGACGGCTTTCTGCTCTAAGCATTCAGATGTTCAGGAGGGTGGAAGGTCTCTGCGGAGAGGAGGAGAAAGTAATATTGCTGACAGTCGTTCTCTTGTCTCTCATCTTCCTTCAAAATTTATTAAGGAAGGCCACCTGATTGATGCTAATATGTCAGTTAATGCAGGAAGGTCTGGTACGAATTTCGATATATCAGGAAATAGTGAATTACTAGAGACGGAATCACCTCACTCGAAATTGAGCGGGTCTATGCCGGACAGTGTAGAATCAGGGATGTCTGAGAAAAGCGATTTCAATGAAATAGCTTTATCTGAGTCTCTTAGTTTTGGATTGATTCTGAAAAAGGTGCTTCACAGATTTATATATTCTAAAAGATTGATTATCTATACCTGTTGACTCCATTGCTAACCGTTTCACTGCCTTTTAGTTAATTGATCGAGGGAAAGTGGACGTTAAGGATGTGGCTGCAGAGATTGGCATAACTCCTGATGCATTGTCTTCCAAACTTACAGTAATGCACAATCTTCACTCTTGTAATCTTCAGTTTCTACAAGTGTCATATTTGTTGGTTCTGCTGTGTGTTCTCTTTGTTAAATTCTATAAACTTGACTTCCCAGTTTTCACCTGTAGGATGGGAACTTGATGCCTGAGTTGCGAGGCAAAATAATCAAATGGCTTGGCAAGCATGCTTATATTTGTACTTGGCATAAAGGTGGAAACGTCAAAAGTAATGACAATATCTCAATCAAGTCTGAGTCCAAGACAGCTGTATTTTCAGAGGACATAGCAATGCGAGAATCTGATATCTCCGATCCTGCAGTTACAGAGTCAGTCTATTCAGAGCGAAAAAATAAAAGCAAAAGACATAATAATAATAATACTAATTATGCAATAATATGTGCATATGCTGATAATAGCCTTGGTAATGGCATTGTGGATGATGAAGTTAAAGCCGAACTAATCAAGGAAGAAGAGAGTAGTGTGGATCTGGCATCTGAACATTCTGAAGACAAGGTAATCTCATAAAAAAATACACTTGCTCAGCAATAATCTTGTTTAACTGCAGATACTTGTCTGTAGAGAGGCTGCTTATCATTTATGTTATTCGTTTTTCTGTTTTCCAACTTTTTCTGTGTGTCTTTCTGTGTGGTTGAGCATAAATATATATTTTTCTTTGCCCCACAACATAACTGTCGTGTTCTTCATCTACAGAAATCAATTGTGCTTGATGGGAAGGAACATCATGAGAAGAGTTCAGTAAACCATAATGGTATGTTTCTTTTTTTAACTTTTCATCTGTTTTATCTTGGATCCTACGGAGTTGTCCTCTCCAGTCTGTCAGCATATTTGTGGTGTTGTTTAGTTGGTGGGAAATGTCCTTTTTGTACATTTTACTTTCCATGAACGATAATTTTGTTGGCTGATTCTATTTAACCCTGATATCTTTCGAATTTTTTTTTTCATAGTTGTATGTTGGATGTTCCCATATCTCTGCTGCTGATGTTACTTATTGTCTGCTGTTTAGATAATCAAGCCAAACCATCAATTTTCAGTCGTCTTGAGGGAGTCACCCTGATGAATACTTTCTCCCTGGGGCATAACCCTTCTCGTAATCATCAAAGGGCTATCTCGGATCTTCTGTAAGTTCCGGGTTTGCATTTGGGCAGACACAGAACATACTGATTTTTTGGATTACATAAACTGGCAGGCCATAAACCCTTATACCTGTTTTGATACAGGAATAGTGAAACAAATTCTGGGCTTAATATTCATCCATATATCCGCAGAGAATTGTCACAAATGTGCAAGGGTGTGACTCCAAATGTCAGCATTGATTCTGATGCCAATGGGAATACTTCCAAATCTGATGGTAGAGACTTTTTTTTAATCATGTCTCACCCTTTTTGACAATTTATAACTGTAAAGCATTTGGCAGGTTCTGAAGGAGAAGTCAAACATCCTCACAGTTTTTCCAGTGGCACTATCTGTTGCAATCACCAGAATCAGCACCCAGATTGCAACAACACGTTTTGTCTGTTATCTAAAGCTAGCAATTTGGGTATACTGGATCTTGCTCCTGAAGATGAAGTGGAAGGGGAACTGTTATATTCTCAGCTTCGGTTAATTGGCAATGCAGCTATAAGAATGCAACTCTGTGGTGATATTTTTTTTTATAGTTTTCTTGTGTGTTTTTCTAGGCTCGCTAGACTTCTTCCTCCTTTCTGCATAACATGATTTTTAGTGTTTTGCTAATTGGTCCTTTTTCCTCAGACAATTTAGGCTTTGAAGTTGCTAAGAAGTTGCCATTGGAGATAGATGAGGAGCAAGGACAGAGATGGGATTGTGTCCTTGTTAACAAGTATTTCTATGACCTGAGAGAAGCAAGGAAGCAAGGTAGGAAAGAGAAAAGACACAAGGAAGCCCAGGCTGCTCTAGCACAACAGGAGGTTCTTATTTCTACATTTTTTTTTCTCTCTATTTTTATTATAATTTTGACTGCTCCATATCTCTGTTCTTTAAGATTCTAATTGGTTTGTAGAACTTTGCGCAGATGAGCGCCTCTAGGCGCAAGGCTGGTGGTGTCTCTCACCCAGTTCCTCAGGCGAAAGAAACACTTTTGAAGACGGCTCTCTCGGGGACACCATCGGAAAAGCTGTCGGATCAATGTACACCGGATTTTTCAGTAGAAAATTCACGATCTTGTGACATCTGCAGACGGTCTGAAACTATACGGAACTTGATATTAGTTTGCTGCAGCTGCAAGGTCACAAGCATTTCCATTGATCTACTTCCTTTTGTTTATCCAGTCAGCATTTCCTATGTAAGGGTTGTCATATGCTTGTGTATTATGTTATGTGATCAGGCTCCTATGATTACAGGTTGCAGTTCACTTGGATTGCTACAGATCTGCTAAGGAATCTTCTGGTCCTTGGTACTGTGAGTTATGTCTGGAATTGTCTTCATCTAGATCTTCTGGGCCTCTCAATTTCTGGGAAAAGACCTCTTCTACAGAGTGTGCTTTCTGTGGTGGCGCAACTGGTGCTTTTAGGAAAGCCACGAATGGGCAATGGGTCCATGGATTTTGTGCTGAGGTGAGATTTGCTTATTATTTGAAAGCAGCTATAAGCAGGCAGGGTCCCAGATTGCGAGTAACCTTTTGTATTTTAATTTCATGCAGTGGGTCTTGGAATCGAGCTTCAGAAGGGGTCAGGTGGATCCTGTCCAGGGAATGGTGGGTTTATTATTGCGCATTACAAAATCACATTTTTGTTTCATGCTTTGTAATTGTAAGTAGGCTAACCTTAAACATTTTTATGCTACCTCAGGAGTCTGTACCCATGAACATGAACATTTGTTGTGTATGCCGACAGAAACATGGTGCATGCATCAAGGTAAATTCCATTCACTCTTTCTCTCCATTCTAAGGTGCTTTTTATGAAATATTGCCACAAAAGTGATTTTTTTTCCGTTTGCAGTGTAGTTATGGTAATTGCCAGACAGCATTTCATCCTTCCTGTGCCAGAAGTGCTGGCCTCTATATGAGTGGTGGTGGGAAGCTTCCACATAAGGCATACTGCAAGAAGCACAGTGTGGAGCCGAGGGCAAAGGTTTGGTTTTTTGTTTCGTTTACTAACTTTTTAATGGGCCGATCACTGAGATGGTGTGTATCACATTTCTCATACTCCTAATGAGCATGCTGGATTTGCTTGCAAATAAACCAATATACTAGTACAATGATGACTAGGAACAGTTTTAGCAGCCTCCAGTAACTTTATACGTGGTTACTCTCACTCTCAAGTACTATATATGATATGTTATTGCATTTCCTAATGCTGGGTATGTCTGACTCTTTGTGCAGGCTGAAACTCAGAAACATGGTGCAGAGGAGATGAAAAATCTCAAGCAATATAGGGTAGGGCTTCTGGAAGAGGCAGATTGTTTTGGTCATTTCGTTGCAAAATATGCATCTCTTGTGGAATGTGAAGTCTTAGAATTTTCTGATCTCTTCCAGGTTGAGCTCGAGAGGTTACGCCTTCTGTGTGAACGGATAGTCAAGCGTGAGAAACTAAAGGTAAACAAAAGTTTCCATTTCTGGAATAGTTGGCCTGCGGTGTCTGTGACTCTGATACAAACACATTGTTTCCTCACATTTGTTGGGCCCTTATTTCTACTAGCACATCGATTTTGACATTTTACTTTGTATTTTGCAGCGTGAGCTCGTCATTTCCTCACATGAAATACTTGCTGTCAAAAGAGACAATGTTGTCCGCTCATTACTTTCAAGCCGTAGGCTTTTCCCTCCGGAAGTATCTTCAGACTCAGCTACAACTTCAGTTAAAGGGCATCCAGACAGTAACAAGTCTGGGAGCGAGGCGATACAGAGGTCAGATGATGTAACTATTGACAGCACTCTCTCTGTGAAGCGCCGAGGAAAGGGTCCCATTTTAATGGATTTGGATCAGAAAAACGATGACAGTGTGACCTCCAAGACTCGGTTTTCCCGTAAGCCCACTGAACGAAAAACGCTTTCCGGGAAGACAATTCCTCGTAGACATTATATAGTCTCGCCTACTGTTTCAGGAGATGGAAAACCCAAGAAGGTGAGCACAACCCCACTCCGTTTGGTTTGTTGTTTCGTTTGTGACTCTTAATGGAACTCTTCATTGTTCATGATTTGTTTTGGGTTGTTGATAAGGGCAGGAAGTAGAAACATTCGCGAAAGAGATGGTGATGACATCAGATGAAGCGACAATGAAGAATCGACGTCTGCCAAAAGGGTATTTCTATGTACCTGTGGATTGCCTCCAAGAGGATGGTAAGCCGGCAGCCAACCAGGAGGACACTGGGGAGGATGATGATGATGATGACAACTCGGGAAAAGATGGGTAAAAAGACCCTTTGGCTCGTGGATTCTGTTTTCCTCCTCTGTGGGCATCGAGCCACCGAGTTAAGCGAAAGCCCCGGTGGGACCAAGGCGAAGGTTATCGCCATTTGTGGGGACTGAGTCGAAGGTCAGCTGAAAGGATAGAAAAGCTTATGACAGGTAATGTCTTGAGCATAGCAACTGAAGAAAAAAGGCCTGAATTCGGGAAGCTTTCAGATTTTTGTGGTTAACTGAGAGTCAATGTATTGCTGTTTGTAAAAAAAAAAAAGGGGGGGGGAAAAGAAAATACGCAACTGTAAATATTCACGAGGATGGAATCCGACGGGGAAAATTAGGATCTTCTTCACACGTTTTGTCTTGGCCCCTTTTTCTTGTACCTTGCTAAGCCACATTGGTCGTATTTTAGACAATCAAATCAATAGAATCATATTCTCAGTGAAAATGATATTTGACCTTTAAATAGTTCATTCTATGCAAGATTATGGTGAATAATGGTGTTCAACTGGTAAAGGTAAATGAGAAAGCCTCTCTCTAACCAAAAATGGCAATCTATATGTAGAACCATCCATCTAAGCCTTCAACAATATCAGTGTTGTATACGTCTCTCATCCCCTACAAATTCTTCTTCTTCCTCTTCTCCTTGTGTCTTCTTATTCTTATTCTCATTCTTCTGGTCTACTGTAAATTTGAGAGTGTTTTTCGGGTGGAGAAATGCATTCCAAACAGCTCCTTCTTCTTCACTACACATTTCGTGAACGTCTTTCATTCTCTCCACTGATTTGCAGATTCCGCTGCATCTCCAATCGAACGTGGCTACACACACGTTCCCCGCAAATGCCTTCCATTCGCAGTCTTTTATAAAAGAACACCAAAAAAAGACCGGAGATCAGGCGAGGAAAGAGCTAAACACAACACCAAGTTAGATTAGATCAAGAGGCTTTACGAGGTGGAGTCCCACAACAGAAGCTGTGGTCATCGATGTGTTCGACCTCCAGACCGATGAACCATGACCCGAGAGACACATCTTCATTTGCATACTTATGCAGAATCGGCCTACACAATAAGTTCATGCCCCGAAAGAAAATGAGACCTATATGAAAACTCCAATGTGTGCGCCATTTCTATCTACTAAATCACGAACTGAACAGTGAATTCATGGAGTTACTCACAGGTTGGCGGAGATGTATGTGGCAAGATCCTTTGAGACGGCGTAAATCTGCCCGGTAGCATGCCTGAAGTATTTGTTTCCTTCATCTCCAAATTTCCAGTACTCGGGCTCATGGTACTTGACAGTCCTGGATAATTCAAAACAACAGTTGTGGCAAAACTCCAAACAGATGGGAACCCGAGAGTTCAAAGATCTCAGGAGGAACCAAGAAACACCCGAATAGGATTCTACTTTTTAGAAAGCACAGGTCCCGATTTCATGCACCCGATGTAGACTCTCGGCTTTGAACGGTGATGGGCAAGAGTTGAAACTAGCATACCTTAATTGCAAAAAGAGGCAACAACAAACATGTTTAGCTATATCTCACAGACTCCTCGTTTGTTTGATAAAGAAAATGTCATAATGAGAAATGCTTGGAAAGGGTTTTTCTTTTTGTCTTTACCAAGATTGACATGGACATCATCATCAACCTTGACATAGAACTCTGCATCCCACTTTGCAACTGCAGTGGAGAAGAAAATTTTGGTTTTTGCAGACAGTTCGTGATATCCTTCAATATGCTCCTACATCATACAAGAAAATGTAGCCAAAAAACATTTCAAGAAACCGTTTCCTTTCTTTGAAATCTAAGAATAACCCGTATCAGTAGCCTTACCAGCCTAAGGAAGTCTTTGTGTTTAGCATCTTCTGAATCAATGGATCTGTCCAAAATACTATTCGATTTCGCACTGCCAAAAATTCCGTGATCCCATAAGCAGATGATATGCATTCCATGAATATACACGCATATATACGCAATGTAGAAACAGTTGACAAATATTAATGATCTTTTATACAAAACGTTCACCTCAAAGATCATCACATTTTTCATGATGCAAAATCTCTGTGACTCACCTGTGGCCAATCATGAACTTGATGACAATCCCCTTCTCCCGTTCCAGCTTTTCAAGCTTTTCCCCTGCCATAAAGACAAACAACATCACTAAATTAGAGACAAAATGTATGGAAGACAGAATGAGAATCACTACAACTGCAGTACCTTGAGGCATCCATGTCTCTCGAACTGAATCGCGTCTACTTCTGCTACTAAAAGCGGTATTAATCCCAATAACCACGAAAACTTTCTTCCTTGGATTTCCTTCGGATCCAGAGATTGTTCCTGAGCCATCTCCGATCTCTTTGGAGCTCCAAGTAGCAGAGAGCTGCCTCTGAAGCGTAGAGACCGACTTATCCAGCGACCTGTCCATCCTCAGAAAAATCCCCATAGATGCACAACATATGATCAGTGAAAGTATTATAATTGATGAAAATCAAGTTGAGTCTACAAGGAATCATCTTCACTCACTGTATTGCTTCTTGGGTTCTCAAAACTTCCTCCATTACATCTTTATCTTGTGATGTTTTCTACATTTAATCATCAATCAGTAAACGTGAAATCAGCCAAAGAAACTCACAAAGTGTATGAACTGATCGTTTGGTAATCTATACATACACTGTACCGTTTATCGAACATTAACACGGTGCCAATCAAAACGCAGATGAAGTCTAGAAAGCAAGCGATTCAGTTACATGAAGAAACGTACTTTCTTATTAGAACAGTCATCAGAAACTATCTGAAGTTCGTGATCACCCATGTGCTGGGAAATGAGCTGACTGCCGGAATCCGATGACGGCGTCGAATCCCGTAATCTGAAATGTGAATTCCGGATGCAACAAAAACCAAAAAACCCATCAACAAAATCCAACAGAAACTGCGTAGAAACACGGAGATATCATCAAATTCACCAGACGAATGCGAAGGAAGAGAGAACTTGTTATACCTGGAGGTGAGGATTGCTCCGAAAGCGAAGAAAGAGATGCATAGAAGAGGAAGCCATGCCAACGAAAGCTTTCGAGGGACCTTGTTCTTCATTGCCACAGAGACCGAGACAGAGACAGAGACAGCGAGAGAGGGTCACATTCGAAGGGAGGAAGGAAGGAAATTTGAAGGCTCTTAAATTTTGCAAAGGAAAGGTTTTTATGGGAAAGAAAATTAATAACTGTTTGCCTACATGGAACTTACAATGCGTTTGTTCCTTCTTTGTGTTTTTTTATTGATTTCATACCAATTTAATTTGTCAAGTCATTTACTTCAAATATACAAATACAAATCACCCTTTTTTTAAAAAAAATTATTCTATGTTATTTTGTACTTAATATATTTGTATTTTTAAGAGTAGCAAAAAATCCAACCAATACGGAAATAAATCTATATTTTCCTGATAAATAACTCAAAATATCTCCAATATATCATTAACATTAATTTCTATGTGATTCATGCATTAAACAGCTTTGCAGAAACAAAATCTAGAGCTTAAATCATTAGTAAACATCTTATTTCCAAATACCATATAGTATATAAAATTTATGGAAATAGATCCAAGAAAATTAGATTTTTAAAAATAGTCATAAAAAACAATTTTGAATTAAATAAATTGGACCAAAATATCTTTATTATATTTCCTAATCGAATTTTGCGAGATTATAATATTGCCTGACTAGACAACATTTTATTATTACCATTTTGGAGGATTGTAATGGATGTGAATAATTTAATTTCATTATGACTTTACAACATTTATCAGATTCTGATTCATAGTGTAATATTGAAAGTGAAATTGTAAACTTTATTTGGTTCTTATTTTGTCAAAAAATATCTAATTTTAAAGCCTTTTACCAACAAAACAAAATATTCGTTTTAGAACATATTATATAATTCCTTTTATCAAGAAGAAAACATATTATACAATTTAATTATTGCATTATATAATATATATATTCAATAAATAGACCTAATTGAATGAATGTTGTGGATCGACGGAGTCACCATGGAAAAGGGAAAGAATGTTTGTAGTTTGTGGAGTCACACGAACGAGAGAAGAATGCGTGTCGTTCTCGTCGAACTAAAACGGCGTGGTGTGCGGATTATGGGCTTTCATAGAATCGACCCGAAGCGGCCCAATTTAACGGCCCATAATCTTTATTTGTACCCAACCCAGTTTGTTGGGCCTGCCCATGGATAGATTACGCCGTTAATCATTTAAATATATGCGAATTTATCACACCACATTGATACGACGCAGCATTCAACATCATCACTCATGTAACGACAACATAAAAAAAAAATATTTCACCGGATATTAATAAATGTAAGAATTTTTTTTTAATATAAATCTATCAGTTACCAAACCCTCCCACGTGCCATTAGATTATGTATATAAATATATATATATTTATGCTAAGGCGTATCTAATAAGCGAATCACAAAACCCTTGTGGCAAGTCATACCTTTTAATTTTGCAACAAACGACATCAGCCCCCCTGATTTTTTTACTAAAAACCCTAAATTTAAAGGCAAGTGCTTGGAGGTGTTTTTCTTCAGATTTCATCTATTTTCCTGCCAGATTCTGTACGTTTCACCGGATTAATTAATCGTACCACATTTATTATAAAAATCAAATATTTTATGCTTTTCTATGATTTTTTTTATTAAATATTTTTTTTAAAAAAAGAAAAAAAATTATCAGCCGGGTTGTTCCGAGTACTCGGCATTTACGAATAGACATGTCTTTCCGATCGAACCAAAAATTTGATAACGTTTTTGAACCGAACCATATAAATTTTTTTGAATGACAAATATTTAAAAAAACAAAAATTGAATCGAATAAAATATTTAAAAGTAAAAAATTATTTTTTAAAAAATATTACTCCCTCGGTGTGTATGCGTATTACGTACCGTACGATGTTTCAGGTGTATTTTTATTTATTTTTTTTGTAAAATATCTCCTTGTAGTAATAATAATAATAAATAAATAAAAAAGATTTACTATGATTTTACAACAACAATCACTTCACTGATTCTTCGAACGGCCCACCCGAACCCCTTCCCGCCCCCCCACCCCTCATTCCCTCACGCGCTTCCTTAGTGATTATTCCGTTATTTTATTTTTCACTCTTTTAATTCATAGAGCATTTATCAATTAGTTATTTTAGATTTGCTGTGATCTTCTTTTTTATTTATTCACCCTTTGATATTTCCCGGTGACAAGCCCTTCTCTGAATTTTTTTTCTTGTATTTATTGTTTTTTTCTTGTTTGGAGATAAAACAGAAAAAACAAACGTAGATTTAGATTTGATTTCTCTGAATAGACTTAATATTAATATTTTTTTAGAGTGAAAATGGACAGGCGTTTTGATTATTGATTAGTACACGCTGCATTTTTTTTAAAAAAATGGATATACATTACCAAAAAAAATTGATCAGAACAAGTCTTAGATTACAAGGGGAAAAAAACCCATTATCCATTTTGTTTTTTTGGGGTTCAAGAAACCACTTAAATGAAGCTACTTCTTTTACACATTCAATAAAATTGGTTGAGTTATAATACTACCTTTCTAAAAATACACGATATTTAAATAAATCATCAAAAATTAACTTTACTAAGTTCTTGCCTAATGAATCGTACCTCTTCATAATGGGGCATTTAAATATACGTAATATGTGGTCTAATAAGAGCTTTCCAAGGAATTTAAATTTGATTATTAACTACAAAGCCAAAAAAAAAGGGGGGAGAGAGTGAGATGCACGCGCGAGCGGACGGCGTGTAGGAGAGGGTTACTGAGTAAAAAGGGTTTGTTGCCGTGGCAAAAACTGTAAATTTCGGAGCAAATCAGGGGCAATCTCATAGCACACCATAATATCACTCTCGCTGCTTTTGCTTTTGCTTCCGTGCCCGTTCCCACTCTTCTTCTCAGACACACATGGTCTCCTCTCTCTCTCTCTCTAACCAAACAGTACCAACCTCTCTTCTTCTTCGTCTTCTTCGCTGACTCCTTCTCTGCTGCAAAACCTAGCCGGATGCCACCGTTTTCGGCGACCGCCGGGGCCGCCGATGTCCACCGTGAAGTCGAACCGAAGATCTGGCGCGCTTCCGCCGGCGCCTCCGTTTGGATCCCTTCCCTCCGCGCTAGGGTTTACTACTTCCCTCAAGGCCATGTCGAGCATTGTTGCTCCTCGGCTCTCAGCTCTTCCCTTCATCCATCCATGCCTCCCGTTCCTTGCGTCATCTCCTCCGTCCAGTTACTCGCTGATCCGGTTACCGACGAGGTCTTCGCTCATCTCGTGCTTCAACCCGTCCCTCCCACGCAGTTCGCGTCTCTCGATGCCACCAGATGCGACGGATTTAATGGTGATACCGAGGAGGACAGGATTGTTACCTTCGCTAAGATTCTGACGCCGTCGGATGCCAACAATGGCGGCGGATTCTCCGTCCCGCGGTTCTGTGCTGATTCGGTCTTCCCATCTCTAGATTATCAGGCCGAGCCGCCTGTTCAGACGCTCTCGATCACCGATATCCATGGCGTCGTGTGGAATTTCAGGCATATTTACCGCGGGACCCCGAGGCGGCATTTGCTGACCACCGGATGGAGCAAGTTCGTCAACCACAAGAAGTTGATCGCCGGCGATTCCGTCGTTTTCATGAAGAATTCGAGAGGCAAGATGTTTGTCGGTGTGAGGCGAACCATTGTGTCCGGCAACGGCGGTTATGGTGGAGATAATTTCTCTAGCTGTTATTATCAGATCAGTGGAGTGGCTAAGGAAGACAATGAAGGTGAGAAAAAGGGGTTTAGAAGGGTCGGGAAAGGGAAACTGACGCCAGAAGCGGTGGCTGAGGCGATGGACAGGGCAGCGAAGGGGCTGCCGTTCGATGTGGTCTATTATCCAACGGCTGGGTGGTCGGACTTCGTGGTAAAGGCGGAGGACGTCGAAGCCTCAATGGCTGTGTATTGGGCCCCTGGTATGAGGGTGAAGATGGCTATGGAGACGGAGGACTCATCACGGATTACTTGGTTTCAGGGGATCATCTCCTCTACGTTTCAGGAAACTGGTCCATGGCGTGGATCTCCTTGGAAACAGCTTCAGGTACATAAGATGTTTCTCTCCGTATTTGTCTATTTCACTTGCTATTCTCGGAGTATGTGACGTTGGAGATTCAATCC
The DNA here is from genome assembly GCF_000463585.1 of Tarenaya hassleriana. Lineage (NCBI taxonomy): Eukaryota > Viridiplantae > Streptophyta > Magnoliopsida > Brassicales > Cleomaceae > Tarenaya > Tarenaya hassleriana. The sequence continues at coordinate 1,056,887 of NW_010965373.1, read as the reverse complement.
GATGTTCATAGGAAATTATTGGTCAGATCGAATGCGCAAAGCTTCTTGGAGTAGAAAATTTTCTTTCAGACAATTCAATTGTCTGTTAATGTTATGACAATGTATACTAGTAATGCAGCTGTAATGGGATTCAGAATTAAGACAATGCAGAGAAGTTAGTGCACAATTCATACTAGCAATGTCTTAGCTTGTCGATATAATCTACTGGCTATATCGGGTTTATTTTCCACAAAGAACCATGTAAAGAAAAAGGATAGTGGTCTTCTCAGAAAGGATCCTTGTCTTGGACTTGGATTCTACAACATGAACTGAGGCTATCAATTTTGGGTATATACATGGGTGTTTCCTAAAGTATTGGGAAACGGCTCTTTCCAGTGAGTTTGTTTGTAACATTCTTCTTGAGTTTTAGTGTTCCCTTATTATTTGGACCTTTGATTTGTAAAGGTCACATGGGATGAAGCTGAAATTTTGCAAAACGCGAAGAGGGTGAACCCTTGGCAAGTTGAATTGATTGTAGCTCCAAATCAGCTTCATGCCACTTTTCCCCCAAGAAAGCGGTTCAAATATCCTCACACCACAGGGATTTTTAGTGATGAAGATGGAGAAGTCCTTTATTCTCAAAGAGGACTATCTGATGCTACACCACCTGGGGACATAAGCCCCTCGCTGTTGAAGTATTCTACTATTCCTGCT
>NW_010965373.1:1003474-1055878 GCF_000463585.1 Tarenaya hassleriana | reverse complement strand
AACTGTCGACTTCCTGCTGGCATGCAGGGAGCCAGGCATTATCATTTTGGGTCTTACAATTCAACCGGTTTCATGGGAGAAGATATCCCTCAGATATACACCAACAATTTCTTGAATCTGCTTTCTGGATCGAAAAGAGAGTCAACCGAGCTTAATAATGGCAGCCCGCTGTCGGATGACATGTCCCCACATAGCCAGAGCAGTATCCAATCCTCTGGAACTGACCCTGTTGGAAACCAAGGTCCAAATTCAGCAAGAGTCAGGGTTAATTCATTTCAATTGTTTGGTAAGATCATCAACTTACCAGAGCCTACGGAGAGTGGTGCTGATGAATCTGGTTACTTTGAAGAGGATGGCAGCAAAGGATCCAGTGAGATCGAATTTCTGAACAACACTCTTGATTCGTCCTTGACTGGTCGTGGTCATCATCCTCCAGAGAATGTTAAGAGGCTATCTCTGCTGTGAACGGTAAATGATACCCTATCGCATCGGATTATAGCTGGCTGAGGTATGTTCATCTCTCACAGAAATACTCTTATAAAACCGTTCAATTCCATTGCTGCGAAAATGTGTTGTGTTAAGCTGAATTAATATCCCTTGTTTTTGTCCCGACTCTACTGATAACCCAGTTTCTGAATATGTGATGCTTCCCCCATGAAATACTGTGTAGACTAGGGGGTACATATATATATATAGCTGGACCCATGGAGATATTTATTCAGTTTACTGACAATAATATATGTTTGGGTAAGACTTTGTGGTTTTTGGGAGCCTGGGGGTGGAATAACTCAATTGAGTCCAGCATATGGTATTTCTGATACACATGACGAATGTGCTCTGTTATTGATATGTGTTTTTTTTTAGTCAAGTACAGATGATGCCTGCCTTACTACTACTATATATAATCAAGCAAATGCATGTGTAGTAGTGGTATCTCTCCATTGTATTCTTTTTTTTACCTACCGTAGAATTTTGTGTGTGTTAGATTGATGCTCCTCCTCCTGTAATCCCTTTGGTGGGTTTCTGTCGAGTGCTTGAAAAAGCCATTTTGTTTTTCTAACAATCTTAATATGGTTTTGTGATTTTGTTTTGTTTTTTTTTTCATTGTTATAAAAGGCTGGGGAGGGAGTGCTCATCATCAACCTGCCGTGAAGAAGAACAAGGAGACAGAACCTCCTCCATGAGTACTACTACTGCTGCTGCTGCTGCTGCTGCTGCTAATACTAAAAGAACATACTAACGCTTTGGGTTTTTCTACTTGTTTGGTTTTGTTTTTAGAGCGGTTGTTGTTGTTGTTGCTGTTGCTGTTGCTGCTGCCACGTTACCTATTTGGATTTTGGGGTTTTGCTTCTCTCAGACTGACTTCATGTGTTGGTATTATCTCATTGCTGCAACTTCTTCTCTTTCTCCGCAAGTTTCTGTGTGTTAGTACGATGTTGGACAGAGGATGGAGGGACATCTACTAATTTCCTTCAAACACGAAAATGCTTCTGAGTCTGACCCCTCCTTGAAAAAACACCCATTATTGTTATTATTATTCTCTCGATAGCATAAAATGTACTCTTCTTCATTTTTACATAAAAAAAAAAATAAGAGGGAAATCTCAATAAAGAATGTTTGCCTTTTGGTGGGGGGGTGTTTTGGTATATTAGGTGAAAGTGTAGGGGAATTGAAGGAGTGGTACCCTGCGGGGGAGGCAACGCCTGGAATTCTGTTTATTGTTTTTGATACTGAACTCTCTCTCTATCTATATTTGTAATTTTAATAGTGAAAAATTCTTGTGTTTCTCTCTCTTGCGTATTGATGAGGATTAAGAAGAACATTCGACATCATTCTATTTAATGTAAGATTTGTGTTCCCTTGAAAAAAGAGGAAAAAAGCAATGGGAACCATACAAAGTGAAATTGGCAAAACAACAGCAATGGTTATTTGCCAAAGGAAAGGAAAAGATCAGTGGAAGGGAATCATACTCAAAAAGCTTTCCCCTTTGGACTCATTATTATCGCATCTCTCCACATTTACTAATTATGCAATAAAAAAACAATAATGGGGAAAGAAAAGATGCCCATTCCATTATATATTTAATTTTAATTATTTGACTGTCAATTCATTTATTACCTTTTTCTTTTTCAACTTCCTTCTCACCCTTTTGGACCAACACAACTTGTAAACTATTCCAAAACCCAACCCAAAAATAAAATGTGTTGCATTATGTATACGAGAGTCCAACCTTTAATGTCTGCTGAATTCAAAGTGACATACAATGTTTTAACGATGATGATGAGAGAGATTCATAAGTATACATTGGATTGAATTCCACATTAGATTAAATAAAAACATATTTTATTTGAAGAGAAAAAAAAATAAAAATAGTTTATAACAGAGCAAAGAAATTAACAAAAAGAGAAAAGAGTTGCAGCAACTCTCTATCAACTAATTTTCACTTCATCTAAAACCTAAAAGCCTTTTGTGTTGCGTTAAATTTGGTTACCTGTGACTGCAGAAATCCAAAAGCTTCCTCCTTCCTTCAACAATTTCGTCGAAGAAATCATCGATCTGAGACACGATACCCTCTGTAACATTCCTTAAATTCCCAAATTGCCCTTTCACGTTTTCCACCCTCTCGCTCAGCCCCCTCTCCTCCGCCGCCGCTCCGCCGTTGCTCCGCCGCTCAACCTCCGCCTTCAGCTCCTCCATCGCCGCCTTGCTCCGCCTGTACTCATACAACAGTATCCCCTTCCTCATCCCTGCCTCCCCCGCCACCCTCTGCTGCACCCTCCCCATCGCCTCCGCAAAGCCTCCTCCGCATCCTCCCGCCGGCTGCGGCGGCGCTGTTGCTTCGCCGGGAAAAAAGTAGACGAGACCGTACATCAGGATCATCAGGAGAAGCGAGCTCATGTTCCTCGTCGCGTTTAGTACTCCGCGAAATCCGCTGAAGCCGTTCTGTACCTTCGACGACTCCATCGCCGCCGACGATGTCTGGTCCAACCAAAACGGCAGCGTTCGGATCCGATTCTCCATTAACGCTCTGTTCTCTTGCTCCAGCCCAAACGCTTCTCTACTGCAACCAGATATCGCCCGATTCACCTGAAAAAAAAAATTGAACTTCATTTAAGAAAACAGAAAAAGTGTTTCTGGGAGAAGGGAAGATCGGGTTTTTGCGATGACCCATGATTCGTCAGGGTCCGTACCTGGCGGGAAAGCTGCGGGGAGAGGCGGCGATGGCCGTCGAGGGAGGAGGCGATGGAGATTCCGGCGGAGCAGAAGTTTTCCATGGCGGAGACGGCGGATTTGATGACGTTGAAGGCGTCCCAGAGCTTGGAGGTCTCGTCCATGTACTCGTCGAGCCACTTGTCTCCAACAGGCAACTGGAGTTTCTGGACGAGGAGGGTGAGGTGAGAGTGCGATGTCCGGAGAAGACAAAGCACTCTCTGCAGGAAGTGTACGGACATGAAGTTGTTCGAGTGATAGACCCTCTCGAGATCCTCCATTGATCTGTTGAGGAAGGAGTAGAATCCGTTCACTGAGTTTACAGAAGACGGATCCATCGAGGGACAAATTCCCAATAGCAAAACCCTAAAAAAAAAATCCGATTTCTTGATGATCAATGAAAAGAGAGAGGTGAGAAGACAAAAGAAGGTTGTATAGAGGTTGGGAGGTACAAGTGTCTCTGTGTGTGTATATATATATATACCTTGTGTGTATGTGTGTATGTATAGATTGAAAGCGCGTGAGAGAAGAAGAAGACGCTATCAGGTTCCAAAGGATGAAAGGGGTTGTATTAGATATATTCAATATATATCTCCTTGTATATTTTGATTTCATTAAGAGAGAGTTTAACCTAATTACAACCACAAAGCTAACTTTCCTATTTGTGTGCTATATCAAATATATCATATATAATTATATATATATATATATATATATTGAATATATCTAATAGATTGTTGGGAGTTATGATGGGTGCTTCCTATGGAGGAGGAAGGATGATTAGTAATACGTCAATTTTTTTACCAAGAAAAATATTATAAAAAATGGTAAAAATCTGAAAAAAAAAATCATAAAACTATGATTAAAAATTGTATAAATAAAAGTTTTAAGAAATGAAGAGTTGAAAATAGAAAAAAAAAAAAAAGGTACAGAGGAAACACAAGGGGACAGTGGACATGAATTCTTCATGAGATTCATCTAAATTTGTCAGCTTTTTTATGCTCATATAATAAAAGTATGACAATCGAATTGTAATATGCTTTTATTTTTCTTTAACACAAGTTTTTAGTACCTTATAAAATAATCTTTGAATTCAATATTTAGTGTGTCTCGGCAATCATTGTCGTTGGGGTATCCAATACCATTAATTATCACGCTTTACCATTTAATCTTTTGTTTCATTGGAGTATTCTTCTTCCTTGATAATACGTTTGTTCTATTCAATAAACTGCTTGATTCCTAGCGAGGTAGTAATATGTACAATTACAATTTGCATATTTTTAGTAACTGTATTAAACTTTGATTAGTATGTTATCGATTTAGCATGTATAATCTATATGAAAAATAAAAGTCATTGATATATTATCAGGCGAAATATCAAAATTAAATGTTTAGATAAGGCAAAGTTATTATATATGATTTATGTAAAAAGTTTGAGTTCATGTAGGTAGATATTTGAATTCTTTTTTTTTTTGTTAAAATAGATATTTGAATTCTTTGTGTAAAATATAAGAAAATGGGATATTCTTTAGGTAGTTAATATAAAGGTGGTGTAGAACATGTACTTTTTACAATTAAATTAGATTCTTAACTTCATTAGGAAAATTAAAAATTCACATATGAGAATATATATTGCTAATCAATATGAAACAAATTTAAGGACTTCGTATGTTTTCTTTCTTTCCTTTTTTTGTTTGGTTGGCGGGATTCGTACATGTGTTTTGTCGCCAAAAAATATATATGGTTAATCATGTATTTCTATGTATGTTATGCAAATAATATTTTCTAATTACGAACAAATAATTACATATTTAGATAGAAAAACAAACAATTCTAGGACTAAATATTAAGTAAAGTAAAATTTAAAAATACTATTAAAACAGTGGAGTTTTTTTAATTGTATTTAGGGTTTTGGAATACACTTTTGGGCACTTATTCCTTATTTTCCTCCCTCGAGTTTCTGATTTTGTGGGTGGGGGGGTTTCCCCCAAAAACAGTAGATTAATTAAAATCATATTTTATTTACATAAAGTTTTAACTTCTTTTTATTTTTGCTTTGCAAAATTCCAATCTTTTGCTAAAAAGGAACAAAATGAAATGATGAGATTCTTCGTTTACGTATCCTTCTGGTTTCGTGCACATCCGCAAAGTCTTTTTAGGACATTGAATTTTGTGATACTTAAAGCCCTTCAATTCATAGATATATATTTGATCATTGCGGATATGTAATTGAATAACATTTGAATCAAATAATATATAGTTTTGTTCGAATTATATATCAAATAACAATATATCACATTACTATAATCGAATTAAATTCAATTAGTACATATATAAGAATAATCTCGTTTAAAACATAAATATTTTTATAATTGAATTATTAATGTATATTAATTTTGCAATAGAGCAGTGAGTTTATTTTGGTTGAGATTTATTATGTTGAGGAACAATAAATGCGGTCAATATTTATATAAATACAATACATGATAGCCTAACGAATAAATGATAAAGTTTATAATAATCCAAGTGGCAGTTTGGACCCATTTAACGGCGGATATCTAAAAAAATTAAAGCATGATATATAACGTATATGTTAATGCAGTGGACCATTTTAAAAAAATGATTTGATATAAATATTTAAACGCAAAAGGGAAATATTTCAAATATATGTTTTAATAAGCGTATACTTAAGAATATAAACAGTCTCCTTTATATATTCACATTATCAACTATCGAGTATATATGCCTATTCGATACTGGCCAATATTATTTTATTTTATTTTCTGAAATAATTTGTTCTTTTTGTCTTTTTTTTTTTAATAAAAAAATCTGGGGATTTTTTTTTGTTCCTTTGGTCCATTTATCTATAGTCTCCAATAATGATTAGAAAAACACTCTAAGTCCAATATCGTGTCATCATTATCATTATTATAATTTTTTTTGATAAAATTATCATTATTATAATTGTTGCTTCCGTACATTTACTCTTGCAATTTTAATCTTACACCAAGTTTTGGCTTTGAACTCGTTATTTAAAACTTAATCACAATTGTTCCTCCATGCATATTATCAAATATTAAAACTTTTCAGCATTAATTGATTCGACTATATCTTTTATATATAATACCTTACAGAAGTGTAACTATTCTTGATTAATGCGCATACATATATATATATATATGTCTGTATCTATGTATAATTAACATACACATTTTATTTATATTTTGTGCGTGTGTCGAGAGAGAGAGAGAGATGGTGTGGGAAATGAGTGGGTGCATTGGGAGAGAGGGGACCATGAAATCTAAGAGTCATCGGAGAACTCGAGAAACCTCCCTCTCCAAAGGAGGTTTTTTAACCTTCTCCCTCTTCGTGTTTCGGATTCTTCTTCCTCTTTTTTTTTTTTTTGTTTTGAAATTTTATTATTTTTAGACTCCTATATATATATATATACACACACACACATATACATAAAAGAGGAAGAAGAATTATGTGTATATATTAGTTCATTCATTCATGGTTGATGAAACACTCAAGATTTTGTGCGTTAAGTAGAGTGAACTAATTTGAGAAGATGTTAATAAAATCATCAGCGATTCACGTGTATCTAAATATCGTCGGTGTGTGTATGTGTGTGTATACCTATCAATCGAGAGGGAATGCATTTACTACAAAGAGCAAAAGATAAGAGAATGTTTCATTTTCTTATTAATGTTTTTTTTTTTAATTATATAAAGGGAAACAACTGTATGATCGGTCCATAGTCTCTCTGCCCATTTCGAAATTTATTCTATAAAATAATTAATGTTTCTAACTTTAATAATTATTATCTCAACCTCCCTCTTCTTTTATATCAATCTCAACTGCATGTGAGGATATATGTTATATATATAGCGAGAGGGAGATTTCAATGCAATGAGTGGGTTATTAAATTTGATGATTTTAAGTTTTTTATGTAGTTTTTATATTAATAAATTGTTTCGCAGAAAACAAAAATAGTCAAATAAGAGATAAAACATTTTGAATATATTGGAATTATAAATGAACCCAAATAAGATAGTTTACTATCAATTTTATATAAACGATGTATCTAAGAGCGACAGTTATAATAATAATAATACTTTAAGTTTGGAGAATGACACGATGATATATCAAGTAATTATCTATATATAAGGATATAGCTAAATGTTGGACGTACGCATCTACGTTAAAATCTTACGGGAAACAAACTAATGCCATTATACGAATTTACTCGATTAGTTATTTCATAATTATAATAATTAAAGAAAATTTCTTTACATAAATACACAAAGGACAGTATTGAGTACATGTGTCGATCATGTAAGTTCACAACTGGATTACCATAATTATCTCAACATCCTAAACATAAAAGAGATATTCTGTTGGGCCCAATAAAATTCCCTTTTATCTTTACTGCTATCATTAATTGTGGCCTGCGATCATAATTATTAAATTTTAATTCGATTTTTTTAGTGATTAGAATTTAGAGCAGCTAATTTTAGGGTTGTTCGATTCTGATGCACATCTTCGTATATTTTTTCATAAAAAAAAGAAAAAATCTTCGTATATTTTTAATTTGGATAATTCTATTCAACATACGTAATATCCGATTCCAATGATATATATAGTATTTATAATTATAAGGATGGTATCAATACCAAATATCAGTTTTCAGATACGAACTCTTGAAAAAAATAACTAAATTAGCAATTCTGTTAGTCTTACGTTTGTTTTAATTTCTGTTATCGTTACAAGTAACATAGATAGGGAATACTTTTCAAAAAAATTATTGCCTTCAAGAATATACCCCCCCCCCACAATATTTTCATTGTACTTAAAAATTATACACTTTATTAAAGATGAAAGTGGAAATTTTTTAAAATTATCATATCTAAAACTTAATGATTGATATTATTATAACATCGCGATTTTTTTTCGAAATATTATATCAAACGGTGGGGAGAGATGACAAATATGCCATAGTTAATTTAATTATCAAATTATCACAATTCAAATAAAGTTATAGATATTATCACACCTTAATTTAGTCGAATGATTTAACATATCATGTATTAAGATATATTATTTTCAATTTATGAAAAATTATAAAGTTTTTTTTAATAATTTCCAATTAGAGGGTTTTAAACAAAATAATTCCAATTAACGGTTGGTCAAATAACGTTAAGAAAAAAAAATGATAAGTACATCTTAATCGAGTGGATGATTGTTTTTATTATCAAGTGTAAAAAATTATAAAGTTTTTTATTTATTAATTTCCCATCAGAGGTTTTTTTATTAAAAAAAATACATTGGTATCAAAAGAGAACAAGTTCTAGGGCAAGTATAATTAGCACTTGAAATATATTTTTTTTAAATGGGAAAAAAATATGTGGGGTTATGGTTACAACATTGCATTACATTTCATTACATTACATAGTCCCCAAATAGATGGCATAGCTATGGAGTTCTTCTGGTCCTAAACTTCAATTATCTCAGCCGAAAAATCACTTGCATATTAAATAGAAGGGTATGACTTCCATGCAGAGAATCTTGTGCAGCTCAAGTAGTTTTGATATCTGTGTCATGAGTATGCGCGCGTTCATATATAAATATATACATATATATATATATATATATACGTATACGTATGTACATAGATGAATCGGGTGTGTGTGAGAGGGAATTAGGGCTCGTGAAGGAAAGGGTCCGAAAGGACTCGGATTATCTAGAGAGAGAGAGAGAAAAAAAACTTGCTTAAAATGGCGGGAAAGTTTTTAGAGCAAACGGAAGGCTAACCGTATTGCGTTCGGTTTACGGCACTGGTTTGGTTTCGGTTAAGGGGAAAAATAAATCTAATAATCATACCGAAACTGCAAACCGGGTTTTGGCAGATCACACAAATAAAAACTCGTGAAAATTGCGATAATTACGATTCAAACCATCATTCAATTTTATAGTCTTATTTGTCTGACATATAAATATAATTTAAACTAGCATGATTTAATTGGCAAATATTTAAAAAAAAATGAAACCGGAGAAAGTCATATATGTGTTCGTGTCATTATTAAATTAGACCATGAAAAAAAAATCGTGCGACAATTCAACCTAATTTTCGTATGGTTACAGGAACCTAAAGATTCCGTTCACATTAGATGTTGCTTTTCTCATCATCCAATTCCTTGATTTGTCGTCTTAGCTATCCAACAATCCCGATTTCTTAAAACTCTCTCACTCTCTGATGAATTCGAACGATTTAGGCTTTTTAAATTTGAAAACTTTTCGTCTTCTTCGTTTCGCGAGATCGAGATCGATTACGGGCCTCTCCGTTTCAGCTTCTGCGGTGAGTTAGGGTTTTTACTGGTTTTGCAGCAAATGCGAACGTTTTGGGATTTGGGATTTAATGGATGAAATCCGTGCTCTCAAGGGTTTTAGAGATGAAATTATCTAGAGGGCTCTTGCGATTCAAGACAATTCTGCAGGATTTCGGAGAAAACTTTGAAGGTGGATTTGTGTCGCAATAGGTTTCGAAGAGGGGTAAACTAATAGCGAATCTGGAAGTTTTAGCTTTAGATTCACCTCTTTGTCTCTATTCCCTCTGGAAAAGGGAAATTTGGTTTCCTCTGATTAGATTTTCCAATCACGCATCCTTGCTTTCCCAAATGTGCCTCTGCTTCTTTGAAATATCATTTTTTTCAGTAATGGTTCATCTCTTTGAAATATCAAATGTGTCTCGTTTCCTTTCTGCAGTTATAAGTGGCTCTTGTCCAATTCATCCACGGATTCCTTCCAATTTCTGATCCATCTACAAAATTGTTCTTATGGGCTCTATTATGAGCTTGAGCTGTTCCAAGAGTAGAATGTCCAGTCAAGACGAAGGAAACGCGAGTGAATCTCGGAAAAGGCAGAAAATGTCTCCGGAGTATGAAGGGGACAGTAGCAGATTGATTCCTGGTCTTCCTGATGAGTTGTCTATGCAGATACTCGCCAGACTCCCCAGAATTTGCTACTTTAAAGCGAGGTTGGTTTCCGGGAAGTGGAAATCCGCTTTACTGAGCTCTGAGTTATATAGTTTGAGACAAGAACTAGGAAAAACAGAGGAATGGCTCTATGTGCTGACTAAAGGTCAAGAGGATAAGCTTTTGTGGTATGCTTTAGATCCTGTGTCCATGAAATGGCAGAAATTGCCTCCAATGCCTGCCACTGTTTACGAAGAAGAACCTCGAGAAAGTTTCTCAAGCTTATGGAATATGGCTAATCCAAGTGTCAAAGTTGTTGAGATTGTGAGGAACTGGTTTCGCAGGAAAGATGCCTCGGAGCAAATGCCATTTTGTGGGTGTTCCATTGGTGCCGTTGGTGGGTGCCTCTACGTTCTTGGTGGGTTCTCGAGATCTTGGACTATGAATTCTGTTTGGCGGTTTGATCCTGTTTTTAACAAGTGGAGCAAAGCGAATTCCATGTTGGTAAATCGGGCTTATTCTAAAACGGGCATTCTTAATAACAAACTATATGTTGTGGGAGGGGTTAATAATGGACGACGAGGAGGTTTATCTCCTATTCAGTCGGCTGAAGTTTATGATCCAAGCAGTGATACGTGGTTAGAAATTCCGAGTATGCCTTTCTCAAAGGCTGAAATGTTGCCTAATGCATTTTTTACCGGCTTTTTGAAGCCTATAGCCACTGGGATGACTTCTTACAATGGTAGGTTATGTGTTTCTCAGAGCTTATACTCTTGGCCGATCGTTGTTGATGTAGGAGGAGAGATTTATGACCCGGAGACAAATTCATGGGTTGAAATGCCGGCAGGAATGGGTGAAGGTTGGCCTGCAAGGCAAGCCGGGACAAAATTGAGTGTAGTGGTGGATGGTGAGTTATATGCTTTTGATCCTTCTTCTTCTGCGGAGAATGGCAAGATCAAGGTTTATGATCAGAATGAAGATGCATGGAAAGTTGTCATAGGGGAAGTCCCTGTTTACGACTTGACAGAATCAGAATCTCCTTATTTACTTGCTGGGTTACATGGAAAACTTCATTTCATTACCAGAGACCGAAACCGCAATATTACTGTTCTACGAGCTGACGTTCCTGATAGCTCGAGTTCTCCGTCATCCAGCTCGAGTCCTGTCGTGGGTTCATGCCCTTTTCATGGAAAAGCTGATTCAGTTGATACATCAGATACAGTTATCTGGAATGTCATTGCAACCAAAGATCTCGGAGCTGCTGAACTCATCAGCTGTCAAGTTATAGATTTGTAAATGCAAATGCATACAAAAACATCTATTTGCCACTACCGATGAAGCTCTATGCCGATATTTTAGAAGCTGAAGCAAAATCTCGTGACATATCTGTCTGGGATATCGTCGTTTGAAGCTGCTCTGATCAAGATTCTACATTCTTCCGGGGTTGGCTCCCTTTTACGTAAGCTTAAGAGTACTATACAATCTCGTGACGATGTATACTTCAGGTTCTTGATCGATCCTCTTTCGACGTATATGCTTTACTTGTGGGTATCTATCGGCTGTTCAGATACATACATGTAATCATATGATGTAATACACATATCACATGTCCTGTTCCACGGCTACATCTCTTCCTTGCTTTCTGCAACATGATTGTTTTCACAGCAAAGCAGAGGAGGAGTATAAGAAAAGGCTTTGAAGCTCACATGGTTGGGATTCTGATTCAGACAATGGAAGTTGTCTCATTAAGAATCTACTTCTCTTAGTTGAACATGTCCTCTTTTCAGTTTCAGTTGGGTCTGGGATTTTCTTCCTTGAACCTAACTGGTCCCAATTTCTGTCTTTGGTTTTGATCATGTGAGTTTGGTTTGTTGATTATATTATGTAGCTCCTGTTTATTCCCTCCTTTAATTGTGGACCTACAAGCATATGATAATGGCCATTTACATATACATACATATATATATATACACATGTAAATGCACATATGTAAATGTATATCAGCGTAGACATTCTTGTTCATTTGGACCCACCATAATATTCTTCTTCCTTTTTCTTTTGGCTATTTTAATATATAAAAAATCCTCATTTTATAATTGGATCTTGGCTGGTCCTCAAAACAAGCATCGATGTAGATACGTATTTCGCAGTCAAAAAGAGAAAGACTGTTTGGCGTTATGCAGTGAATCCTTGTTCGATCTTTGACGCGTCTGTTTCGTGGTTTGTGTATAGGGTTTTTGAAAATTCCTACAAGAATCGATCTGGGTTTTTGTTAGTTTCTGTCTTTGGACCCGGCTTTTTAATCGGATTGACGAATCCGGTTTGTGCGCGATGAATTTCCCCGGACAGATGGAGGTGGTGTTATGGTGAAGAGGATTTCTGGAGATTCTTATGAGCATTTGAAGTGGGTTTCTGGTTTGGGGGGATTCAGACATGATAGGTGATTGAGCTGAAGTTTAGGCTTGCAGATGGCGCACCGATATCGGTCCGAGCAAGTACAGTCATTATACGACCGTGGCGTCTCTCAAGGAGAAAACCATTTCCCAATGGGCTAAAGGTAAGGTCTTTTTATACTGATGAATTTCTCCCATGAATTTGATGCGATTGCTGAAGTTGGTGTGTTATATGTTCCGGCGCCGTTGTTTGATTTTGCTGTTATGTTCTCAAAGCAGCACGATGTTGATGCTACTGTCTCATTGGGTCTGTTTGGTAAAAAGGTTTTGTCTTCTGAGTCGGTGACTTGTTCAGGAATCCTTACTTCTGTCCAGACTTCCGGTTGGTGACCTTCCCGGAATGCATGTTGTTCTCCATCCTCCTACCATCGACAAACGCAATGGTAATTCCGCCCTCCAACCTTACAGTTTACCGTTTCATGTCAAAAGATTCTGTTGATAATCGGTCCGCAATCGATGGAAGCTCAGCTCAAGGCTGCTGCTTCCATTTTGTAGATAAAGGAGAAGAAAACGGAGAGATGGCACTGAACTGAATGCTGCTCCATTGAAACTTGCTGACATCCACCAAAGATGACGATGATGCATGTGATGTATTTGTATATGTAAAACATGGGCCATCTCCTTTTCAAGATCCTGTGTTGGGTTTTTTTTTTGTCTAAAACTGGTTCAAGAAAATTGCAGCTACTACTTGATTTTGGATACAAAGGATATAGGAGTTACTCTCTTTAACTCCACATTTCTTGATTTAATGTTTGATTTTTTTTTTACCACATTTCTTCATGTAATTAATCTTAAATCATAAAAAAATTCTCCATCCTTTGGACCGACTTATGGGCTAGTTCGTTAGTTATGGTCGCACGTACCACGCTCATCCTTATCACGTGCCTAGCACGCGCAGATGTCCACTTCACTCGACCTAATCATAATCTTTTGATTCAATGCTCTCAACTTTGTTTTCACCAAAGAATTGCAATTCATGGTCCGACAATAATCGTTCTTAAAAAAAAGAGAGAGAGAAGGATAGATGCATTAACTTGTATATTATCTACACAATATATCATATCTATAAATATTAAACACATTCTATATATTAATTTTGTCGCTTTTTCCTCTTAAACCTTTCCACATCAGCAATCATTTCTTTAATTTTCCTTTTGTCGCCCACTAATCACAGCCGCCGGAAAACAAATGTTTCTGGTTATTGTATTGTGTAAGGCAGTTTTCATTCGATAAAATCTTTACCTTAAAAAAATAATTTACGCTATCAAATTGGTCTGACATCCATCCAGTTTGAATTCACTCTCAGCCCTTGAATCCGTACCATACCTGATACCTACGACACATTGGTGTTTATGCCCGTTTTCAATCTCGTTTATTTCGTTTATCTGAACGAATTACATGTCTAAAATTTAATTAAAAAAAACTTTAGACATGAAATTAGACAATTTCATCAAAACATAAACTAAACCTAATAACATAAATTTAAATCCAACCAAATATTAGTTTAAAAAAAAAAAGTTTAAAAAATTCGAACTAACTTGACGAATGTTTTGATGCCAAAACCTGCATTACCCGATTCTTTTATATACCCTATTCACTATATAGTATGTACTTTGTGGCATATGCATAGTTGGGTGGCAGGCTAATAAAATATTCCACGATTCGTGATCATTTTCTTAATAATCATGAATTTGTCCACTCAAAGCTTTTTTTCCTATATATGCCCTTCCGTATTTTGTATATTCTTTAATATTATTTTTTTGCTGTGCTAAAGAAAATACAATTTGGTCTATGATTTAGTATTCAATATATATTAGCATTAAAACTCTATTAGATATTAGAGCAAAGCGCAGCTTGGACAGTATCTTACTTTCTCACCTCATGTGATATATCATATATATTTTAAAATATTTGAAAAAAAAATTACTAAAAGAATATATAATTTGTCTTTTGAGTATTTACAAATATTGACTTTAAATGGCCGTTTTGTGTAGGTTGGATTTGGTAGCTCAAGAATCGGAGTTCGAATGGATAAAGTTTAATAACGTAGACCATATTATACCACAAGATCCATAATAAGATTTACATTTATTAAAATATCACCAAAACACAAACCAAAAACAAACATAAAAAATAGTTTTGTGTAGGTTGGATTTGGTAGCTCAAGAATCGGAGTTCGAATGGATAAAGTTTAATAATTTTTTTGTTACAAAGGTACAATCTTAAATAACGTAGACCATATTATACACCACAAGATCCATAATAAGATTTACATTTATTAAAATATCACCAAAACACAAACCAAAAACAAACATAAAAAATAAAAAAAGGCAGACACCACCAGTCTCATTTATTCTGTCGCCATGAGATCCAAAACTTTCGCAGAGCTTTTCTTCGGAGCCATCTTCCCAAAGAACCACCGACCGGATCTTCTCGCCGGCGGCCTCATCGCCTCCCGGAGCCCTCCGCCTCCGCCGCAGTCCTCTCCGCCGGTGGCGACGGTGCTGGTCGCTTTCTTCGTCGTCTCCCTGTGAATCTTCCTCATCAAGTAAGCCTCGGCGATGCTCGTCCCTCCCAGTCCTGCTCCGGCCAGTGCCATTTTCTCTTCTTCAAAAAACAAATTTAGGGTTTTTCTTCGATTTCTGAAGAAAAAATTGCGAAATGTGTTAGGGTTTTTCTCCTGTGTTTTGTGGAAAACAGGCCTTGTTGAGATTTAAGGGGAGGGTTTGGTTGTATATATAGATAAATATTAGTGGGGTCCACGTGGAAATTATATATGTCGGAGTGCGATTGTGTATGTTATTTAGTATACTGTGTTTCCGGAATATGATATGTCTGATATTTTAATTTAAATGGCATTAAGTGAAACCCTAATGATGCTGACCTCATATTTTTAATATTTAATTATTTAATTATTCCCTACATTACCATTATAAAAAACTTTTGTGCCCACTGCTAAATACTAATGTCCCTTTTGTAATTTTTAAATGTTTCCTTTTTCTTTTTCTCTTTTTTTATCTTTTTTTTTTTAAAAAAAAAACTTGATCTCAGATCTTTATATTTTCTCTCGCGTGTCCAATAATAATGTTTATGTATATATACATTGATTTTTAAATCTATTCCGGTGCAAATTTGTATGATTCGAAATTCTAATTTATAAGTTCATATCAAATACGTTTTCCTTTTATACGTGTCCATATTTTTTATAAAAAATATATACATATATACATATGATACATATATATCTATATATGTGTATAATTATTATATGTTATATATGTATTTTTCCCATAAAAACATTATATAAAAAAATATTATATATATATGTATGATTACATATACATAGATATAGAGAGAGAGACCTGTGGACTGTGGAGTATATCTTTTATAAAAATTTTAAAATTATATACATATATAAATATATTTATATATACATATATACATATGATACATATATATCTATATATGTGTATAATTATTATATGTTATATATGTATTTTTCCCTAAAAAACATTATATATATATATATGTATGATTTTTAGGAAAAAAATCATATATCACACATACATAAAAATATGTATGTATTATATAGATATATGTGTATATAAAAATATGTTTTATGTATGTGTTATTTATGTGTATAATTTTTATGAATGTATATAAATTTTCAAATTTTATTTTTATTAATATTATTTTTTATTTTTTATTAATTAATATTATTAAATATTAAGAGTTGATGATGTGGCAGGTGAATAGGATGCCATGTCAGCATTAAATAATATTTTTTATTGTTCAGGGTTTTATTTGCTAATTTTTAAAAGTACAGAGTTTTAATTGCCAATTTTAAAAAGTACAATGTTTTTTTGTATTAAAAAAAGTATAGGGTTTAAATTGCGACGAGAGAAAAGTACAGGGTTTTAAATGTAATTATCCCAAAAAAAAATGTATTTTCGTGAGTGGACCAAGGGAGTCTACCCACCACTACGAGAGGATGAACTCTTGGCGTTTGACCAACGCGTCCTAAAAGAATAAATGGAATAAGAAAAGAAAAAAAAACGAATGGAATTATGGAAATTAATTTTCTTGATTAATAAATAAATTACTAATAAACAACGGGAATTGTTTAATTAATGTCAAAACCCTCTGAATGTATTGCAAAACTAAATAGATTATTAATTATCGTTAGGACCATAAGCCCTGCCTCCGTTGGACAGATAACGATCTAATTATGAATTAAATTTAAACAAAAAAGACATGGGAGATCGATGTTTGTTTTTATTAAAAATGTTATTATCGTTATTGTTATTTTTGTTATTACAATAACGCAATACCATTTTTTTTTTCAGTGGAGATATTTTAGGGAAAGGAAATAAATGCATCAAGGAGCACGTCAGAGACGACGAACCGTCCTCACGATTGTCACCAGCTCCCTTCGTCTTTCTCAGCTTCTCGCTCTTAAAAGGAAAAGAAAACCCTAGGCTCTGTGAGGATCGATCGGCGTGACAATGGCAAACAGCAATCTTCCCCGAAGAATCATCAAGGTCTGTTGTTTTCTGATCTTCTTTTTCTCGACCCCTTTTGCCAATCTCTCTCTCTCTCTCTCTCTCTCTCTCTCGATGTCTCGTCGGGGTTTTAATCTTGAATCGATCCAAGGAAGAACCGACTGAGCCTGAAAGCTAGCCGAATTGCAATACTTTTTGTTTGATCTTATTCTTCCAATTTTGTACTTTGATCTGACTTTTGTTACCTTCGCGATCTGGTAGGAAACTCAACGTCTGCTCAGTGAACCGGGTAAATTTATTCGATTCGTTCTAGCTCTTTTTTGGTTTATAGTTTATTTTTAGACGGAAATGGGAATTTGATCGAGGAACTCGGGATTTCAGTCGGAAGTTTGATCTTCCGTGATTGTCGAGTTTTGTGTTAAGAAAGATTTAGCTGATTTTGATGGAGTTTGTCTGAATCGATCTTTGCAGCTCCCGGGATAAGTGCTTCTCCATCTGAGGATAATATGCGGTACTTCAATGTTATGATCCTCGGCCCTACGCAGTCTCCTTATGAAGGTGATTGTTCAATCATCTCCGACAAGACAACCCTCATTGTTGATTGCGTCTGTTGAAATTTCTAATGATTGATTGATTCCTGGTCTTCTAAGTGTTTTGGTTGCTTCTCCATTTACTGAATGAAGTTATTGACTGTCTGCTATTAAAAGACAAAAGGCTATGCATGTGTTGATATGTGGTGAAATGGATGAATTCAGCTTATTACAACTAATGTTAACTAAGTTTATCGATATATCAGGTTCGTTGCCTGAGCTAAAGTTGCGCCTTTTTCGTTTTATCTTTCAAACTCTGCCTGTGTAAGACTTTTCCATTATGTGGCATGTGCTAATAATCGTTTGCATTGGCTCGTTTCTTTAGGAGGCGTTTTCAAGTTGGAGCTCTTTCTGCCTGAAGAATATCCAATGGCAGCTCCCAAGGTAAGTCGCTTGCTGTTTGTGGGTTTTCTTTTCCCCTTTTCTATCTTCCGTATTTCGAATATTTGTAGTAACTTAAATATGATCAATGTCGTTGACATGACCTACAATGTTAAGTGATTGCGGAGATTGGAGATTTTTTTATGGAGTTTTCTTTGATCAGCTGTGTGTATCTTCACTTAAAATTGTTGAAGATAACCCTGTTTTTGATATAGTGGCTGGCTCTTATTGTTTGCAAGTTATTTTTGCCTCGCTCCGTTCTTGAATTGTTATTGTCTGGAAAGTGTTCTATTAACCAGTTTTGGTTTCTGATATTTTTCGGTTTTATCTTATGTTTTTGATTTGATTCAGGTTCGTTTTCTCACCAAGATATACCATCCTAACATTGACAAGGTCTGTTTTACGAATTTTCTTCACCCACATATTTACCTTGCAAGCAACAAAAGAAAAAAAAATGTTTGTTTTGCTTATGAGACAGTGTTTCTTTGTATAGCTGGGAAGGATTTGCCTTGATATCCTGAAAGATAAGTGGAGTCCTGCACTACAAATAAGAACAGTGCTCTTGAGGTATAATTCCATAGATTCACAACTCGCTATAACACCGAGCAATGAATATATGTATATGTATGTGTACAGATATACACATCTTTTAGCCGAAAGGATTAGACTTTCTTTTATGAGTGCAAACGTCACTACAATGGCTGATGTTTTGAATTTTTATTTGGCGTGCCCTGAAGCATCCAAGCTCTTCTAAGTGCACCGAACCCAGATGATCCACTGTCCGAGAACATAGCTAAGCATTGGAAGACAAACGAGGCGGAAGCCGTGGAAACAGGTGAAGTTACCTAATCTAATACTCAAGAGTTTGATTGGCCATTTTTTTTCTCTTCTTCCTTCATCCGATGAATCATATCGGTTTTGGACTGTGCAGCAAAGGAATGGACGCGCCTCTATGCAAGCGGAGCATGAGCATATATATGATCATGATCGGGCGAAAGAGAAGCCGAGAATAAATATTCCATGGCGAAATATATATATATATATATATCCCATCAACAAGTGAAGGAAAACATATATATATACATATATGGGTTTCTGGTTCATCCTGCCCCCTTTTAAGGTTGTTTTCTCATGTAAACATCACTGAATATGTATGGATGATTAGGGTTAAGACTCAACTTTATCCATATTTGCAATTGTAAAACTCTCCAATTGATGGGGGGCATCCTTCCTTTTTGTTTTTGGGTCTTCTTTTTGTGGGGAATTTCGAACATTTGACAAATGCTTTTGATTTAGAAAAACCGAAAATGGAAAAAAAAAACTTTTTTTCTCTCTGCATTTTACTGGGTTTTTCTTTGATGGTCGGATTCGAGTTTGGTCTTTACTCTTACAAATTACAATTACCGCATAGTATTAATAAGACCATTTATGAAATGTTCGGAACCCATTTCTTTAGGACTGCTGCTGTTCTTCGTTTGAGACTTATGTCGATGCTAAGTGGCTTATTTGGGCCGCCCATTCAAGCCCATAAAATAATGTATAAAATTACCTTTAATACCCCCAGTTCTGATATGTTATTACTAATTTGCCATTCCTTCGCTGCTTCACGGCGAAACACCCGGTTCGCACCCCAAATCCCTCCTTAAAACCTCGACGCAGAGAGAGAGAGAGAGACATACCGGAGAAATGTTGAGGTCCACCGTCAGGGCCGCCTTCGGGAGTTTCAAATCTCACCGGAGAACTTGGCTCCGAACTGATACGACCAGCCATTTTCCGGCGGAGCCTTCAGTCGCCGGGCGAACCCTACTACCGACCTTGGACCATGTCCAGCGGTGTTTTTCTTCTTCCAAGTCCACGAAGGCTAACGTTAGCAAAGCGAAGAAGGCTGATGGCAAAAAATTTAAATCCAAAGGTGGCGATCCTGGTTCCGCCGGAGCTGAAGACGGCGAGTTTGGGTCGGCCGGAGGCGACGACCTCGATGCTGCTCGCGCCCGGCGACTGGCCGAGGACGAGATGAATCCGTCTCTCGATGTGGGTCCCAACGGGCGGCCTCTCTTCACATCGATAGCTACCCTTTCGGAGCTCTCGCCGAAGGATGCTTGCTCCTACTTCAAATTCAAGTATCTCACACTGACTGATTATATTTACTGAACTTCGTCTACATCGATCCCCGTGTTGCGTGAGTTTGTCTGTTAATGTGTAGTTTTGTGGTCCTGATATCATGTAACGTGTCGGGATTTTAGCGAGGCAACACTGAGAGGAGTGTTGCCGGAGGGATTGCCTTCAGGAATGGTAGAGGAGTTCAAGGAGTCAATGAGGCCTGCATTGCTTGTTAGAAAAAGTTTCCTGGCTCTGCGCGATAATTTCAGACGCATTGTGGATCCTCCCATGTGGCCAAGTGACAGTAAAGGTGTGTTCTTTATCAATACCCTGTTTGCTTTCTGGCTCAAGCTAGGTTCTTTCATCTTTGGTATTTTATGATGGATTTTGATGTATATGAAGTTATGAACAAAAACGTTTGATCGAATGTGGTTGCGTACCTTGATGTTTATTTGGTGCCATGTTCGTGCAGAAATTATATATGCAGTGTTTAGGTTTGGTTGCATCTTGACCTTTTTAGTAGGATAATTTGTTGGTTATATTTTTTTCTTGTATTTCTCCTTATTTTTAAATTTGGAGTAATCTTATATTGATTGATTGATATTCAGGACCATGATGCATCATGCAAGTAGTTTTATAAATCAACATTTGTTTTATCTGCCTGCCAAGGTTCAAAAATCAGGAAACAGATTGTCCTGGATGGCCCTGTTAAGTGTGGAAAGAGTATCGCTCTTGCAATGCTTGTTCATTGGGCACGTGATGAGGGCTGGCTAGTTTTGTATGCACCGAAAGGCCGTGATTGGACTCATGGAGGCTACTTCTATAAGAATCCACACACGGGTTTTTGGGACACGCCATTACAAGCAGAGAATGTTCTCAAGGCAAGGTTCTGCTTCCCCCCTCCCCTTTGGGGCTGCAGTTGCTGGTAGTTCGTTAAGAGCATTTTGAATATTGATGTTGCCTTATGCAGGATTTTGTTAAGTTCAATGAATCACGCTTAAGGGAGCTTCCATGCCAAATATCTGATCCCATTCCCCTCGGGGAGGGAACGGGTGTTGGATTCATGAAAGGAGCAGACACTATGTTGATTCCTGAGGGATCAACTCTGTTTGACCTCATGCAAATGGGGATTCAGACCACCCATGCAGCTGTTGGTGTGGTGGTACGTCTGAGGAAAGAACTCTCACTCGTTAAAGACATACCAGTGTTGATTGCAATCGATCAAGTTAGTCCTTCCTACCCTTCGCGATTCAAAAGATTTCGGCCTTTGGCTTTTGGCTTTTTCTGTCTGTAGTTATGAATGCTTATGCTGTTAATCTTCTCATTCTTCCTTATGTTCAGTATAACAATTGGTTTACATTCAGTGAGTACGAGGAGCCTGTAACACCTCGATCCTGTCGACCAATACATGCCAGAGAACTGACAATGGTTAGTCAGTCTCCTTTAAGAGTTTTACCGCTTATGATTCTGTCATGAGGCATGGCATCTCTCCCTCCCATGGGCTTGTCTGATGACATTTGATCATGTCACAGGTAAATGCTTTCAGGAGTATGATGCATGATGACATGATGGTGGGTGCTTTCTCTCATTCAACAGCGGTGGGAAAGCTACGGAAAGACTTGCCGGATGTACCGCTCGATGCACGCCTCAGTCTCCCTCGTTATAGTCTGGAAGAAGCAGAATCAGTCTGCCATTACTACCTTCGGTATGTGAAGCAAAACATGATATTCTTTTTCGTTTTTTGCCTAAATGATCATCATCAGCACAGGCTGCTTCCATGGCCAGACCGTATCTGTTGGACATGAATGGAAGGCATTGGTAATAAATTTTGATCCAAAAACTTGAAAAGCCATTATGATGATGATGATGATGATGATGATGATGGGTGCAGGCAAAGAATGGTGAGGAGGGAAGGATTCTCGGAGGAAAGCTGGAAGAAGATATACTATTTGTCTAATGGGAACGGAGCTGAGATGCGGTGGCTCTTCCCTTTCATGACATGAGATGACCCCTTTTTTTTCTTTAACACATTTCAGAGGTCTCAAATGGTCATGGTGTGAAAACATTTCATTTTCTTAAGAATAAAAAAAAAGTTTGAATTTTTTTAAAAATCAAATTAATAAAATTTGAAGCGTATAAAAATGATTGAAATAAAAAAATCTCAGAAAATTAAATCTATTTTTTTTATAAGAAATAATATATATATCTGACAGTAACAGTCAAATAAACTATATATATCACTAGCTTACCTTGAACTAGATTCCAAACAATTTTTAACCTTAATGAGCCCCATGCTTATTTTATTTATTTTGTATAAACTGCTGGGAATTTAAAGATAAAACAATATGCTTAAGAAAAGAAAAACAAATACCAACAGTCTACGGTTCATTACGGACAGCAAATTTCACAAAGGCATCAAGAAAAACACATGATAACGAGCAAAGCTCAACAAACATGGTTCAAAAGAACAAAGTGTGTGTTCCGTTTCATTTAAAAAAAAAAAAAAAAGAATAAACAAGAAAACACACCCTGGAGGAGAAGACACAGAGGTTCTGTGTTCTGTTGCAGGAAAAAGAGAGAGAAAGAAGAATGCCCTCAACTTGGAGAGAGCTCTATACAAAACCAAAAGGCAAAGAAAAAGACGTTATGGCACGAAGAGGATGACTATCACCATCACCATCATCATCCTACCCTTAATAATAACTCAGAAAAACAAAATCCCGTATCACCAAACGAAACGAATCAGAAGATCAAAGCGAAACCCACACCTTCCCCCATCCCCAGATTCCTGAAAAACTGTAATGAAACCCCGAGCGAGAAGAGTGATGATGGTTTTCATCAGGCTGCTTGGTAGCGAGGGTTACTTACACGGGAATGACATCAACGTTCGAAGAGTCTTCACATCTCAACACAACGCCGTCGAGGCTGACTGGGAAAGTGCAGTTCCTCCATTGCCAACCGGCCGCAAGTGGCTCAGCCGGTGGGACTATCATTAGCACGTTATCATTCCTCTGCACTACTCCCATCACGCTCACCGTGCTTCCTTCTTTGATATACCTGAAAAAAAAAAGAGGTTTACTCGATGAATCGGAAGAAGAAACTGTTCAGATTCAAATATATTATCATTTATATCCCAGCTATGATCACAATCCATCCATCACTGTCTCCTCATTGAAATGTTTTAGGAGAATGTAACGTTCAAGAATTTTCCGGGTTTGCTCTAACCATACATACATGTTTCATATACTGAATTTAGTTATATGGCCTACTTATCATGCTCTTATTTTCTAAATTATTTGACTTGACGAATATTTATCACTAGGAGAGATTCCTTACCCTTCTTGAAGCCGCATGATTCGATCGTCACTAGACAGATTCTTCTGGCCCAACCACCTAACAAAGTCAGGGGACGATTGTTCACTTCCGGGCTTAAAGTCGATGACAACAGAATCATCGACAAGGGGAGTAACCTTGGCACCATTCCCAGTTTTGACCAACGCTCTGAGCCCGGATTGGAAATCAGAGATGTAGAAGTCCACGACATGTCTCTGCAGCGTAGGAGAAAACATTTTATACACCGAGGGGTTCACATAAGAAGTTTTATACATCGAATCAAGGAAAAAATAGCATCTTCTACGAAATGAAAAATTCAAGATCATCACTTGACCCTATCTGTCTTTCTCTCTTCCTTGAGAGACAGAAAAATCATCTAAAAGATTGAAAAGACCAGAAAGGCATTTGGGCCACTAACCTCAGCTGATATCGGTCCCCAGGTGAAGCGGCGATGAGAAGAATTAGCCGGTTTTGAACCCCATCCATGGTACTCATACAGACATGTGGAAGTGTACACACACCTCAGAACTCTATGGAAGGATGACTCAAGTGGCACATTACCACAGGTAACCACCTTCAATGATAACAAACAGAAGCAGCATCACAACCATAGAAAAAGCCTGACTAGCAGAAAAGTGCATTCTGACAGCTGAATGACATGGATCAGTTTCTCTTTCCATAATACATCATGCAAGCCCAACTCTTGTTGTGCTAGCTCGGTAATACTGGCTCTTTTATTAAAAAGTGTACACTTTTCCCTAATGCATAAAGAACTATAGTCTGCTATCAGTGACCTGAATACAATTTATCTAAGATCCTAAAGGGTATTCCCATGGAATGGAAAAGACAACTTCACTGAACATGTTGACAGCTTGTATTACGGTAGCAACAAGAAAAACCACGTGAGCAGCGTTTGGATACTTACCCCAGTGACCTTAACGTATTGACCGTTTTTGGCAGTTCTAAGATCCGCATCAGGATAATGAGCAATGAAATCTGTGATACCATTTGTCCCCCGACAAATATTCCAAATGAACAGTGCAGCAACTACCGTGAACAATACAGCGACGACAATGAGGAGAATTGGATTGTGGACTGCTCCAAGAATAAAGCCACCAGCAAGGAACCCCATCACAAATATAAGAACAACCAACCACAGCACGGGCTTTGGGAAGCTCTCCATACACGAAAAGTCATCTTCTGGGCCAAGGGTCGTTACCGCCTGGTTGTGGACAACAGAAGACATATGTGCCTTCATTGAGCCAGAAGAATCTAAAGGACCAGACACCTTCCTAGGTGCCCCAGAGGCATTCAGAGGACCAGATGTAATGGGCCCAGATGTTATGAGACCTGTAGCTGGAAGTACAGGTATAGGACCAGAATTTTGCCGTGTTACACCACCAGATTGTGGGCCAGATGATTTCTTTAAAGGCTCCCCATGTTTAGATAAAGGTCCAGAGTTCGTTTTCTTCATTGAAGCTGACCCAGCAGAACCTAACGAGCCAGACATACGGCCAGTGGCATTAGGCAGGTTGGAACCTGATTGTGTAGCTCCTGTAAATGAGCCAGTCCTTGAGGGAGCACCAGGTATGGGGCCAGACTTCCTTGACTTAGTTCCATCTGTTGGAATATCAAACATCTTCCCCAATTCCCCCGATTTCTTGATATCACCACCCGTGTAGGGCATGGCTACTGAACTCATTGTCGGAGTCCTTTCTTTGGGCTGCTCCGGCCGGCCAGAAACATAAAGCCCGTTGCTGAGCTGGTGAGATGTATATCTTGAACCCATTTGGTTTCTTCTAAAAAAACCTTGATTAAGGCACTAGATGACAACCAAACGCAATATGCTAAAACCTCAGGATTTCAAAGTCCTATAAAAAAAATGGGAGAGCTGAGAAAGCCACCAAGATACATTGATCGTACATATAGAAGTAAACTGTATTAAAATTAATAAAAAAGATACATGGTCAAGTTGCAAATGGTAAAGGAAATACAAGAACCAAAGTGAAATTTAAAGAGCATTAAAGTCCACAAACATTTACTAGCTAGTAGGGCGACATTTGAAGATTCATCTTCTGCCTATTGCAGAGCATCCAAGTATCAGAAGAATGACTCAAGTTTCTCCAATTTGTTTAAAGAGTTCCTTTGCCGAAAAACTTAATTTTAGCTTTTCGACACAGAAGCCTTCTACACAACAGATAGTTTACCCCAGTCATGCATATAAAGCAATACACAATTCAAATAAGTATCAAGTCCAAAACAAGAAAAACTCTAGGAAAACATAGGGAGAAACTGTTGCAAATAAAATACTAGAAAAATATGGATTCTGCATCAGGATCCTATACTAAATACGCTCCAGAAAGAGAACTGGAGGGGGCTGCTCTTTCAACCACATTGCAAACCACAATAGCCATATTACAGAAACAAAATGGTTACAGTTACTACATAATAGATAGCGATATTCTGAGATGATGCAACCACACTCATTAACTCCATACCCACCACCTGATGTCTGAATTCCCAGATCTCACAGATAAAGAAAGCAGAATCACCATTTGAAAACCAGACATACTATTTTCAATGGACCAAGTAGTAATCACCAATAGACATCTCTAAATTTCTCTCAATTATTTGCAGACAAAAAATAACAAAACCCATTGGCTATACTGCTATGAACCGAACAAGATTCCATAATCAGTAATGGATAGAAAACCCATAAACTCAAGCCCCTAAGGCACCGTCTATCTACAAGGGGTCATTAGCTGTCACTTTGAGCCTATGAAATTTACTCTTTTGAGGTTCCACCCCTTCAATCCAACAGATCCAACATCACTGATGTCATTTTATCAAACAGACAGTACTCAACAAATCTACAACTGTGCCGAATAGAACTATCAAATAACCTTGGTGTCTCCAAAATCCAAATCATTTCCCATGAATCGCACGGATAAAAATTGGAAATCTTTTTTGGAGAAGCCTGTGCACCAGAACCAGATATACCCGAACCCTAATAGCCATTGAAATAGTAAAGGATTACAATCTGGTCGTCACTTGAAACTCAGAGACCACTTGAATTGGAACCAGTATAATCTCCAAAACTAGAAGCAGTGTCTGTCTAAAATCGGACAAAATAAGAGAAAATTCTCAAAAGAGCAAAACATTCAAAACCAATAGAGTGCAAATCGGAACCCAGATCGCTATTTCTAGCCAAACCCCAAATTAACCCTAAGAATCCAGAAGATAGTGTAGCAGACGAAAACGGCAAATGACCTATAAATCTCAAAATGGGCCAAATGATCACTAGAGAGAAATACAGGCTACGAAACGAAATAAAACCCCCGTAGCGATTGGTACCTGAGAACGAGTGAATTGGACGCAAGAAGGACAGAAAATGAACCCCCAAGTTTGGACGCCGAGAAAATGATCAGGGAAAGCAGTTGCTGTTCCCGGACTGACAGCACAAGACGAAGGTGAAGCAACACTCAAGAAGCCGAGATCCCATCTCCGTAATCTCTCTCCCTCCGCGTATGGATCTCAATCTCGTTCCCTTCGAGCCGCAACAACTGGTGAGTACTCTCTCTCTTCAGTCTCTCTCTCTAAAAGGGCTAAGATTTGTTTTTGTTTTGTTTTTAATTCTCCACCAGACTGAGGGAGAAAGGAAGAAGAAGGACATACACTCATGCAAAGTCTGTCTTGGTCAAATCTTCTAAAGGGGAAAAAAATTGGATCATAATTTGCATTAAATGATAAAATTACAAATTTGTTAAATCGGTTAAATTACCAACTGGGTTTCCTTCCACCTAATCTTTCTAAATTTGATTAATTTCTTGCTTTAATTTTCCCACCACTCTCCTAATATTATTATTTATATATACACACACACACAATCCATCAATGCTTACCGTTGAATAGAAATGGAGGAGGTTTTTGGGTTTTTAAAATTTAAAAAATCAAAAAAATTAACAAGATTTTATAAAATTTGGTTTTCTTTAAAATTTGAAAATCATTTTAGTGAAATTATTAACTAAAAATCAAAACTTTGTTTTTTTACATTCACCAATAATATAAAAACCAAAAACTAAAAATCCAAAAACCAAAAAACAAAAAACTAAAATAAAAAACTCAAAATAAAAACTAATAACATGGGAAGTTTCTACCTCAGCCAGAGGATTCGAATATGGGAGGGAGGGGATATAAAACGGGCCTGTTCAGCCCAGACCATTCCAAATCACCAATCAACCCAATGGACTAAATTCAAAATTATTAGCCCAAATAAAATTCAGGCCCGCAAAAATGTACAGAGAAAAATAATTCTGACTTATTTTAAGTTCTTTAATATTTCGTATAAATACACAGGCTACGAAAAAAGTTACGCGGTATTATGTTAGTCTTTTCACCTAAATTCTTTATTCTTTGTTTGGAATAATTAATTAATACTGACGAGTGGCGACGGTCCAGACAAAAATAAATTTATAATTTAAAAATCATCAAGAATCAAAGCCTGGCTGCGTGAGCATTTCCACGTCAGCCGCGTCCAATTTAGTGCCCTGGGTAATTGTTTTAATTTATATGATTAAACTTTTATCAAAATATTATAAAATTATTGGAAATATCGGAATATTTTTATAGAAAGAAACTTTCAGGACAAAAGTATTTTAAAAAAGACAAATGAAGGGAAAGTGCGCTTTATACGTAAAAATTTCCATTGGAGGAAGAGGACGTACCTCTCTCTACATGGCTCCTTCTCTTTCGCTGTCACTTTCTCTCTCTAGAAGCCGCTTCGTCGCAGCAGCAGCTTCTCTCGTCCCTTCGTCTCGATTCGTCTCCGTCCGATCTCAATCCTCCGACCGCCCTTCCAACCACGGCGGCGATCTCCACGAGACCGACACCGCCGCGTCGCAGTCGCAGATCGATCCTCTCATCCAGAAGCTGGAGGACGCAGTCCACCGTATAATCGTGCGCCGATCCGCACCTGATTGGCTACCATTTGTTCCCGGCGCATCGTATTGGGTCCCGCCACCGAGATCCCAGCCCCATGGAATCGCACAGCTCGTCGAGAAGCTAGCGAATCCGATGACCGACGAGGAATCTCTCTCCACCACTTCGGATCGGGGATGGCCCTCTTCTGATTACTTCATCGAAGGTGATTATAGAATCTAGGATTTGGTTTCGACGAATGTTATTGGGAGTCAGTTTTGATGTTCTGATTGATGGTTAGTTGCTGAAAATTTCCCGCTTCTTGATCAATCCCGAGATTGTATTAACCTAAAATGATCTGCAATAGGTTCCCAAACGATCTGTGAAGCTTTGGTCGTGATCTATGTGTATTTTACAGTATTTAGCTGCACCCGGGAAGCGGTTTTAAACCAACCCATCATCCAAGTTTTGACATTTCACTGTAATCTTGTCTTGATATTCAAGGGAAGGCTTGTTTGTAGCTGTCTGGTGTCCCTAAGGTTTGCCATCAGAAGAGAAATGTGAAGAATTAGTTGACAGTTAACACTACACGGTTTTCTCCTTTTGGTGACTGGTTCTAACGTTGTCTTTTGTTTGCTAATGTTGAAAACTGTTACAGAATCGGATTTCGGAACCTGGGCTAATGATCTTTGTAGTTAAGGGTTATGGTTGAAAAGGTTTCTCTCCTGAAAGTCAGACAGTGGTGTTAGTTTTCTTGTACCTTCCAAGTATGGGGATTGCATCTTCATGGATAAATACTGAAATCTCTTAAGAGATTGGCCTGTGGTGGTGTCTCCTAATGAACAAAGTTCCTGTATTTCCATCAATTTTGTTATCGAGACAACTTCGTTTGACTGTTTTTCATTGGATTTCAGGTGTACAGCCACATCCACTGGAGATAGAGGCGACTTCAGATACTGCATATCGGTCCGAGGAAGAAGAAGGGTAGATCACACGACTTGTTGCAATGGCGTCTGGGTAAGTCACGGCCTAATATTACCTTCTGATCATTATTGAAAGGTAAAATTTCATATAAATACACGAATTTTGTTACCCTCTCCTACATGGATACATAAACTTTAAATTCCTCACGAACTTTTCCCGATTACCAGTTAAAATCATGAATTGCTTTACAAGAACTGTAAAAAACTACACGATATTTTGACTCTGTTTCTTATTTGACATGTAGCTTTTTGGGAGTTCTTGTGAAATTTTGCGGAAAAAGTTTGTGTATTTTCCTCGAAATTTTAAAGTTCGTGTATTAAGTAATGTGGAAGTTGGTAACAAATCCGTGTATATGTATGAGATTTTGGTATGGATGGATCCGGCATCTATCCGTGAATCTCATCATCTCTTCCCATAGTGGCATCTGAAACAAAATCTAACAATTTTGCAGGGCTCTTCAAGATCTGTAAATTTCAAGAACACAAGCCAGGATGCACCTCAGATCAGCAAAGAGGGAAGACTGAATATGGCCAAAGAGAGAAATGGAATAAGAAAGATGTTTGTTTTTTTTGTAGCAGCATCTCATTCTGTTTGTGTAAATATTTATTGAAAATGAACATCGTATTTCCATATATATGATGATATTCAGGGGTTTTTGTAAAAATATAAATTTTTCTATTTTATTTTATTTTTTTAGTTTTAAAAAATGGATATTATTTAATGTCTGTCAAATTTAATTTGGATATAATTATTTACTATTGCCATTCCGACCAATCACAGTCACGGGAAATTCAATCCAATGATCCATAACCACGGACTCAGCGGGCCGTTTAATTGGGCCCTTTACAACATCTTCGTCGTATCTACTGACAGGCCCATGATAATTGGCCACGTGGCGTTTAAACAGTAGGATTCACGGGATTTATCGTGTGCCTGCATGCACTTGATTATGTTTGTTTTTATTTTTTCAATCAGATCAACTCCTTCAGGTCTTGTCATTACGTGCACCCGCTCTCGTGTTGTGACCACTTACTCTCTTGTTCTTCGCTTGGTACGATCTCTCTCTGTTCTTCTTCTAGTTTTTCGATTTGTTTGATTTCAAAATCTTGGGTTTGTTTTGTTGATCAATTTCTGGGTTTCTTGCCGATTTCTTATTTCTTTTCCGTTGTTGATCGGATCTCGGTGTTTCAGGAGTTGAATTTTGTTTCGTCGCCTGATCGGATTTGATTTTCTGAATCTCGAGTTGTCATTGTTCGAGAAAATGCCGGCGTTTTACGGAGGAAAGCTCACCACCTTCGAGGATTCCGAGAAGGAGAGCGAGTATGGTTACGTTCGTAAGGTATCCCGTTCGTCAATCTGGTTTAATTTTTCGGTTTTTTCATGATTTGTCTGTCTATACAAGTTCCCTGAGGATCAATATAGACGTTCATAGCGATATCGGGTGAGATCGGTGGGAGAATTGGATTCTGCGACTTTGGTCTCCCTATTTTATTTTGCCTGTTCTTTTGAAGGGCTGAATAGGCTGGCCCTTTTGGTTCAGTAACTTTTATGTGAACCTCTGATCTGTACACTTTGATCCGTAAACTTGTTGGTGAATTGAACAGTTTCCCGTTGGAATCACTGGTCAGGCGATCAGACTGATAATCTCGTAAGTATTGTGATGCAGGTTTCAGGGCCTGTTGTTGTTGCTGATGGTATGGCTGGTGCTGCTATGTACGAACTTGTGCGTGTGGGGCATGATAATTTGATCGGTGAAATCATTCGGCTGGAGGGAGATTCTGCCACAATCCAAGGTTACATCTCGTTCTTATGTTTTGGCACATGATCTACTTAATTGTCGACTTCATATTGATTGGTGCTTGCATTCTGTCACCCATTGGATAAACTATCAGATCGAACAATTTATGTGACCTTTTGTGTATATATGATCTCATAATTTATGGGCAACTTGGTTGTCAGTTTACGAGGAGACAGCTGGCTTGACGGTTAATGATCCTGTGCTTCGGACACACAAGGTACGTCACATCTTCATCTTGGTCTTTTGTGTCTCGAAAGGGGAATTTATTTGCAACTAGCTTTTAATTCTGTTTGAATTTGCAGCCTCTATCAGTCGAGCTTGGACCGGGAATTCTGGGAAATATCTTTGATGGAATTCAGGTTCAGTCAGAACTTAAAATCTCACATTACATATGAAATTTCATGCTTTGTGTTTGGTTACTTGCAGTATCAGTGACTGACTCTGCCCTCACACTGTTCTTTTTCGGTGTCTTTAATTTTGTGTTCGCAGAGGCCTTTGAAGACTATTGCAAAGAGATCTGGTGATGTGTACATCCCTCGTGGTGTGTCTGTTCCGGCTCTTGACAAAGATGCCCTTTGGGAGTTCCAGCCAACTAAACTGGGTATTGTTGCCTGCTGCGTATGTAGCTATATTGGAAATGATAATACTGTCCTACTTTTGAAGCTTGATGGTCCTTAAATTCAACTTGATTGCAGGCGAGGGCGACACTATTACTGGTGGCGACTTGTATGCAGTAAGTTGATTGGCCGCTTCGTTCTCTGTTTGTTCTTTAAAAATTAATCATTTTTATGTCTCTGTCTTTTTGGCTGGTTATCGGTTTTTTGAGAGTAGAATGAACCTTTGAAATGCAGACCGTTTTCGAGAACAGTTTGATGCAACACCATGTCGCCCTTCCTCCTCATGCCATGGGCAAGATCACTTACATTGCTCCAGCTGGTCAATATTCCCTTAAGGTTTGTATTCAGCTTCTATGAACATGTTTTAAAGCTGTTCGGTATCTCTGATTTTTTTTTAATTATAGTGTTGTATTTTTTTTTTTGAAGAGATTCCTTTTAATGTTAATTTATAGCCATGTTGCGATCAGGGTTCTCATGAGTAAGCCGTTGCTTGCTCATCCTTGTTGGACTGCATTTTGACTTCTATTTTTCATTTTGCAGGATACTGTGCTTGAGCTTGAATTCCAGGGTGTAAAGAAGCAGTTCACTATGCTTCAGGTTTTATTGTGGATTATTAAACTTCCTACACTTAACCTCAAAATTGTAAAGCAATTTCATACCGTTTATTATATTGGTTTTGTTTTTGAATTGTTGCAGACCTGGCCTGTACGTACACCTAGGCCTGTTGCATCAAAGCTTGCCGCTGATACTCCTCTACTTACTGGGCAGGTGATTACTCCAGTGATACCCATTTATGGAAATTGTTTTCATTGAGGGTGTGCTTTGCTGATAGCTCTTTTCCTGATTTCAGCGTGTCCTTGATGCCCTTTTCCCCTCTGTTCTTGGTGGGACTTGTGCCATTCCTGGTGCTTTTGGTTGTGGAAAGACTGTTATCAGTCAAGCACTTTCAAAGGTAGGCTTTGTGAGCCGCATATTGGACTTGTTAGCTTGATAATGGGACATTATGAACTTGCCTGAGCTAATTTCTTCTTTTATGCAGTACTCTAATTCTGATGCTGTTGTCTATGTTGGTTGTGGAGAGCGAGGAAATGAAATGGCTGAGGTATATTCTTGTCTCAGTCTGAATGTGCTTGTAACTTTCGAAATAGTAGAAATTTTGTTTTGATGGCCTTTTACATTTTAGGTGCTTATGGATTTCCCTCAATTGACAATGACATTACCTGATGGCCGAGAGGAGTCTGTCATGAAACGTACGACACTTGTAGCCAACACCTCTAACATGCCTGTGGCTGCTCGTGAAGCTTCAATTTACACAGGTAACTGTAGGAATCCTGTTGAAGAATGTTGATTTCATTTATTTCTGAATTCTTGTTTACAATCGAACTTTTTGTTTACAACCCCCTGACATGTTTTACCTTTATTATAATATGAACTCCAGGAATTACTATTGCTGAATATTTTAGAGATATGGGCTACAATGTTAGTATGATGGCAGACTCAACTTCCCGTTGGGCAGAAGCCTTGAGAGAAATTTCTGGACGTCTGGTAATGATTTCTGATTCCTTTTTGTTGCATGGATACTCATCTTTCTGTTCTATTTGTATCTGAATCATTTTGTTTTGTAGGCTGAAATGCCTGCCGATAGTGGATACCCTGCATATCTTGCAGCTCGTTTAGCATCATTTTACGAGCGTGCTGGTAAAGTGAAATGTCTTGGTGGACCAGAACGTAGTGGAAGTGTCACAATTGTTGGTGCTGTTTCTCCTCCTGGTGGAGACTTCTCTGATCCTGTGACTTCTGCAACTCTTAGCATTGTACAGGTAAAGATAGAGTTTTTGGTCGGCATTTTGTACGTATTATGACATGTTGCTTAAGATGAGGTAGATGGTGTTTGTTTCTCGATGTGGTAGACTCAGACATGTCATGTGTTTTTTCCTCTACTTTGATATGTTTACCAATTTATTTTGTTTGCTTTTCTCTGCAGGTCTTCTGGGGTTTGGACAAAAAGCTTGCTCAGAGAAAGCATTTCCCATCCGTTAATTGGCTAATTTCATACTCAAAGTACTCCACGGTATGTTCAGATCTTCTCAGTATTTGTCAAGACTGCCTTTTTGGCTGATACTTTGTCTATTGATCTCAATTTTGTGCGCAAGTAAAACGTTTTTTGTTTTTCCAGGCATTAGAGTCTTTCTACGAGAAGTTTGATCCAGATTTCATCAACATCAGGACAAAAGCACGTGAGGTGTTGCAACGGGAAGATGATCTCAATGAAATTGTCCAGGTATGGTTCTCCTATTTTAGTATCTTTATCAACTCCTGGGAGGTTCTCCATGGTAGTGTTTTGCCCTTTGTACACGGTGCAACGGATTGAAGGATATCATCCTGATCTGATCTAGACTTCCTGAAAGAAACTGCTTTGAACCCGAAGCCATGGCCTGTTTTTGGATGCAGCTTGTAGGAAAGGATGCTCTGGCTGAAGGAGACAAAATCACCCTGGAAACAGCTAAGCTATTGAGGGAAGACTACCTTGCCCAAAATGCGTTTACACCGTAAGATTTCAGCTTTCTATGGCTCTGTTTTCTTCTATGATGGTATATCAGCTTTTACTTCTTTTCTTTTTTACGAGAAACTGGGCTCTTACTGTTTGTGCTTCCGGGCAAACGTAACAGATATGATAAATTCTGCCCATTCTACAAATCTGTATGGATGATGCGTAACATTATTCATTTCTACAACTTGGCTAATCAGGTACGAAGGATCGTAAGCTATAAATTTTGAGGATTAGTTTGATTATCGTATAAATTATAGTTTGTTTCCTCTACATCCTCAGTACCAAGTGTCGGTCGGCTTCTAATTCCAATTTATTTCTGATCCCATTCGCGCAGGCGGTTGAGAGAGCAGCTGGGATGGACGGTCAAAAGATTACTTACAGTCTCATCAAGCATCGTTTGGGGGATCTCTTCTACCGTTTAGTGTAAGTAAAACTGAACAAATCGCTCCTCTTTCACATGGTAAAATGGGTCAATCAATCTTGTCGTGTCTGCCTTTGGGTTTAATACCGTTTTGTCCGTGAATCCACAGGTCTCAGAAGTTCGAAGACCCAGCTGAGGGTGAGGGAGCTCTTGTGGCGAAATTCAAGAAACTGCACGAGGATCTGACAGCCGGCTTCCGAGCGCTGGAAGATGAAACTCGATAATCAGTTTCCGAAATCTAAAAAGATGTTCCTGAAGAAGAGTTCGGAGCCACCATTCCAATCCGGTTCTATATATATGTGCGAGGGGTTGTTCTAGCGTGAACTCACATACCGGATGAATCTCTGACACTTGAGACAGAGGTTTGTCCGGGTTTTGAGCAGCCATTGTCGTGTTCTCGGACTGAGATCTTAGATGATTTCGGCTTTTGTACTTTACCCCCGTGTAGTAATATGGTTTTCATGAGTCCATTTCTTTATTTCTTGATAACAAGGTACAGGCAAAAGTGAACGTATATGTCTGTTTCTTGTTTGCTCAATAAGTGCAATGATGTATTTGGAAACCCTCGAGGGATCATTCTTTGGCTTTTGGTTACCTGCTTCAAAGAGCGTTTTATTTCTGTTCATGTTTTTTTTTCTCTCTTCTTTCTAAAATTAGTGAATATTTGAATTTAAATAAATGGATACAAATTCGGGTAATTGAAACATAAAATTTCGAAACATTCAAAATCAGATTTAAACCATTTATCTTTTAATTAAAAAATTCTGTAAGCCCATTAGGTCTAATAGGCCCATTTTGAATTTTCCGATTTATTCATTGAAATTAAAGTTGACTATTTGTTTGACTTTTAGCTTTGGCCGTCGCGCTTCGAGGGCTCGCCGGAGGAGATAACTATGTGGAAGACGAAGCAAAGGTTTAACTTCTCCGGCTTCCGCCACGTGTACCTGTTTTCGGGGAGCCGGTGGTTCTCGAGGATCGCGCCGCCGCCGCCGGCGGTTATACGCGTCAAGAACAACGTTGCCCACCTCGGACCCCCGAAGGAAGGTCCGTTGCCACGTCAGCTGATGTCATTGCCGCCTTTCCCCGGTCTCCCTCTTCCCGGAAGAAACGCCGGAGACGACGGCGGAGGAAGAGAGCGCTACGTGACTGCCATCAGCTGGCTGAAGTACTATTTGGATGAGATTCATGATAAGGCTATTCAATCTCATTTCAACAAGGGCCTTGTGAGTGTCATAGATCTCTTTCTCATAGTTTTGATCGAATTTGCTTCGAGTTTCAGACGTTTCTTGGACTGTTTAGATTCGTTCAAATAGTTTTCTCTGAGCATATAGTCCACATAGGATCCATCATAGTGTTCATCTTGTGATAGAATTTGAATCCAAGATGTGAATAACAATCACTGATTATAGACATTGCGCATTCCTTTTGTAGAGGCCATGGAATTTGCTGGATTTTTTCTGAATTTGTTAAGCTTTCTGTAAGGTTTCTTTTCATTGGTTTTCATGGCAGGTTCGGATGGAGTCCAGTCGAGGTCTTAGAGATTCTTGGAGACAGGAAGAAGAAGATCAATCAAGACCCATGAGAATGGTATTGTTGCCCGGTTGTCTCAATCATAAATATGAGCATTCTGTTCTTATTATTTCCTGCTTGAATATAAATGAACATTATGCCTGAACATAAATCTGAGCATTCTGGTATGTTGTCTGTTTCTTACAGTAACTGTCATTGTATATTGAGGCGTGGATTTAAGAATTGCTACAATTTGTACAGCTTATCTGCAGATTAAGCTTAACGAGGTGATGCGCATAGGAGACAGAATCTGGTTACCTGTCTCGGTGGCTGAAACCAGAATTAACAAAAGATATGACACCATACCAAGCGGAACATTGTATCCAAATGCAGACGAGATTAAATATCTTCAAAGGCTTGTCAGGTACAAGGTATGCTTGTGAGGCATGTTTGGATTGGAATCTTGTACGAAGTTTCTCGAGCGATAAGTTGTATTTTTTTACCTTTTCTTATCGTTCTTGAAATTCTCTTTTGTCTCGCAGGATTCTGCTATTATTGTTCTTAATAAGCCGCCTAAGCTACCCGTCAAGGTAAGAAAAGTTATTGTGTTTGCCACCCATGTTAAATCTTTTTAATCCTGTAAATTTCGCCCTTTCATTGTTTTGCTCATTGGATCAATTGAATTTATTTAACCCCAGATTCAGCAGTTTTACCAGTAAACTAGTTCCATAAGTGGATGAATCACATAAGTTGTGTAAACAAGAAACATAAAGCAAAGGAGCAGTATGATCTAACAACTTCATGGAAGTGTGTCATCACATCTTTGCATCTACGCAATTTCTTATGTGCTAGCTATTAATTATTTGGTCAGGGACACGTTGCGGTACATAACAGCATGGATGCCCTAGCAGCTGCGGCTCTGTCGTATGGTAATGACGAAGGTCCTAAATTGGTAAGTTCTGGTCTTGTGATGATTGGTGGGGAACTTCTCGTGACGTTTTTTAAGTCGCTGCCAGGAAGATATTTTCAGTTCGAGGATCTTTTTCTTACCGCATTTTTTCCCGTCGTTCTTATTTGAATTTACGATCAGGTTCATCGTCTGGATCGGGAAAGCAGTGGCTTGATTGTGATGGGTCGAACCCAACAAAGTATAGATACGCTTCATTGGCTATTCAGCGATCTGAAGGGCTCAAAGTCATCCTACAAGGTAACTGGGCCTGTGCGGCTAATATGCATAGACAAAAAGTATATACTCTCTGCTGAATCTGGCATATTCGTTACGTGAAGAGAGAGACCTGGAGTAATTTTGTGTGTTCCACCAATGTTAGGAATGGAATGATGCATGTGAAGCGATGTACCAGAAGTACTGGGCATTGGTTATCGGTTCCCCGAAGGAGAAGGAAGGCATTATCTCTGCTCCTTTGTCGAAGGTATCTATCTCTATGACTATCTTCGGCATTTTGGGTATCCAGAAAAGATGTTAAACGTTCAAAACGATACCGTGTTCAGGTGGTTCTCGATGATGGAAAGACCGAGAGAATCGTATTGGCTCAGTGTTCAGGCCTGGAAGCTTCACACGAAGCATTGACAGAGTATAGAGTTCTTGGACCTATGATCAATGGCTGCTCATGGATCGAGCTTCGTCCTATAACTAGCAGAAAACATCAGGTACTACTCAACATATAAACTGCTCTTATACATTCTCAGCCAATGATTTTTGTCCCCAATCCCCTTTCGGAAAAAGCTCTTTTTTTTTTGTTAATTCTACTGCGGTTATACTTTTCCCCGTCCTGACCCGAGAGTTTTCGCCTTGCCATTCTACCATAGCTGCGGGTACATTGCGCAGAAGCTCTCGGTACTCCAATCGTAGGGGATTACAAATACGGTTGGTTCGTGCACAAAAGATGGAAACAGATGCCTCGAGTCGACATCGAACCAACCAGCGGAAAACCATACAAAATGCGGAGACCTTCGGGTCTCGATGTCCAGAAAGGAAGCGTGTTGTCCAAAGTCCCGTTGTTACATCTCCATTGTCGGGAAATGGTGATCCCGAACATCGACAAGTTTCTACACGTTTGGAACCGACAAGGATCTGAGACGTTGCCCTCGGGTATCAACTCTAAACCTGACCTCCTTCGTTTCGTTGCGTCTATGCCTAACCATATGAAGATTAGTTGGAACTTAATGTCCTCCTATTTGGTGTAAGAGATGAATGAATGCATTGCTTCCCTTTTATTGATCAAGTGCCTGTATAATTGAATTGCCCCCTTCTTGATTAGGCTTACCTTATGTAGCTCTTGGCTACTGAATTCGAAAGTCGGGTATCTATTTACCAACGGGAGGATGACTACGCGGTGAATCTTTTTTCTAAAATTGAAATAATTGAATCTGAATCCAAATCGAAACCCGAAATTACTACCCTAGTCTTGAAGCTATATGTTAGATTTTGCTCATTTGGACCCTCCTTTTCTTGAGGGCCTTGACCTTCCTCCTCCCACGGCTATTCCTTCTCTCTAATTCAAGCTTTCTTCTTCTGCTTCTTCTTCCTCTTCTGGACTTCCCGCCGATACGAACCGAAACTTCTCTGCTCAGTTTTATGCGATGCCGGCTACTGCTGCTTCGGTTGTGGTAAGAGCGGCCGCTCTCCATCCCTGTCTTTCCGCTTTCTCCTCCTCCTCTTCTTCTTCTTCTCCGTCGCTTCCTACTGATGTTTCTGGGACTGTAACTGTCAGATAACCCGAGTTCTTCGCTCGAGCTGTAGGTCATGGCTTCGATGTCGTGCCAACGCCTCCTCCTGCGGTAAACCCGTTTCGTGTTCCGTAACTTGCGGCATAAGAAACAGACAATGTCTCCAATGGTGCAACAGTAAGCCTCGCAAGCGGCGCAAGACATCTTGCAGAGGCTCTTAACGGCGCATTGGCAGATTCCGAGCTTCAACAATAGGTAGAAGAACATCAAAACTGCAAGAAAAGAAAAAAAAAAAAGAGAGAACAAAATCAGAAGGATGCCAACAAGTAGATAGAAGAAGCAGAGGAGGAAGAAGAAAGATGATTTACTAAGGAAGGAGAGGGCAGAGATCATAAGGAGCTTGGCGAGATCTGGAATGCAGAAATGTTCGATGAAACATTCAAGATCCCATGGTCCTGTACATACATTCCTGCCACCCCCAAACCCCAAAAACAAATATCATTCTTAATCCTTCATATCGAACAAACTCGAGGTTGGGTGTTATCTGGATTTGAATCCGAAAGTCTCGGGTATTCGTAAGGGCAGCTGAAGTTTTCGGATACCCGGAAAATGAAAGAGAGAAGAAGGCGTAAGTAAATGTTACTCGCAGGATCTTCCGAGAATGGCTTTGAACGGCGCTGCAAATGCATTTCCGATGAAAACTCCCACATCATTTGCTGCTTTGCCTACAACTCCTCCCATCTCTCTCTCTCTCTCTCTCTCTCTCTCTCTCTCCCCCCCCCTCTCTCTCTCTCTCTCTCTCTCTCTCTCTCTCTCTCTCTCTCTCTCTCTCACCCTTTAAGCACTTATGGAGACCTGTCCAAAAAAGATCTTACATCTTCAGATAAGTTCCAAAGAGAGAACAGAAAGAAACGATCCACAGAATCGAAACCCAAAAAAAAAAAATCCTTGAAATATATCAGTGTCCGTTTTCAGAACGGATTCGTATCTCAAACTGTGGTTTCTCGAAAAAAACAGATTCTGGGTCACGAAGAGATTACACATACAGCCCCTCAAACTGGTCGGAACATCGATCAAACTCAGACGTGTCCGTACAATTGTATGTATCCACAAGGATATACATACACATATATAGTATGATTCAGAGAGAAAAAAAATAAACAGCAAAGGATTCTTACTCGGAGAAGGATGAAATGGGCACAGAAGTAAGAACTTCAATCGTAGAACAAACTTCTAAACAATGAAAAAAGATGGAAACTTTTGATTTCTCAGAAGAATACAGTGG
Source organism: Tarenaya hassleriana (assembly GCF_000463585.1). Lineage (NCBI taxonomy): Eukaryota > Viridiplantae > Streptophyta > Magnoliopsida > Brassicales > Cleomaceae > Tarenaya > Tarenaya hassleriana. The sequence goes on along the minus strand of NW_010965373.1, from coordinate 1,015,565 downwards.
AAAAAAAAAAGGTTAAAAGACTGTGAAACCGCCAAAGGAATCGAAAATTATAAGCAAGTCCCTGAGGAAATATGATTTTACAAGTCGGTCATTAATTTTAAAAAAAAATCGAAAATCTGTCACACATCCCTTATATATATAGCTAAGATTAATGTTGACAAAAAAAAATTAAAAATAGTATTGAAGTTAGAAACGCATTTATCTATATAAAATCGTTATATGTATTATATTGTAAAAATAATTATATATATATATATATATAATGATAAAATTCTTTCTGTTTTTTTTCTTCTTAAATTCAATTTCTGATTGGCGAATGAAAACACGCATGCTCGAATATTTAGGCTTTAAATGGAGATGACTTTTATTTTGAGTTTTTGGTTTTAGTTTTTGGATTTTGGTTTTTAGTTTTTGGTTTTTGGTTTTTAGATTTTATAATATTTGAAAACTCAAAAAAATTAGCTTTTGGTTTTTCATTGATTTTTTCACTAAAATGGCTTTCCAAATTTTTAGAAAAAGTAATTTTGTAAAAACTTGAATGTTGTTTTTTTTTTATTTTTTTTGGTTTTTGGATTCTAAAAACTCCAAAAAATCCTACCATTCAAGACCTTAATCATAGGCAAGAGAAACCCATCTATCAATTAGATTGCTGAGGCTCAATATCTAATACAAGGCCCGGCCCAAAATAATGGGTAAATCACATTTTCGAAAATTTTAGAATAATTTAATGATATATATATATATATACATATGTATATAAAAGGCCTTTGTGAGACGTAATTGCAAGCTATATCTTTGCCACGTAAATTGTCCTAATTATCTCTATTTTTATTACACATAATTAACATTACACGTGCGAAGGGTAGATGCTAAATTAGTAATGGCCTAATAGCCATATATATACACACACGCACGCTTTTCATATTTTGTAGAAATGTCAAACACAAAATTAATGCTTAACTAAGCCACAAAACGGTGTTATAAATGTTAAACATTTCTTCCGTGAACATTTCCAATGGCGAAAATTATAAATTTTTTTTTAAAAAAAAAAGAGGAAGAAGAAGCTATGGGTACATGAAAGGCTAGAATCGAAGATTTTCTTTTATTACTTAGTTGAAAACTTTTTAAAAAAAAGGGTGCAAATATATAATAGTTTAGTAAACATTATAGAAATAAATCGACCAATATACCATGATTTTAAATAATTATAATCAATATTATTATATTAATATAAATAGAAATAGAAATATTATGCAGAGAAAAAGAATATTTTTTCTTGATTATGAGTTTTATTTTGAATAAATTTTTTATTTGATAATTTACATATTAAATTAGGTTATATTTTTTGTAGTCAAATTTTTATATTTCTAAGACTTTAGCCTAAATATTCCTATATATATTCAGAGTTATATTCATATATATGTGTGTGATAAGACCCTTTTCCTCTTCATGAAGATTAGTATTTCACCTATCGTATATCAAATCGCTATATACTATTATAAAAAAAAATGTTTTAGTTTTGCACGTAAGTAAGCAAAAACTATGAAAGGATGCAATTTAACACTAATCGACTAAATCACCATAAATTTAACGTTATCACCAATGTGATCAACATGTGACTATAGTATTATTTCGCACACATTTGAAAAAGATTATGTGTAAAAGTAGTTTTAACGATAGAAGGGTATTTTGGATAGAAACCCAATAGGCTCTCCACCCTCCCTCCCTCTCAAGCCTCTCAAGCCTTGTGTCCATTTCTTCCAACACTGTATATAAGCGTTGCTTCCTGATATATATATTGAGTTTATGGATAAAGTTACACATTAGGTTTATTCACTGTATTTTAGAACGAATTCATGATTTTTCATTCCCTAATTTTTCCACTGTTATGTTGTGTAGATTTTTATCAAACACGATAAGGATGTGGAGGTTGAAGATCGGAGAGGGAAACAGTAAAGAGGACCCTTACTTGTACAGTACGAACGACTTTGTCGGACGGCAAACTTGGGAGTTCGATCCCGACGCCGGTACACCGGAGGAACGTGCTGCCGTCGAGGAAACTCGCCGGAGTTTCTATGAGAACCGGTATCGGGTTAAAGCAAGCAGTGATCTCTTATGTCGGATATATGCAAGTAAGTTTATCCTTCTAATGATATATATATATATACAAGTATATGCATGTATTTATGAAAATTTGGTCTCATGCCCGTTTTATTCCATGGGTTTTGTTCAATTTGAAGCCATACACACACACACACACATATATATATATATATATATGCACACTGCGTCAAATTAGTATGATATATTTGTTATGTTTGTTGTATTTTAAATTTTGTAATCTATTTTTTTTTCAAATCTGTCTATTAATAAAAAATACACAACTTATCTAGAGTTTACAATTCACATGCGGATATTTGTTTTAAAATGTTGGATAAGGATATCAAAATTGAATTATCCGTCGTATTCGCTTCGATCAATATTTTTCAATAATAGTATTAAATAAATATATAATTTGGTATAGAGATTTAAAATGATTAACTTTTATAATTTTTTTATAAAAATTGAAGATATGTTTTCTATATATTGAAATTTATGATTTTTAATCTTTCGAATATAAATGTTTATCATGTATAATCTTTTGAATTTTGAGAATTTTGAACTTTGAATATTATTGAATGTGGTAGATTATTATTATATTTCTATTTGAGTTGATTTATGATATTTATATTATGAATTTCGAACTTTGAATATCATTATTATTTGATAGATTATATATTTTATATGCGTCTGTATTTATTTTATAGTTTTATTATATTTTAGATTAGTTAAGAATATGGATAACAAAATTAAAATTGAATATGTTTACATATTGGATAGATATACGAATATCTAAATTATTTTGGATATCCTTATCCACCATTAGATATAGATTATATTATGATATTTTTTAATTTAGGTTTGTAAAGAGATTTTAACATAATTTTAATGTTAAATTAAATTAAAACTATCATAGTATACTATTAAATTTTATTTTAAATTTGATATTATTCGATTTATTTTACATACACAATAGAATTCGCAAATCATAACCAAACTGTTCTTCCTAATTATATTTTTAGAAAACAAATGTTAAAAATAATTTTTACAAATATTTAATGAAAATTAATTATTTCCAACTTCGAACATTTTTTATAAAATATAATGTAAAACTATATATTTATTAAATTATCTATTTTAATTTAAACTACTTATATAATAATAAATTGATATTATAAGTATATTTGAATTTTTTAAATATGAATGGGATAATAATTTATAGGTGTTTTGTATATATTTTTATAATATAAATAGATATTTATTGTATTTGTGCTCATGATCGGGCTTCCTAAAAAAGAAGTCGTGGTTTGTACAGTTTCTGGAGGAGTTCGAGCAACTGATACCGCCGGTGAAGGTTGAAGACAACGATGATATACCGCCCGAAACCCTAACGAATGCGTTACGGAGAGGTATTCGTTTCTTCTCGGCGTTGCAGGCCGACGATGGTCATTGGCCGGCCGAAAACGCCGGCCCCTTGTTCCCCCTTCCGCCGTTGGTACTTTGATTTCTGCTTCCAATCTCAGATCTGTGTGAATTCTGTACCATGAATAGGATTAGGGTTTCTATTGTGTAGAAGAAAAGGAACTATGATTTCGAATCGGAAATCATTTTGATTTAGTGTTGTTTTATATATTTTTTTTATAGTGATTTAGTGTTGTTAATTGTTATGATTGGAATACGTGGAAGGTAATGATAAAGAAGTAATTCTGGGGGTGTAGTTGTTGTCAATGTTGCATTGCTCTTCTCCATTGCTATGTGAAGGAGAATCTCAGTAGAATAAGTGGGAATCACAGCTACTCCGTGGTCGAAACCATGAATTTCAGGCTGATCATGGTGCATAGTCAAGTGATTTCAGGAAAATGAAGATTCAAATTTACAAGTTTTTTGTTTTAGAATATGAACGAAGAATGATACTCGGTCACTTTTGTCTTGTCTCATTACTATTCTTTCTGATTTTGTGTTAGGTGTTCTGTCTGTACATCACAGGAGTTCTTGATGAGATTTTTTCTGCAGAGCATCGTAAGCAAGCCCTTTGGTACATATACTGTCACCAGGTGCAATACATACGTCTTAACACTGATATACATCATCGATCTTAAGCCATGGTTTCCCTTTTAATGTCGGGAAATGGTAAAAACATATGTTTTCTCCTTTCCAGAACGAAGATGGTGGGTGGGGTTTACACATAGAAGGTCACAGCACAATGTTCTGCACCACCCTGAATTACATATGTATGCGCATACTTGGAGAAGGCCCTGATGGAGGACGAGAAAATGCATGCACACGGGCCCGGCAATGGATTCTTGACCATGGTGGTGTAACATATATACCTTCTTGGGGAAAAGCTTGGCTTGCGGTAAAAGTTCAGTTCATTTTCTGACCCAAGAACAACTTTAAGGATGTATTGATTTTCATTGATTGTTTGTAGATACTTGGTGTTTTTGATTGGTCTGGAAGCAATCCGATGCCCCCTGAGTTCTGGATCCTACCTTCCTTTCTTCCGATACATCCTGGTTTGTTTTACCAACATCCTGAATTTCTTACTTTTTGCTGCAAACTGAATTGGGAAATAGGTTATTAGAACCGTGTCTGCAAATCAACTCATGGTCCCAGAGTTTTCTTCTGGTTTATGTTCAAGAAACTTAAAAGGAACCAATGATAACCTACAGGGAATGTGCTTTTTTTTTCCTTTCTATTTATCTGTTGTTTTCTTGAAAATTAGTGATTGATCTCTTGAATATGCATTTAAAGCTGTTTTTGTGTGTAATATTCGTTTAAATGGAAGTGCAGCTAACATGATGTGCTACAGTCGGATGGTTTACATGCCTTTGTCATATCTTTATGGGAAGAGATTTGTGGCTCCAATAACACCTCTAATTCTGAAACTACGCAAGGAAATGTACTTACATCCTTATGAAACAATCAACTGGAATAAAGTTCGTCATCTATGTGCAAAGGTATGCTTGGTCCTTTCTTTTTTCTTCAAAATTCTCTTCTGGAAGTTAAATTTGGACAAAAATTTGGCTTTCTCATTTTGTAGGAAGATTTGTACTATCTGCATCCTTTAATTCAAGATTTGATATGGGACTGTCTTTACGTCATCGTGGAGCCTTTCCTTACACGTTGGCCATTTAACAAGCTTCTTAGGGAAAAGGCTCTTAAGGTGGCAATGAAACACATACATTATGAAGACGAAAATAGTCGTTATATCACCATTGGATCTGTTGAAAAGGTAAGAGTAGACATTAATCATGGGCAGGAATAAAAGAGAGCACTTGGGATGTATCTCTGAATTTCTGAAACACAGGCTACCGTCTCGTTTTTCTTTATTTAGGCTCTGTGCATGCTGGCTTGTTGGGTTGAAGACCCGCATGGAGATTATTTCAAGAAACACCTTGCCAGAATCCCCGATTACTTGTGGGTTGCAGAAGATGGAATGAAAATGCAGGTATTAATGGAGATGGAAAATCCAAATTTTATGTATACAAGCTGAGGACTGATAAGAAATAGAAAATATCTTGAGTGATATGGATTTATTCACTCAGGGACTTGCGAGTCAGCTCTGGGATACAGGGCTTGCGATCCAAGCTTTACTTGCAAGTAATCTCTCCGATGAGATATCCAATGTACTAAGGAGAGGACACGACTTCCTGAAGAAATCTCAGGTTTGATTTCCCCTGCAGTATATTCTGGCAACTTAAAAAAGTTTAACTGTACAATTGAATATTTATAATCAAATTGGAATCCAAAGGTAGCAGAGAATCCTTCTGGTGACTTCAAGAGCATGTATCGTCATATTTCTCGAGGGGCATGGACTTTCTCAGAGAGAGATCATGGGTGGCAAGTTTCGGACTGCACAGCCGAGGGCTTAAAGGTCCTCAAGTCATTCGAAAAGAGCAATATTCACTCTCTATAAGGATTATGACCTAATTAATGTATCCTTCTTGCCTCGTCAGTGTTGCCTGTTGCTGTCGATGATGCCACCGGATGTTGTGGGCCCAAAACTGAATCCCGGGCCACTCTATGATGCTGTTAATATCATACTGTCTTTACAGGTGAGCACTATCCTCCTACATAGGACTAAGTCATGTTGTGATAAGTTAGTTTTCATCTGCTCATTTTCTATCTGAGGAAATTTTATAGAGCGAAAATGGAGGTGTGACTCCATGGGAGCCTGCCAGAGCATACGGATGGTTGGAAGTAAGAACTGTTCTACCACAGAGATGTTTTACCATGAAGGAAATGATATTTTTTTTTTTTGTTAAAAGTAGGAAATGAGATTTAACTTCTTCTGTTTGCGTTTCAGTTGTTCAATCCCTCGGAATTCTTTGTCAACAATTTGATAGAGTATCAATACTGCGAATGTACTTCTTCAGCTATCCAGGCATTGGTTCTCTTCAGGCAACTATACCCAGACCACAGGGCAGAAGAGATAAATAATTTCCTCGAGAAAGCTGTGGAATACATAGAAAACGTGCAAATGCCTGATGGTTCATGGTACCTTATTAGTTCAGATGGGGTTTTTGGATTATTCACAAAGATTCAATAAAAAACAACAAGACTTAATCTTTCAAATGGCAGGTACGGAAGCTGGGGCGTTTGCTTCACATATGGCACATGGTTTGCTCTTGCAGGTCTAGCAGAGGCCGGTAAGACTTACGGAAACTGCCTGGCTATGCGGAAAGGTGTTCGTTTCCTCCTCGAAACCCAGAAAGACAACGGAGGTTGGGGAGAAAGCTATCTGTCTTGTCCTAAAAAGGTATATATATGTTAATCTATCTAAAGCTGTGGAAACAATTGGTTTTACCTTTTATATCAGCCTGAACAATATATTATTTTGGTGTGCAGAGATACATACCGACTGAGGGGGAAAGATCAAACCTGGTCCAGACCGCGTGGGCTGTGATGGGTCTACTTCACGCTGGACAGGTTTTCTGATCTTTTCTTGTGGACTATACATATATAAATACGGGCATACATTCATACATATACATTCATATATATGTATGTATGTAGTAAGTGTTGAGTTAAGCTTGCAAGGGGCCTTGTTTAATCTGCTATTACGTTATGCGATTAGGCCGAGAGAGATCCAACCCCTCTCCACCCTGCCGTGAAGCTGATCATCAACTCCCAACTGGAAAACGGCGATTTTCCTCAACAGGTATCTCTGAGAACTGGAAATTGCTTAGTGTTTTAAAGTTACAATCTCCAAGATTGTTGCACGAGATTTACGTTCCAAGCCGTTTGGATCGTTTCTGTTACTATAATCAGGAAGCAAAAAAGGGTAATAATATAGAAAGTAAATAATATGTAAACCCGATTCGTAATAGAAAATGATATGGATCAGTGTTTGGGTGAATTACGTATGTTTTTGAAGGAGATCACGGGAGCAGTCATGAGGAGCTGCATGATGCATTATGCCGCCTACAGAAACACCTTCCCCTTGTGGGCTCTTTCTCAGTATCGCAGGCTTGTTTCATTCGCCATTTAAGAGAGAGAGAGAGAGAGAGAGAGAGAGAGAGAGAGAGAGAGAGAGAGAGATGAAAAAAAATTTAAGTGATGCATTTTATGTTATAATGTTTCCCACAATTTAATTAAATAAACATAACGACGGTTTGCATTTCAGTAAATTCATCAAATTGGATTGCGGAAGATTGTCCCTTTGGGCTTTTCATTTATGGGCCCAGATTCTTTCATCGCTTGGCCCAAGTCCATCGAAAACAAACTGCCCGAATTAATTGGTGGGAAAGTCCGGATGTTTTAAATGAGTAAAATAAAGTTTTAGATTTTCGGGACAAAACAAAATAGAACCCTAAAATTATAATTTATCAGAATTAAACCTTTCTCTTAAAATTCCTCCTTTAATTTAAAAACACATATTATGATAATTATTAATTAAGAGATATACGTGCGTTTGTTCTTGTTCATCTGACAGATGCAGTTTATGTCTAAATAACTTTCTTTAGTTGATAAGAGTTATACGTCTTTACAGATAGAGAAAAATAAAATAAAATAAAAAATCAGGTAAAAAAACAAAAGTTAACGAAAAAAAAGATAATAATTAAAATAACAAAACACAATCGTGAAACAATTGAGTAATTTTATCAATTGAAACATCATCGGCTTTTGCTTAATTTGGATTCTTTTTATTTCCCTCTAAAAGCTTGGATGTGTTCGTCTTTAAAAAAAAAACAAAGGACGAGATTGGTTTTTTTTTCACTTTAATTTTTTTTTATAATTCCGCTTTTTCTCACTATATTTCCCAAACCATCGAAAAAATTTATGTGAATATCTCTTTCCAAGTGAGAATTCGAACCCGAATTGAGAAAAAGTTTTGCTTCATTCCTATCCAGTTGAGCCCCCAAACCCAATCTCGGGTGTTTTAAAATCTATGTGATGGAATATGGTAATTTTGTTTAAAAGTATTATTCTTTTGGATGATTTAGATACGCGTATTTGATTATAGAGGTAGGGTTAAAGAGCTGGTCAACGTGGTTAGAATTTGACATCCACCCCATATTCAACTATAATATCATGCACATGCATTAATTATCACTCCATCATTGATGAATGTTAATTTGTATATTTCACTCTTTTGAGTCAAATTAAGTTTAACCCATCGAGGTTTAATTATTGACCAAAATAAATAATCAAATTTGGTTTAAACCAAATTTAATAATCAAATTTGTTAAGTACTAATCTAATATAAAAATAATCTAATAAAATAAAATTTTTAAAATATTTTTATTTTAATAAAATAAAGTGAACTCGAAAGTGAAATGTGCATCATTACTGTCAAAAATCAAAAATTAAAAATGTGCATCTTTACTCCTCAATCTTTGCCAACCCCCCAATTACTACAACAGCATAGTAATTCTTCATATATAGTATTTTAATGTTAGTGCACCTAACAAAATGTTTATTATTAGCTTTTCCTAACCACAAAATGTATTTGTTAACCATTTGACTACACTATATAACATTAAAAAAAATGAATAATACGCATAAGATATAGTGTGTATGTGTGTGTGTATACCCGATTTGTTATCTTCATGTTCTTGCATAAGGACTAAATCCATTCGCCTTGTCAAAATTTTCAATTTTTTTTCTTCAAGTAATAGCTTTCAAAATTTTACAAACCCATACCGAAAATTCAGTTTCTTACCTTGAAATATTAATTTATGAAAATTATATATGGTAATAGTTATTGGTATTTTATATATAAACCTTATAAAGGACAGAGTTGTTAGTTAGGGAGGCAATGTATTGTTGACTCTAAGAACCAATTACATTATATTCTCATCTCCCTCAACGACATGAAATCAGATGTACCACTTTATTACATAGATTCGTCCACGTGGCATATTATCTTAATTTTCCTTAAGCAAAAATTATTTAATTGTATTGGTAGAGTTGGGTGGAGTGTCCTGTGATTAATGATTAAACCGGGATTAATTATTTTCGTTAATTAATCTTACTTGGAAGATGAACTACCAACATGTATTATTAAACTTTTATAAGGACATTACTGATTAGGATTTTGGTAGTGTTGACGAAACCAGACCTAAATTTACTAAAATGAAATTAACTTTTTGTATAACGAATTTTAAATTTGATAAAAATTGAATGAACATTAGAGACCTAAATTTACGGATTAAGATTTTAAATTCGATAAAAATAAAATAACAATTGTTACTTTTTTTTTTTATCTTGCAAGATATTAACTCAGAATTTGTAATCATTTTTTTAATCGAAATATGATTTGAAATATGACCCAATAAAAGCCAGCCTTGCATCAAATCTTAAAGTCCACAAATATCTGACCTGTCGACTAAAATTACTTTTTACGATTTAAATACGATGAAAGGCAAGGATTCGACCACTTCCGTACATGCCCTAATATTCGGCAATCTTCTTTTATCGAGTCATTATCACTAATTCTATAAAGCGAATTGAATGAAGCGATAACTGATTTTATATGATTTTTGTATTTTAATTTAATTACTGTAAGAGACGACCAACTAACATTCTAATGTAACACAAATTCCATGTTTTGGCATACTAACTGTCCTTTTAGTTGTAGTAATATTCATCTATTATTTATTTATTTCCTCTCAAGTGTACTGGTGAACACTCATATTCACTAAATATTTTGATAGTGGCTAACAATTTCCCTAAAAATCATTTGATTTTATTTATACATTCCTTTTCCGGAACAGAACCTGAATTAATCTTGCATAATTGTTTTGTGGATTCAGTCTTTGGAAATTGTCGATGAATTGCATGCAATGATATATATTTTTTGGTTGAATAAATTTGTTTTTGGGTTGAATGCAATGATATTTAAGAACCACTAATATATATATATATATATATATATATGTATATGTATATATGTATGATCATTATTTGAATTGAGTGAATGGACGACATAGATATCTCTATAACATGCCATCGAATAATAATAGATAATTACATGATCGCATCTATATATATACAATAATTCAAATACAAATACACGAAAGAGGCACATACATACAGTACACACATATATACACACAGCCTCTCGAGAGATACATCGCAAAGCCAATAACAGCAAGGATCCATAATGATATATATAATTAGACACAGAAAACGCTTAAATCTTGAGATAATCACTGTTAAGGGGCTTAAACACATGGGAAGCCTCTTCTTCAATGAACTTCAACTGCCCTTGCGTGAGGTGCAAGTAAACCACCCAGTCTCCGTTCCCGGCGGCGCTCGGCATCGGCATGACGTAGCCGGCGCTTCCTCCCCACGGGAAATGGTACGACCCAAAAACCGGTGGGCCCCACCCGAAATCCACCTTGTTGACCGGAAAACCGGTCCCCGAGGAAACCACGACCGCCGGTCCGTCGTCCGAACCGGTGCTGTAAATCCTAGAGACCGCCGGTTTTGGCCGTTGGGTCTCGACCCAATCGATCAGATTCAAGAAGTGGTCTTTGGTTATCGCCCCGTTCAAGAACTCGTGAATCTCACTGGCCACCCAAGACAGTGACTTCTCCATCAAGTCATCGACCCTCCGCCCGCCAAATGGGATGGACAGAACATTCCCGAAGTACGTTTTCATGTTCGATTCCTTCTTGTCGGTTTCTTGATCCGCAAGTCTCCTCCTCCCGTCAACGACTATGCCGAGTTTCGAAGTGATCTTTCTGGGATATTTTCTTGCGTGTTTCGCCACGAGTTTCCACAGGAGAGCGCTGAAGGATTCGAGTTTCGTACAACGGAAACCGTTCGAACTGGCCAGAGCCTGGAGCTGGTTCATAACATCGGATTTGATGTAATAAATACGGCTCGTGAGAACATCTTGGCCGCAAGTTTCTTGTGGAGGAGGCAAGGATGAGACAGGCATGTACATTAGGTCTATAGATGAGTCGATCAGTAATGGCCTTCTAGGGTTTAGGAGAGATCTTCGAAAAGATGGGACCAGAGAGATTGGTTCAGATCGAGACATCTGAGCCCATGAGACGAAAAACATGTTTGCCGAGTACGCATCTGCGATCCGATGATCGAACGTGCTTCCGACCACTATGCTCCCACATTTCAGTTCGGTCACCTTTCAGACAACAACACATCAAACAGAAATGGGTTTCAGCAAAAGTATAAAAAGTTTTTTTTTTTTGTATTGTTATCGTATTTTACCTGAATGGATATGACCCCATGCTTGTTTTTGGGAACAAACTTAGCGATACTCTCGTCAGGATCGTACAGGTTGAGCTCCCGGAGTGCCACGTCAGCAAAGCCGTCGACGAAATCGACTCCACGGTTGTTGCAGAGGAGCTCGGGTTCTCCGGTGGAATTGGTCACCACTTCTCCGGCAAAGGCGTAGTAAGTGACAAGAACCTCGGCCAAGGCCTTCTTGAGGGTGTTATTAATGGCTAAGGAACTGGTCAGAGAATTAGGTTTCTTGTAGCAGAAGGAAACGCTAACGTCGAGGGGCGGGGGGGGGGGG
>NW_010965373.1:986395-1003248 GCF_000463585.1 Tarenaya hassleriana | reverse complement strand
GAAGCAAACGCTAACGGCGAGTGGCGGGAGGAGGGGGTCGAGGTTCGAGAGCGCCAGCCAATGCTCCTGAAGCGGCAGAAGCGCCGTGACGACGTCTTTCCTCACGGTGGTCACGTGGAAAGCACGTGATTCCTCCGCCGCAATACCCATGGCCGATATGTTGTGTTTGAGGAGAAAGAGGGGGTTAGTGATGTGGGAGAATGTGGATGCCCTTTGGGGGGGGAATTTATAGGAGAGAATTAGGTGAAGTAGCTACTGAGAAATTTATTTAATAAAAAAAATGATCAGTGGAATACGATATGTGGTCTATATATAGTATATACGATGAATCTCAAAATAAATAAATTAATCCGATATTCTAGTTTATTTATTTTACCAACTTAGGACAGTTACTTTCATTTATTGGAATCATTTTCACCTTCCTTCATGCATCAAACTCACCTACGGATATTCATCTAAATTTTTTCGATTTAAAAATATAGTTAGATCGAAAATCTATTTTAATAATACACAATTTTAATGGTAACGTATTTATTAATACGTGATTAGAAATATAAAAACATATTCTCGTTTACTTGATCATCTTCATGAAGTGATCAAGGGAATCATTTTTTTTTAAAGTCTACTTGCGAGGTTAATAAACCGGATGTATTTTATGTCCATGAGGCCAGATGTCTGTCGGAACGAAATGACGAAAACAATAACAATTTCAAAATGGAATTTTTAATTAAAAAAAAAGTTTGAAATTGAGCTGTACATCCAATCATCTGTCCCGTGGGAGATATTTGGATCGCTACTATACGCAATCAAACGTATAAAATTCTCCATCCACCCACGTATAAATATACGATATTCAATGGGTTTAAGATCATATGATGTAATCATGTGATTTGGGTCGGAGATGATATCGTATATTGAGTCTGTAGAGAATTCCATATGGACTAAATAACTTTTTTTTTTTTTATCGATTTTAATAAAATACAATTTTTTTTGTACAACTCATAAATTCTAAACAAATACTAACCAAACCAAACAAAATTAACCTGTTTTACTCTCTAATCTACCCTGGGATTAGCACAAATCAAACCAAACGACTTATCAAACACAAGTCGAGCAACCAACTAACCAAAACCCGCCATATACACATGTTACCAAACCAAACCGAAGCAAACCGGACATGACCAAACGAAACCGGATACAAAAATGACTTCCTTTTTAATGGCCATTAACGTACAAAGAGACAAAGAAACAATCAGCCTGAAGAGAAATAGAAATGGTACACAATACGAGGGCAAAAAAAAAAACAAGAGAGAACACGCGTGTTTTAATGCTGTAATGAAACACTTCAAATTATTAAGTAATCTTTTTTTTTTTGGTAAAATATTATTAAGTAATCTTTAATTAATCGGCGGAGTTTATGTTGAGATAATCACTGTTAATGGGCTTAAACACGTGAGGAGCCTCTTCCTCGACGAACTTCAACTGTCCTTTCTTGAGATGCAAGTAAACGATCCAGTCTCCGTTCCCGGTCGGGCTCGGCGTCGGCATGACGTAGCCGGTCCGACCGCCCCACGGGAAATGGTACGATCCGAAAACCGGTGGGCCCCACCCGAAATCCACTCCGGTCACGGGAAAACCTCTCCCGGAGGAGACCACAAACGCCGGCCCCTCATTCGGACCGGTGCAGTAGACGGCAGCCACCGCGGGTACCGGTCGGTGAGTTTCGACCCAATCGATCAGATTCAAGAAATGGTCTTTCGTCGTCGCTTCTTTCAAGAACTCGTGAACCTCATCCGCGACCCAAGACAGTGGCTTTTCGATCAAGTCGCTGATTCTCTGCCCGCCAAACGGAACCGAGAGAACATTCCCGAAATATGTCTCCATCACATTTTCTTTCTCACCAGTTTCTTGGCCCGCAAGTCTTCTCCTTCCATCGACAACCACTCCAAGTTTCGATATGATCGTGCTCTGATCGTTTCCTGCGTGTTTCGCCAGGAGTTTCCATAGAAAAGCACTGAAGGATTCGATCTTAGTCCTCCTAGTACAACTGCCCGAACTGGCCATTCTCTGGAGATCGTCCAACACATCGGATTCGATGTAATAAATACGGCTCGTAAGAGCGTGATCTTGGTCGCAAGTTTCTTGAGGAGGAGGCAGGGAAGTAAGGGGAATGAAGAGTCGATCTATCGAGGAGTCGACGAGCAAAGGTCGTCTAGGGTTAAGCAGCGATCTCCGGAAAGATGGGACCAAAGAGATCGGTTCAGATCGAGAAATCTGAGACCAGGACACGAGAAACATGTTCGTCGAGTAAGCATCCGCCACGCGATGATCAAATGTCAACCCCACGGCTATGCTCCCACACTTCAGCTCAGTTACCTTTGAGAACACTTTTATTTTAAGAACGAAACAGAAACAAAAAAATATATATATATTACAAAAAACATAATTGTATTCTTTGGGTTCTGAAAATATATGATAGATTGATTAATATCATTTATAAAATTCTAGCCCGTGATTAATAAACGTTTCAACTGAAGTTCTGTTTTTATATCGAGATTTTTGGACCAACCAATATTTTTATATAAAGACACCATATGATGAATATTTAGTCTCGCTCCACCGTTCATTTGATTTCATGCAGCAACACTCGAAAAACCCTTTCAAACTTTTTTCCCACATACGGCAGCCTTAATTTGTAAGTTTTTTTATTTAAATTTTTTTTTTGTTTGCATGGTATTACACGTTACCATATATATTCGTTGGGAAGCATATTCATAGCCCAATAGAATAATAATATACGGACGTGTCCCGGACACGCGACAAGGATCTTCCCTTTTCGGACAGTACCTATAAATAATTTTATATTGTCATATTTAAATATTTGTACGTAACCTATTGGAAACAGCGAATGCACTAGCCAACCTACTAATCTCTATAATCATTTCACTACTAACTCGAAGGATTAATACGTAAAAACCTCCTAATTTCAAACTGTTGACTCATGGAAAATTGACTCTTTAACTTCTATTTTTAGGGTTCATCCCTTAGACGACAATTGTTATTAATTTATAATAATTTGTACGTAAACTATATCTACCGTGTAAATTATTATGTTAAAAACGGCTTGTTTTGCTTTTTCTTTTGCCGATTATCATACGAATTTCACAGTTTAAATTATTTAATGATATGTAGTCGAATTTAACGGTCCGAATATGATCGAATGCTTCCATTAATTGGATACCCCAAGAATTCACTAGTATCCTACGTGGCTTTGCACCTTCATTTTGGTTTTGTCGGTCCAACTATCCATAGTCTGAATGTTATTCACGATTACGTTATTGCAATAATATAGTTAGGATGGTTATTTATCCACGTTCGATGTTATCTTTCACATTAACACAATTTTTATTTTTATTTTGGCATATAACTTTTACCTGAACGGAAATGACCCCACGACGCTTCTTGGGAACAAACATAGCAATACTCTCATCGGGATCATAGAAGTTGAGCTCCCGGAGTGCCATGTCAGCAAAGCCCTCGACGAAATCGACTCCACGGTTGTTGCAGAGGAGCTCGGGTTCGCCGGCAGGACTGGTCACTACTTCGCCGGCGAAGGCGTAGAAAGTGACGAGAGCCTCGGCCAAGGCCTCCTTTAGGGTTTTGGCTATGGAGATGAAGCTTTCTTTCTTAGTGACGTCGTGAGGCGGTTTCTTGTAGAACAAGCAAACGTTCACGTCGAGCGGTGGCAAGAGGAGGTCAAGGTTAGAGAGCGGCAGCCAATGCTCTTGGATCGGTAGGGCTGCAGCCACCACGTCTCCGGTCGCACCACCCATGTCAGCGTTGGTTTTAGAGAGAGAGAGAGAGAGAGAGAGGTGGCGGAGAGATTGAATGGAGGAGAATTTATAGGGATACTTTAGGTGACATAAGGGTGGATTTTTGTTTAGGTTTGGTTTGGGTTTTAATATTTTGGGTTTTTAAAAGTTTAGAAAAAACTAAATTCATTCGATTTTTTTATCTCATGGAAGATATGTTGATTCTCGATTCGATTTTTTAATCCGTATTTAATTAGGTTTTAAAAAATCATACCAATACAATTATTAGGTCAAAATTTGGTTTTATATATATATATATATATGATTTTACTGAAGAGAATGTTAATTTCCACTACTATTGGGCTGTACATGCACAAGAAGCTTTCAAAGTCGGCAATATATATTTATGGAAACTACGGGAAATCGTATATACTATATTAGGTATGCACGACTTCTTAATAATTGCTTACTCTGGGTCAAATTCCATACTAATTATAGCCACGATACTAGACCATATATGTTTTCAATAAAACGAAAATACTTATATATACATATAACGGATCCACGTTAAATGGAGTGGAGTCATAGGTCTCCGTTTAATTAACTAAAAAATAACTATTTTTTATAATTTTTTGTAAAATTATAAGTAAATTATCAAATATCCCTAGAAATAAAACTTTCCTATAAAATTATATGTATAAAATTATTGCGCTCTTATAAATTTTTCTGGGTTCGTTACTACATATATATATTTCTACTTGGATTTAATATTCAGTTATATATTAGGTTCCACGTCTTGTTACTTCCATTGGATCTTTAATCGTGTTTACGTGTCCATTTCCCTATTGCATTCTGTTTTAGAATTATATAATGTTTGGGGGTTGACCCTTTCATTCAAATAAACAAAATACAACCAACCATTTATCGGTCTACATATATATATATATATATATATATGTCAAATAAATAATACAAAATATATAACCAACTGGGAATCTTTGACATGGTAAAAGTATTTGCTAAAAATATATATTCTGACCAGAATCCACCAAAAGGATATAAAAGAACGTGACACTTGGCACATCCAACGAGTAAATTACGACCCAAGCACAGTTGTAATTGAATAAGCATGTAAGTAGAAGATAACGTATAAGCCATTCAAGATTGAATTCGAGAACGAACATATATATATATATATATATATATTTATAATCCGGAAGATAACTGGACTTTTGGTTCAATTACATCTCTAAGATAATCAGAGAAGTTCAGCTCAATATCTCTCTCCACGTTTGGATTTGAACTCATCATAAAGAACATATTTTACATATTATCTTATTATTAGATCACCCAAATTTGAGATATATATATATATATATATATATATGAAAGTCCTCATATATGACTTTATATGCCTTAGAATATTGCAATTTAGAAGAAAGAGATTGCCCAACAATTATAGGAATAAAATAAAGCAGCTTATTTATCTTACGCTCCACTTGGCATCAATCAAACATATCCGATATAGTTTTATGATTTTTATCAAAACCGTGTACGATGTGCAAAGGATAACAATTTCTCTTTAAAAGAAATCGCAAATTCAGGATTTAAAAATCTCTTAATCTGATTTAACAGTGTAACTAACTGATCTGAGGGCTGATAATTTCAGCAGTTGTGCTTACGTGTCTTCTGCCAGATATGTCGCGAGAGACTTCCACAGTCAAATACAAAACTGGGATGGCATTTTAGTAATAAAAGGAATATCTCATATTATTATTGAAATAGGAAGAAAATATGGAGATTTGATATGATTGATAATAATTAAAGGCATTATATCAATTAAGAATAAAATATATATCGTATCAATTATATTTTGTCTTATTTATTTCTTTCGTATCTTTATTTCCTTGTTTCTTTCCATAGCTTTTCCTATAAATGTATAGAATATTTTCATTGTAATATAACAAGAAGAAGAGATGTAACAATAAAAGTGTTTCCGTTCTTTTATCTTTTGTTCTTTCTTTCTAATTTAATTTCCGCATTTTATTTTTCAATATGGTATCAGAGCAGCGTTGCGATCTGAACTATATGTTTCTCTTTTTCTAATTTTCTAATATCTTCTTTCTTTTGCGTTTTGAATATCCAAATCGTTCAAAGAGGAGTAAAAAAACCAGATTCAAAGCTAAAAAACTCTAAGATCAAGCAAGATGCTATGACAAAAAGAGTTAAAGCTAGATTTTTAAAGTCAAGCGAAGTGATTTGAAAAAAGTTAGTACTCTCTAAATGAATGAAATTTGGTGTCTATGGATTGTTCTAAAATCAGTGAAGTTTTTCATCATTTTGTTTTATCTTCAAGATTGATTTTTGAATTCTCTCAAAATCAATATTGAGGGGAATGTTGAAATAGGAAGAAAATATGGAGATTTGATATGATTAATAATAATTAAAAGCATTATATCAATTAAGAATAAAATATATATCGTATCAATTATATTTTGTCTTATTTATTTCTTTCGTATCTTTATTTCCTTGTTTTTTTCCATAGCTTTTCCTATAAATGTATGGAATATTTTCATTGTAATATAACAAGAAGAAGAGATGTAGTAATAAAAGTGTTTCCGTTCTTTTATCTTTTGTTCTTTCTTTCTAATTTAATTTCCATATTTCATTTTTCAATAATTATATCTACCGTCAAATTATTATACAAATTTTTAAATTTTCCCTTAAAAAAATACGCAAAGTTATCCAATTAAAATAATGGATTTAACTTTTAAAAATACCGCTGCTCGGGGCGGTTCAAGTCAAAGAGCCCATTACTTACTACAAGGCTCAATATATCACCTGATGGGCCATTTCTTGACCCAATAGGGCTTTAATGAGATTAAACTTAACACGTGTCGGTACAAGAAAGACACACGTGTCCATCTTCCACCTAATAATGTTCCCGCCAGCCACCATTTTCCCGGGAAACAAACAGACCTGGGAAACAAGATTCTCTGTTTTGTAACACTAATTTTGATCTTCGAGCGACCCCAAAAAGAAGAAGAAATTCTTTATCAATCAATCAAACAAATATAGTTTCCGTTTATATAAAAATCACAAGGAAATTGTTTATTAATACAATTCATATTTCAAACCAAAAAAACTGTATAGTCTCATCAAGTGATATAAGAATATATGTGTGTATAGGAAAGATACGAACATGGATGAAGAAACACACGAAGTGTGTATAGTGGTCATGTATTTTTCTCGAGGACGGACAGCGCGGGAGTGAGATAGTTGTTCGCCTTGTCCGGCAAATGAGCAACCTTTGCATTAAAAAAACACAGAAACAAAAAAACCCGAATCGAAAATGATCAGAAGATGATGAAAAGAACTTAAAACCGAATCGAATCGAATCCAAGAACAAGCGGTTTTTTCTGTTACCAGTTCGTAGAGCTCTCTTCCTTGCTCAGCAACGTACTCGTGGCAAACCTGGAAATAAAAGTCCGATCCTTTCGTTAGGGTAAATTTTCATGTCTGGGTTGATGCAAATTTTCTCGGCAGCCAAACAGAGGGAGGAAAACGTTTTTCTCGGAAACTCACGTCGAAGCTCTTGTTTCTCGCTGTCGAGTCATGCAATGCTTTCACGCATATATCAGCCACATCTGCACAGCTAATGCCCTGAAAAAAACCAAGAACATGCATTAGATTTGTCGGAATCAGACTGAGATTCCTACGGTAACATGAATTTTAGGAGATTTGGTCATGAACCCACCTGAGAAATCCGGTTTCCTTGATCGAAGATTAGAGCTCGCTGTCCTCCTGGCTCCTCCTGTAAGAACATCATTTGGTAATGTAATCAATTTTCCAGTTTCACAGTTGAACTTCTTCATGTCCTGGACGAATACGAATGCATGTTTATTATCCTCACCTTCAAGGGACCTGGTCGAATGATCGTGTAGCCGAGTCCCGATCTTCTCAGAGAATCTTCCCCGGCCTGAAGGAACGGAAAATCGAATCTCAGATCCCATAATCAAATTGTGTCTGCAAAATAATCTTTCTACTACTTTCCTAGGTGATTATGATTCTTTCAGGGTTTACAGAGAGGAAGAAGTAGAAAAACTTACCCTCTTGGCTTTTAGAACTTGCTCCCTTCTGTTCGGTTCTACTCCGGATCCAGTGCACGATACCAAAACAAAATCGGTTTCCTGACCCGTCTGCATAAATTCGATACGGATTTGTACCTTTCCTCATAAACTGGATACTGATTTGGACCTTTCCTCTTTCTCTTCACCAAATGGCCACAGTTTTTATAAAAAAAAGGAGGAAAAATTACTCACCGGTAAAGCTTTTACGTACTCTAAAAAGAGGGAAAAGCTTCTAAGATCTTGTTTAGCACCCGCAGGTCCTTCAATGGGCCTCTGGAAAAGGAAAACTAACAGAATTGATAAACTTCTGAACCCGAGGAACGAGTATTTCCAGTTACAATCAAACTAAACAAGCCACTGAAAAGAGTGAACAAACCTGTCTTCGAGGCTCAAAGCGTATTGTCAACGTGTGAACAAGAAATGGATCTAATGGTGGATCATCAGGTTTAACGGGCCGAAAAGCCGAAAAGGGTACTCTTACCTGCAAAGAATTGAGGTTTTCAGCCAAGGAAAAAGTAAGCGAAATAGCGATCAATATGATATATGTAGAGGCGAGTGCATTGTTTGGCCAGACGTCTTTTCATACCCGACAAAATCCTGCTTTCGTGCTGATCCTTGCGAAATACAGTTTGCTCTGAGACATATCTGCTGAGGGGCCGGCTTCAAGGATTAAGACATAAGATCTTCCATTCCCACCAACAGAGAGGACTAAACCTTCATACCTATCCCTCAAAAGTATCAAGCTTTGTACCATAAGTATCCGCAAAAAAAAACACACACAAAGAAAAGCAAAGAAAATACATATCTAAACCCGTAGTTTTGTATGAAACTACGTATCTAAACTTCCGTTAACAATACATAGATTCCACACAGTACCTGTCGAGAGTGCTTCCGAGGGGAAAAGAGAGCTTTTTCGACAATTCAATGTATCCTCCTCTAGTGAAGACATAACCTGCAATCAAAACCAAGAAATCCCGGGCCATAATCAGTACACATTGATCCTTCTGTATTTTATGTACCTAGAAACAATGTAAAAGAACCAGATTTCTTTTCGAGAAATCTCGGGCCATGATCAGTTCATAAGATAATTTACCTGAGAAAAGGGCCTGCCCTGATTCTGTAAACTCAAACTTAGCATCCATTCCACCATCATATTTGGAAGCAACGGTATCTTGGAAATAAGTTCCTTGCCGGACTTCCCACCCGTCAAGCGACTCGGCTGATTTGAACTTTGCGAGCAGAAGCTTGCTCTTACTGCTTTTACCCGCCCGTAGTTGCGCCATTCTATTATTGTAATCCTGCAAGATTTTCAACACTTAAAAAAACATGCTCAACGAAAAGCTAACAGACAGAGGAGCATGCAACACATTTGAGAATCACAAACAGATCTTTACAAGATCAGTAATGGAATCATATAAGTTTCAGGTCACTATATATAGTTTCAACTTAACCGGGCCAAACCAAAGTTTCTGGATTTGAATGTAACAAAAAGCTTTTCACCTGAAATGCTTTCGTAAGGTTGTAAACGCCTTGATGATCAACACGGACAAGGTCAGCAGTGACAGTGGACCGAGCAGTGGCACAGTAGATGATCTTATTACATCCTTCAATGGCGGATTTAAGCGTGGATGGTTCACCCACGTCCCCGACCACAACCTCCACTGACCTCGGCAACATACTCATCACTTCCTCATCTGCTTTTCTTACCAGAGCCTACACAAATCCAACCACGTTTATAACCATAGCCGCAAATGCCAAACTCTGTAGCGAAATCGGTAAGAATCATAGGAATGCATGAACAATGCAAGTTGGAATGATTCAATTCTGTAAACATTGAGTAAAGACGAAACCTTGACAGTGTAGCCACGGAGCATGAGTTTACGGACGACGATACGGCCGATGCGACTGGTGGCTCCGACGACTAAAACGGTGACGTTTTGAGCTCCGGGGACGGCGAATTCGCACATGGGTCCTTCCCTTATGAGCAAACTGTCGAACACCTCCTGATCATCGGGTCTTGTCGTTCTCGAAATCTGACCCAACCCGGAGAATTTTCGCCATACTTCGTCAAAAATCTGACGAGATCGCCGTCCCAGACCCACCGGATTCACATCATCCAGGTTCAGTTGCGGGGGAGCCGGCGACGGAGCCGCCGCGTCCTGTTTCTCCTCCACCGTCGTGTCTTCTTCCCCTGATTTTGTGGCGGTTCCGGGTCTGGTCCTGTTCCTCTTTCCGCGACGGTCCTTATTGGAGGACGAGGAAGACGACGGAGGAGGAGAAGATTGAGCCCTAGGGATTGTGAATTGGGATCGATCGCCTGAAACCCACCTCGGGATTCGGGAGTTGATGCCGAAAATGTTGCCAAAATTGGAACTTAGTAGTCTCGCATCAGTAGCCATGTTGCTGCCAACTATGCCACCCACCATTGTTGAACTCTATTCAAGCTTCTCCCTGAAAAAAAAAATCAAATACCAGTACTTCTCATGCAATGTAAATATTAGAAGCCAAGACGCATTCCTTCCATTGGTTCCACACAAATATTGGATTAATCCCAGAAATATATTTCCGATGCGCGTATATATGACATGTCAACGGGAAGCTTTTGGTTGGTTGTGGATATGGATAATGGGAAAGGGATTTCAAGAAAATGAGTTTTGCAAAATCTGTGAAAAAATTTCGAGAAATCAAAGAATAAGAAATGGATGGAAGGAGGAAGTTGACGCATCGGAACAAGGAGAGGGGAAAAGAGACAAAGGGAAGAGGAGAAAGGAAGACCACACAACCTTTATGTTTGTGTTTTCAGACAGTGAAGTAACATGAGCCACTTAACTTGCCACGTTTTCCCTCGCTTTCCCTCATCCTTTTTCCATTTTATTAAATTCCATTATTATTATTATTATTATTAAATAGGAACATTACAAGCAGTACTTATTTTGCAACCTCCACCATGAAAGGAGGAAGAACTTTACAGACAAGCCATCCAAACTGTGTAAAAAAATAAAATCTAAGCGAATTGATAAATCATATATTTGAAGTGAAATATGCGATAATATACCAAAATAGCAATAAAGAGATGAGAGATTAAAAAAAAATACACAAAGGAAATGATGAATGATCTTCCCTCTTTTACTTTACTTGCAAGAAAAGTAACGTTGAATACCCTCTGACCTTGCCACCCAAAAAGAAATAGCATTTTACAAAATACAGTACACTAAGGAAACCCAGAGAGAGAGAGAGAGACTGCATAAATCAAAGAATCACCAACCAGATCAAGCTACTGAACTGAGTTTGGAACCTGATCATGCATTGTTAGTAATGGCACCTGCGAAGAAGAAGATGATGAGTCTCTCTCTTGTGCTTCTTTTGATAACACCCGAAGCGAGAAATCCTCCAAAACCATTCTGGTTTTTGTTCCATAGCTTGAGAATAAATCATCATCTCTCCCCGACCCGTGAATGTTGAAACAGTAACCTAAGTTATCGTGGGCATGCTTTCCCGTTTTCTGGCCTCTTTCTCCGGTATAACTTGCCGGGGTTCGCCCTTCTTTCCGTGGAGTATGACTTCGATGAGACCGTCTTCATCATCTTCATGACATACCCTTTTGAAGAGATTCACTTTTTTGCTTTGATCCCAACCCGGAATGAAATGATATATGTCCAATGTCATCAGCTGGAGCTCCCAGCGACTTCTGCAGCTCTTTGTCTCATCATCTCCATCACGGCAGCTCTTCGCCGTGAATCTGATTGCTGCTGTAACCTTCTCAGATGCTCCTTCAGATCTCTGCTCAAACAACAATTTTCACAAATGATCAAACACAAAAACATGTGTACCGAATGTTCGCCATCTAAATCAAATGTTTACATATTTCATGTACAGCAGTTCATCCATGACACGAGACGAGATAAATCATTAACTTGAGGAAACAAGGAGGAGGCATTTCCGATTATGTTGAGATAGAATCTATCGAAGCAGAAAAAAAAAGGATAAGGAGGTTGATGAAGGTTTTATTACCTGCAACGAGGGACATGACAGGCGGATTCTTTGCAGGCCCGAGCATGGAGTTGCAGGAGATACCACATTTTCTTGCAAAGAACACAACCTCCTGAAGCACGTACTTTGCATTGTATACCATGTCTGAATAGCCCCTTCACTTTCCGGCAGTTTGGATATTGGCAAAGTGGGGAACGGCATTGTGATGCATGTACCAGAAGATCGAGCATTTTCCTAAGCTGCAGTTTAATTAAAAAAAATAATGTTAAAACAATAACAGAGAATGGGAACAATACTAAAGACAGCAAGCAAGACAAAAAAACATCAAAATACCTGCAAGACCCGCAATTGCCTAGCTTCTTTGTTCTGAGCGTTTTGATCAGCAAGAGATGGATGGTTTGTCAGCTTATGAGGATGATTAATTCCGCCATCTTTGTTGTAACAGACGTTACACACGTCATAGTCAGGGCAAACCTCACATCTCCAGCCTTGACCAGCTTCGATATCGAGGTGACAGACAACGCAAGTCATGACAAAGGCAGGAGCAGTCGGATTATGTAAATGATAAAGAACCATCATCGAAGAATGTTTTGCCCGCCTCAGTGTATCATACTGATAATGGTTTCCTTGACAAAGACTGAGGAATGCTTGCCTTGTATCAAAAAACTCGCTTTCAAGTATCTCATCTTTGTCCTTGGTATCTGCAAGAACACCGGTAATCTCAACCTGCAAAATGAAATACCGACATATAATGAGAAACGGCGGAATAAAGCCATAAGCCGGTTTAGTGACAGATAAAACTAAAAGTCAGAGAAATTTTCTCAAATCATTTAACCAAAAACAAGCACAAGAAACTCACACGATACAGTGTGTGTTTATCCTTGTGATTAATAGGATGTCTTTCTCTGTCCTCGCGTTTCTGTTCCAAGTCATAGCACCTGAAAGGTAGATGAAAATTCAGCTACTGTAGAGTTCTAACAGGAAATAGGACATGTATAATGACAATCCGTCAAGCATCTGCAGAGTTCTAAGTTCTAACACATTTAGTCTCGTCTGTCACCTTCCATTGTTTATGAATAAAAGATACAACCTCAGTTTCGACGTCACATAGACAAGTCATGTAAACAGGCGCTAAAAAAATCCACCAATAAGTAAAACGTAATGGAAGAATTCTTACTTATCGCATATCTGGAAATTTTTGCACTGGCTGCAGACCCAACGGTTTCCAGATACCATCAGTACACAACAATGAGTGCAACAATGCTGCAAGTGAACCATGATAAAATCTTCCTTCATCGGGTAAATGGTCTCACCGAGCTGTAACAAACCAGGCGAGTAAAATTAAAGGAAAAACGACAAATTTAGCAAAAGAAGCAGCAAAAATAAAAAAAATAAAAGGATAAAACAACTTTGCAAATCTACACGGAAAGGAATAACCGATAGAATGAACAATTACTTTATGCATTAATAACACATCCTTGGATGCATTTCCAGAAAGATCAGACTGCCCAGATGCTTTTAGAGCCCTTTTTGTGATGGTTTTCTTGAGTGTTCCTTTCTTATTGCCCTTTTTGCCATCATCTTCTTGGCTCATTTGGTGTATAAGATCCTCGGCGGCACCTGGCCAGTAGTCACCATCAAAATATGGGAGCCTAGCCGCTGTAACCTTAGCTCTACATTCACCGGTTTGAATGAAAAAATGATCATATAGATTTGTGGTTTCCACAACAATGCTATCCTTTGCAGCTTTCCTTAACATTGCTAAGTACCTGATAAGAACAAAAGCAATAGGAGGATGTAAAAAATTACACATATTATATAAGTAAAAAGTATATGAACAAAAGAAAACTGGACTGACCACTCTCGTAATTTGTCAGACTTTGGTGTCTTCTGAATTTCGGGATGACAATATAGGATATAGTCCTCTCCCTTCAAAGGGGGGCAAGCCCATATGTAACAGCTAGTAAAACCACGCAACTTGCAGTATTCAAGGTATCCAATCTGAAAACAGGATCGATCCTCACCACCGGAAAACTCCAGATAATGTAGAAACCCGAATGGATTTATAAAGACCAGGACTTACCAGAATTTCGTGGTAAACAAAAGTACGAAGAGCCTCCCCACTAACAGCTTTAATGTCAGGTCTGAAGTACTTTACAGAATCCAAATATGATAGATAAACACGGCGTTGATTGGGGAATGAAGATTCAGATCCAAATTCTTGGACATACATTCCAAACAAGCAGACTTCTACACCTTCAATCTTCTGGAACAACAGAACTACCTGGCAAAATAAACGAGAAGCTGAAAATTGTCATGCATAATGTAAATAGATGGAATCTGGGGGAGAAAAAAGATTGCATAGGTACAACATAAAAGATACAAGTAAGCGCACATGATCATTCTCACCTTGGACTTGTATGGAAATTCTGTTGGATAATTATCTTCCCGAAAAATTTCAAGGAAGCGGGATTTGACTTCCAGCTTCTTGTCAACAGATGAAACAACTCTAACCACAAGGGCTTCAGCAGTAGGAATCTGTCAGTCAGTCCAACAAAACGATGAGAATCGATAAGAAGGCCACAGCCAACAGTTTTCTATTATCAAAGCCCTTTAGCAAACCAAAATAGATGAATAATGGCAAGTGATATATCATATCAACAGCATAAAACCTTCAAAGTTACATCAACGGATTACCTCATCATAACTTTTCCCTTGAACCCTGGCTCTCTCCATTCTTTCCTGCTTTAATCTCCTAAATAACCGGTGCTCTATATGGTCACTGAGTATTGTGCTAGGCAGATCTTTTGCTCCAAGAACAGCGCTCAGAGGTAAAGGCTTTCTCTCACCGCGTTCCACCTCTGCAATATAGCAATACGGGCAGGTATATTCAGCCTGGCCCCCATCATTCCGTCGCCCATTAAACAAAGCACAGATTTGATGCTGCCAGGCTTCACATTTATCACATTGGACCCACTGCACGTAATCACAAAGAGAAAAAACGAAACAAGGAAATATTCAGAAACACATATATAAACGAAGTCAAAGACACTACAACCGATTGAACATGCTTACCCATTCTTCAGTCTCTTCATCATTTTTCTTTTTCTCGAGTCTGGCCTTAGGTATAGTTGTCCCTTCCGCCAGTATGGTGTCTCCACGGGAATCATTATAACAGGGAATGCAAAAGCAATGACGAGTGTCACCAGCTCCGACAGTGTAGTAATTGGCATTTCTCTTGATACGGCTACCACAAGGGGTACAATAAATAGGTGGTGGCTCAAAGGTAAGCTTCTCCACTGCACATAATTGGCAAGAATTCTCACTCATTGAATGCTCCATCGCCTGATTCTTTTCTGCTTTGGCTTTACTCTGCACAGACACCAAAATAAAAGGACAACGGATTTATCAACAATCAATAACTTGGAAACATTACGGATGAGCAAGTTTCGAGAAACAACTCAATCAAGCTTATATCAGTAGTTAATATTATCCTTTTACATGAAAGTGGATTAAATAAAAAAGAAAGCAACGCCCATAAACAGCACACATAAAGAATGAGCACTAAATACATGTTCCAAATAAAAGAAATTGCAAACCTGGCCAACCCACTGTCGAAGACCACGAATATGTTCCTTTACTTGCTCCGGAGTGAACAATTCAGTTAGCGAAACCCCCTTTATCTTTGGTTTTCCAGACTTTGATGCAGGTTCAGGAGACTCCACCAGATTTTCTTTCTTAGGTGCTACAGTTTCCTTCTCAGTTTTGGTAACTTCTTGCTTCAGTGATCCAACAGGCTTGTCATGTTTAACAGGTTCACTGACAAGCCTTTGCTTGGGAATATTCTCAGTGATACCGCATTTTGTCTCTTTGAGACCAGGTCCTGCTTGAACAGGAACATCAGGAACTTCAACTTTCACTTCCAAGGTCTCAGGCTTCGATGGTGCACATACATCGTTAGGCCTGTAATCCATTCTCTCAGCATCATGCGAGGCTTGTGCCTCTCTTACAGCAAGAACTGAGCTTTTGCAATTTTGTGTTTCAGAAGCAACAGGTTGAGAAGACTGCTCTACCTTCAATCGTTTTAATGAAGGTTGCAGATTGTCTGAGATATCAGCACTAGGTGAAGTAGCAGAAATTGATCCAGCAGATACATGTCCTGAATCATTTGATATTCCACCTACGTTTACAGTGACTGCTGCTCCGTTTCCATTTCTTAAACGGGCAACGACACGTGCATTTGCCTGATGCTGCAAGTAGGTTTTCACAGGAATACAGACAGGGCACCGGGAATCCTTGCAATTCTTGTGGTGATTAATCAATGACTTTGAGGAATGGCAACGAGGATACTGGCATCGAGATACATTACAACTATCCATGTGTCTCCATAACTCCTGAACAGTAATGCAGTTCTTGTCTGGGCACTTCCCTTCAGACGCTTTGCAGGAGCGTGCATGACGCAGAAATAGGAGCCATCTCTTTTGATTTTTGAACCTGGGATCTTGATTTATGCTTCCATATCTACATGTGGGACCACTAGGATTTTGTGAATTGTGAGATTCAGATGCAGTACCAGAAGCATTGCCTTGTCCAACAATGGACCCTTCCGAAAACAGATTGTTGGGTCGAGCTTCATCCATTCCGGACGTTCTTTGACGAAAATCCTCAAGAATATGTCGTTCATTCGACATACTACAAGACACCTGACCATTTTCTTGTGACTGGGAATGCCACTGACCCTGCATACCTGATTCTGATTTTTGTGGAACTGGAAGGTTGCTAAAACTGTTAATAGAGTCTGAGCCCATATTCTGTGGATGCAACATCGGCTGAACATGTTGTGTACTTTGAGGAAGAGATATGCGAATATCATTCTGACTTGTTGAAACAGAGAGAAGCTGAGTACCAGCAGGACGCTCTT
>NW_010965373.1:962037-985791 GCF_000463585.1 Tarenaya hassleriana | reverse complement strand
AACTGTCGACGCTCTTCCACAGAGTTCTGAAACTGATTCTGGAACTGAGATAATTGCAATTGCTCAGATGCTTGGGAGTGCATAACTTCACTCTGGTTCTCCATCCCAGGTTCATGTTTCACATGAGTAACCCGGTCAGAAGCCATGTGACGCTGCCCAGAAACATCATTGCTCGTAAACCTTTGTTGCTGCTGGCTCTGCTGCTTCAGTTGGCGTTGATGAAGAAATTGCTGCTGTTGAAACTGATTAGACTGTTGCTGAAATCGATTTGGCTGGTGATGAAATTGTTGCTGTTGACGCGGCTGCGGAAAATGTTCTATTAGAGGGAGAGAAGATTGGAAACCGTTTTTCTCAAACTGACCAATTGACCGATGTTTCAATTGTGAACATTGTTGAATACCTAGAGAATTGGACTGATTACTTACCAGGGAAGAATTGGTTGTAGACACAGACTGCGAAGTTGATGTATTGATGTTCTGAGTGGTTGTCATTGTCCCGGCAGATGCTACAGCTCCATAGAAATTTCCAGATCCAAAAGGTTCAGGATTGGTTATGCCATATCCATCACCTAAAAATATGTGCAATCAAGATTCTGTTCGATTTGTTCCACACTTATTGAATATTGCACGAGTGCAAGAAATTACTATGCATCTAAAAACTGGACAAGACAAAACTGGATACAACGAGGAAGAAATTACCATGCATTCCCGAATGTTGAAGGTTATCAAAACCCTGATGCAAATTTCTGGGGGAGTTGGGGAAAGACAGAACTGAATCTACACTTTTCGAATTCATCCCTATGCCACCATTCAAGGAGCTATTCGCCACGCCAGGTGGTTTTTGTTGCATGCTCGGCCTAAACCCAGCACCCATTTGGCTACCAATCTGTTGTCTTTGTTGCTGCTGCGGTGGAGGTACCATTGTAGGCTCAACAGCAGAAAACCCACCATTGCTGTTGGAAGTTTCAACACTCATGTACGGCTGGCTATTACTGTTGCCATTGTTATGACCATTGCTGTTTACAAATCCTGGAGTAGGAATCATCTGGCTAGGCATTCTTTGCACACCCATGGATGCCATGTTCCCACCAGTACCAAGAGCGAAGTTGCCTGATGACTGCTGGTATCCATTAGATAGATTTCCTACAGTTGAGAAGTTGTGGTATTATGAACATACAGAAAGAACTCTTAGAACCAGTATATAAGATAAGGTTCACTGAAAAACCTCTGTGCATGCCGCTTGCAGATAATAGACTTCCATTGTTCAAAGCTGATGTTGTGATGTTATTATTGCCAGCCAAGGTGGTATCTACGGATGAAGTAACCATCATACTTGGATTCCCCCCACTGTGTGGTAATCCAGGAGTAGGTATCATCGTTGCAACAGAGGAAGAAGAATTAGCATGTCGCTGATTGTAGTTATTCAACTGCCTGCCTCTGATTAGGCTTGTCAGCCGAGATTCTATTGTTTGTGGGTTCATGTAATCCTCCTGCATTAGGTATCATAAAGTTCCACGTGTAAAAAAGATACATCTAGAGACAGGAGCCAGCGAAATGAATTTAGAAGCAATAGAACAAAAAGCATCAACCGATCTTGTCCTTCTACAACAGACGTCAAGTCCTATACGCTAAAGCCTACCTGAGTAACTTTTCCTAGAACAATTGAATCTTTTGAAATACCTTAGTGACAGCCATTTTAAAAAGGCCCTCCTCTAGGCGTCTAGCAACATCCATATACTTTGCCTTTGATGCATCATCTGCTGGAGATGGCTGCCGTTGCTGTAAAATGTTGAAGCTACGAAGAACAAAAGAACGAGGAATTCAATTAGCAACAGTCCCATGTGAAACATCTATTCAGAAACTCTGACTCCAAACCATACTCCCAGAGAGAGTTAAACAATACAAACAAAAAGCCAATGAAAAAAATACCAATATGATTATGCTAGGATACAAACAAATTTAATTTCAGAAGTATGAACTCCAAATAGTATTTGGATCAATCATATTTTTGGAAACACAACCGGTATGCTGCTAAAAAAACCAGGAACTTGCTCCCAAGTTCCCAACCCACATCTTGGTGACATAACTTGATCATAGCTGATGGTAAAAATCAGGCTTGCAACATGAAAGCCAATGCAACTTCTCTTAATAGACATAGCATGGTTTGAAACATAGCAAAGATGTAGATACATAGATAGAAAGATGAACACTTACATTTTGCTTCGCATGTACTGTCTAAGTTTCAAAATTTCATGGTCCATGGGAATGACAGTGCTGCGTCCAGGCCCTACACCAGCACCAGTAGGAGCAGAACCTCCAACTAAATTCTGCATTTGGGAGTTCCCGTTCTGCTGGGTCATTGTCCCCTGGTTCGGAACCTGCCCAGATATCTGCCCCGACATATGAGCCTGAACATTCATATTACCTCTTCAATGTCCGTCTTCTTCTCCTATTCCTTCCTGTGACTAACACTAACAAGCACTGCATAACTTTGCTGTCCTCGAACAGTCGCTACACCCAAAGCTCATCTCACTGCTCTCAATTACTCTTCTGATGCTATCAGTATAGCAGCACGAACTTAGCACATACACTTAACAAAGCCCCAAACAATCCTGCAAAACAATTCTACGCCATCAGAATTTGGTCTTAATCAAGTCAGACTATGATCAAAGCTACTAAACCCTGAAGCAAAATCAACAAAATCAAAGGAAAAACCAAAGCACGAAACAAGAATAACAATAGAAAAACAACCCCAGGTTAGTCCAAGTAAATTGGAATCGACCAAACAAAAAGCCCCAAAAAAAACCCTAGGATTCACCTCCAACCAAGGAGAAGGCATGCAAAGGAACAACCTTTCGCATAAAAGAGCAGAACCCAGAGAAATTCCGCCTTCACTAAGTCACAGATACGAATCTCTGATGCAGATTACGATGATCGATTGCACGAGATGACGAAGAAAGGGCAGCGGAGTCGGAGAACAGCCGATGTCGCACGTGCGAACTCACGCGACCCGGGTGAGAGAGAAAAAAAGAACACAAGACAAAGGTTGGGATCGAACAGGCAGGTTGACAAATCTGGGAAGAGTTACCAAAATACGAAAGAAGATGAAAAAACAATTGCCGACGGATTTCAAATTCGGAAGGATTTCTGGGCTCCGAGTTCTTGATTTAGGGATTTGTTTTTTTTTTAAAAAACTTTTTAGGGATTTCTTAGGATCGAAATAAAACATAAATAAATATATATTTTTATGTAAACAATATTTTTGTCCAAGTTAATTGAGACAAGGTGGAGATAATAGATATGTTCCGGTCCGTTCCGATCAAAACTCTCTCTATTTACAGATTTACCCTCGTTTTTTCTCCATCTTGTTTGACCAACTTGCACTTCCGTTCCTTTCCCCATACATTTTCCAATCACATCGAAAAATGTTGCAACCTTCTTGTTAGCTAGCTATGGCCGTTTCGATTCTTTGGAACCGAATCGTATCGAATCAAATATTTCGATATTTTTCTTGAACTGTATTATATAAAAAAATTTCGAACAGTATGATTTTTATAAAACCAAATTTTCCGGAATCGAATCGAACCGAATTTTATAAAATTTCTGAAAAAACGAAATTTTATTAAAATAATCTAAATATTTTTTAACAAAAACCGAAACCGAACCAAAATAAATAACATACGATACTAATTTGGTATAACTTTTAGAATACCGAATAAACCGTTTCCGGCTAAAATTCCGATCCAATCGCGATTGTCCACCTCACTTATTGTAAAGACAGAGGAAAAAGATTGTAATAAAAGCATAGAAAGTCCGCAAATTCTATTTAAGGAGAAGAAAGAGCCAAACGCTTCCAAAGCGCCAACATGTTTTTCAGACGCAAATTCTATCTGCGTCTCGACTTTTTCATAGAAGAGACCAGAAGCCGCCGTATTGAACACATGGCTTTTGATGCAAGTAACTTGAACCAGCAAACACTAAACCCTCGAAGCCTCTCCTGAATCCATGGCTTTGTTTTCCAGGAATAAGATACGCATAGAAACATCAAACATTTCTTCCAAACATCTACACCAGATTCAAGATTAGGGTTTATGATCAAGCAGGGTTCCTCTCTAAACGGTTAGGAAGGCAGTATCAGCACTTGCAACTGCAGTCCCAGATAATAAAAACACATTAGAGCCATCTCGGGTCCCCGAGCTCGACGAGGCGTTGGACAATGAGGACGGGTTGGTGATGCTGTCTGGTTTTCTTGTCTCGGTTCCTCTCCCTTGCGCGTTCATGAAATCTGACATCAATCCAGGTCGTGTAATCTTGCTGTCATCTATCTCTCTCCGACCCG
The DNA here is from genome assembly GCF_000463585.1 of Tarenaya hassleriana. Taxonomy (NCBI): domain Eukaryota; kingdom Viridiplantae; phylum Streptophyta; class Magnoliopsida; order Brassicales; family Cleomaceae; genus Tarenaya; species Tarenaya hassleriana. Next base: position 981,453 of record NW_010965373.1, on the reverse strand, counting down.
TAAGCAACTTAACCACCGAAGACATCCATGGTCGCAGCTTGGGACTGTCTTGTGTGCACAAGAGCCCTACTTTCAGGAACCGACAAGCTTCTTCCACGTCGAAATCCCCGTTTAATGCAGAATCCACCAGATCCACCAGTTCGTTCCGCTCGTACAGTTCCCAAGCCTGTGGAAAAGACAGTGAACATACCGTTGGCTTATGCTGAAAGATGTGATTGTAAATGCCTTTGAGAGTTTTTTCAGTTTTTCTTGTTTTGTATCGGGTTTAATCAAGAAAATGGTTTTTCAAAGAAAGCATGAGCGCTTACTCTTGCTAGAAGAATTTGATATTCAGCAGGCAACCGTGAATTCTTGTTGGATCTTCCACTGACTATCTCCATGATCAGAACTCCGAAGCTGTAAATATCCGCCTTTCTTGTCAGCTGTCCCCGGATCGCGTACTCTGGTGCTAGATACCCTCTGAGAAATATGCAGAGAAAAAAAACCTTGTGCTTTTAGATCTGTCAACCATGAAAGAGCTTTCAAATCAATGTATAAAACCGAGAAGGGTAATGTCTGAAAGCTCACATCGTTCCCGCAACACGGGTGCTGACATGAGTCATGTTGGGCGGAATGAGCCTCGCTAACCCGAAATCAGAGATCTTTGGAGACAAGTCTCTGTCAAGGAGAATATTGCTCGCTTTGATGTCCCTGTGGACAACGTATGGTCGTACTTCCTCGTGAAGGAAGGCGAGACCCTTTGCAATCCCGATGCAGATCCTAACCCGAGTTCTCCAATCAAACTGCATACCATTCCAACTGTAACCTCCAGCTGAAATTTTCGCTCGGTTAGAAGAATATTACAGACCCGCAAGAAACAGAATGAAACAGGGGAAAATGGACGAGACAGAGAGTGGCAAGGAACTAACCGAGAAGGGTCTTGTCGAGGCTGTTGTTCTCGAGATAGTTGTAAACAAGAATTCTGTGGTTCCCCTCCACACAACACCCATATAACTCAACCAGATTCTCATGTTGTATTTCAGATATGACATTGATCTCTGTCAAGAACTCTCTCACACCTTGTCTTGATTCAGTTGACAGGACCTTTATGGCGGCGATCTTCCCGTCTTTGAGCCGGCCCTGAAGTTTCCACGCGAGTTAAAAGAAGGAGAAAACGCCAGAAGGGCAATTAGTGTATCTTGGTTTCTTCTTACCTTGTATACTGACCCGAATCCGCCTTCTCCGATCTTGTTTTCCACGCTGAAATTGTCGGTGGCATGTCGTAGCTCTTTATAGGAGTAGATTTTGACATTGAGTGGCTCGGCGACTGTGATTTCTGTTGGATGTTACACTGAATCAGCAGAAGCCAGAGGAAGATATAGCACCAATAAGACATAAACAGGAAACAACGGTCGGAATGTCAGGTTTATTGACTGCAGTAAGAGGAGGTAAACATATTGCAGAAACTATTAGAGATCTTTCCTCCATCGGCTTCTGACATGTCGTCCCTTTTACGGTTGAAGAATGAGAAGCAGCCCATACCCATATCAATGCCTGTCGAAAAACGGTATGATCGAAACTCATATCAGAGCAGATTATACACGGAAGTTCATGGCCACAAAAAAGGAAGTCAAGAAAGTGGCAAGTAAACAGCATTTAGGAAGCTGAAACTTCAAGAACAACATTTGGAAAAGGAAATTCACAGCTTCTTCTGCGTTCGAGATCGATAAAATGAAAATGCAGAGGCCAGCAAGAAGGCATGAAACTGTATTTCGACGCCAAATTTCACATTCCGAAACGAATCTCAAACCTCTTTGATAATGGCAACATAACTGATCGAATCGTCAAAGTATCTATGTCATGGAATCTCTACCTCAACCCAGAAAACTAGACATGGAGACCAACCAACCCACAAGCAGGAACAGATGAAGCAATACCAAAATTCACAACAGAAGGTAAAAAAAAGTCAGAGACTTTATGTCAGATTTCAGACATGGGTCTTTTGAAAATCTGTAAGAGAAGCTAGAACCCCAGCCCAGACGAAACGAAGACCACCAAGACCGAGAGAAACCCCACCTGCAGAGAAACACAGATAACAGCAGAGAGACGAAAATCGCAGGCTTTAACGTGCGCTAACTTCAAAGAAGTCTCCTTTCTGCGATTAAATCTCTCTCTCTCTCTCTCTCTCTCTCTCTCTCTCTCTCCCCGTGTGTATGTGATTTGCAGATACGGGTTCGTTGAATATGAAGAGGAGGAAGATCTTGGTATGGCGGCGGGAAAATGTCAACGGGTCAAAACGTAAGCATACATCAGCACATCAGCTTCCTTCGTCCTCTCTCTCTCATGTTTCTCGTACGAACAGCCTTGGGATTCCAGTTGTACTTGTTGTCCTGTTCAAAATGCCTTGGTTTTTTTTTTTGGCGACGTTTTTGTAATTTATGAATTATCTGAACTTCCTGAATTCAAGTTTTTATCATCATACTATTTAATTACCAAGGTCAAAGCTTATGTTCGTTTAGTGTTTTGCACAAATTTTAGAATTTCTTTATTTTAATTTCCCTAAATAATAATTATTTTTTGTTTTTCCTGTAGTCAAGAAATTCATAACTTTCCTGCAATGTAGCTTCATTTACATCAAAATTAGAGTTGGAAATATCACAATCATATCATGAATTAGATTCAAAACATATTTTATATTCAAAGTCCATTGAATATAAATTTTTTAAAATCAAACTAGTAATCCGAATTTGAATTAAATATTAAAATAAAAAAAAAATTAAATGGAAAAGAATTCTTTTAAATAAAATACATATATTTTTCTTTAATTCACAGAGACGTAACTTTTTTCAAATAAAAATTTAAAAAATAATCCAACCACTCTTTATTTTAAAATCTATGCGCGAATGGCAGATTTGATCCATCTGTTTGTACAATAATCGAAAACCAAATAGTTGTATTGCAATTATCAACAAACGGATGCCATGTGTACCATTGATTATTATTATTATTATTTTTATAATTTTGTTTTCAAAACTCACAACAAGTGCATGAGCCGAAGTGATGTATCACATTAAATAAACTCAGATTTTTTCCTTCGTGTCCGCGTGGTCAAAAAGACCCCTTCATCTTTTCGAGGGGAGGGAGTCTGTGTATCCATATCGGACGAGCTAGTGGGGCTTTTTTGAAAAGATAAACTTTTTACGGGTCACAATTGAATATTATTAAAAAATGTGATATTCCAAATTGCAGGAAGGATTAGTTAACCTAAAATCCAAAGTATTCATCAATAAACTTTCTTATTTGCATCGTAGCCCTTTTCAATATCCACGAAATTCTCTCTCTCTCTCTCTCTCTCTCTCTCTGCGTTTTTTTTCAATATAAAATGATTGGGATCATATTAAATTTTGATTTTCTTTTGTAACTATTAGTCTTAAAATTAATATTCAAATGCTGATTAAGTTTATTATCTTTAATGTAATAGCAAAACGTATTAAAAAAATATTATGATTATTTTATTTGACGCCTCAAGATTCGGATTCTAATATTTTAGAATTTTTCCACGTGTCAAGCGTAGAACAGGGGAGAGGGTTTTGTCTAGGTGAGGTGGAGAAGATCCTAAGAAAGATATCCACATGATAGCCATTCAAAATCCTACACGTGGCAACCATAAACAAAAGGTCTTGATATTTGGAGGTCTGAAGAGAATAGGGGAGAGAGAGACCAGAGAAGGCAGACATGGCGTCGACGGTGATGGCATCAACGGCGGCGAGAGGGTTGCCGTCACTGAAAACAACTTCTCGCTCCTCCTCCTCCACCATCGTGGCTAGCGGTGGCAAGAAGATCAAGACCGACAAACCCTATAGTCCGTTCCGTACGTCTCTAATGTGTGTGTGTATATATATACATGCACAACGCACATATATCACGTATATACTTGCATTGTGATTATAGATCAAGATTAGATACCGCATGTCAGTTTCCCAGTTTCTAATTGCAAACTCGAACCCTAGAAGATCTTCCTGAGTCAACTATGTAGTAGACCACGTGGCACTGAACACAAACATTCAGATATATGCATGTAACATAAAAAAAAAATGTATTTATCAAAAAAACATAAAAAAATGTATTATCATACAATCCTAAGAATATTTTTTTACAAACCAGAAATTGAATGGAGAAGTTTGGAGGTGTGTTCTTCAAACTAGGGGTTTCTGGATAATTTTTAAGATTAGGGAAAATTAATTAAGGATGCTATGAAAATGTGGGGGTAGAAATGGCAATTAATCCGTTTTACGGTTTTAGCACGAATAAACAAACGACCCGAGAGGTATAATGACCAATATACCCTGACAAGATGAAGTTATTTTATTATTTGCCCTCAAGGATTAGGGTTTTCTTCTCGACCACCAGAATCCGAAGGTCTATAAATACTTAGCAAGGCTTCTTCCGTTCACCCTTTCAGCGGTACATCTGAAGAGATTTTATTCTGAGAGAAGATGCGAGCCAAGGTAATCCTTGTCGTTACCCTACGACTTCTCGATCGTTTACGATTGACTGCGTTTTGGATCTTTAGGGTTTGTGTGATTTTGGAATTCGAGTAGAATTCTGTCGATTTTCGATATCTCTTCTTGTGTATTGAACTTCCACAGCTAGGCGAGGCATTGCAATTGCTTTGATTTGATTTGGGATTGTTGCTTATAGTTTATCGGTGATGAATGTCTGCGTTAGAGCTATCTCTTTGATCAGCCTTACGGGTGGGGATGCGAATTTGTAATTAGGGTTCTATTATGGGCTTAAGGGTTGGAATGTGGAGTTATAGTCATTTGGCATTTAGTTCACAGAGATTATTATGGCCGATGATCTTGTCCCACTCGGCATTTTCTCGAGTTGCTAGCTTTCTTGCTTTGATTCTAGACACATTTGTTGCTTTGATTCCGAAACGGAATGATAAATTTCCCCTTTTTGTTCGAATCAGTTGCCATATTCTGATGAATGTTAATATTCCAACTGCTTCCGGAGGATCTGTGCTGTGTGACTAATCGTTGCCTCTCGTGTCATTTGCAGTGGAAGAAGAAGCGTATGAGGAGGCTTAAGAGGAAGAGGAGGAAGATGAGACAGAGATCCAAGTAGAGAAGGCCTTGACCATGCATCTGTGACTTGCCCAGAGTCCATGTTCTAGGTTTTAGGTCTGGTTTTGGGATCCATAGACCGTTTTGTTTCCGGTAACCCTAGTGGGTTTGTCTTAAAGTTTCAGACTTTCAAGCTCTATGAACATGTTACTGCCAACATATTCTTCTACTAGAAGAGCGATTTCTATTTCCAGTTCCAGGTTCCATCTTTTTGGTTTTCAGTGTAAGTCTCTGAAAGTGAAACCTCATAAGCCCACATCGATCTCTCGCTACACGATGCAGGTGAATGAAGTCAGTGTTCAGTGTTGAGTTGTATTAGAGACTATTTGATTTTCAAAGGCCATCACACCTTAGCTTTGATACTTCAAGTGCAATTACACAACTCAAACCAAATTGGAACGCCGAGAGAGGACAAGATCCGTATCACAAAGGCATTTACTTCAATGCGCATACCTTAATCATACATCGTCATAAGTGCTAAAAAGGAGTAAACAAGATATAAAAAGAACAAGAGAATGAAAAATGTCCTTTTTTTTGTAGGAAGAAACCATAAAACCGAACGACCAAGAAGCATCCAAAACACAAACTGAGAGATGGGTTTCCAGACAAAAATCGAAACCTTTGGCCAACAACTACGAAAACACTTTCAACACGTTCTTCATCTTCGGATGGCACTGGAAATAGACCAAGCTGGAACAAAATGTCGCAACCGACCTGTTACAAAAATCGGGCAGACAAGAAGAAGAATCTGTCCAGTGGAAGAAAAATCCCATTTGACGGTTCTTTCTTTCACAGAGTCGAGGCTGAAAATAACATCGTGTTTAAGAGTAATTTTAGATGCCAAAAAAGCTCAATCCATTTTACCATTCCTGCAGACAAAACACCAGCAAAAAGCTTCTTCTTTATCCGGATCCACATACCTTAAAAGATGTCGTGTGTTCCTTACGAGCCTCGATCTGTTAATCCATGTGAGAGGCGGTCCTAAGCTTCTCAGTACTCATCCACCATCTGGTAGGATATCAACTCAGGAAAGACTCGGATTTCTGGTGGCTGTCAGTTCCAGCATCCGAGCTCCCGAGCATAGACTGTTTGAGGAATTCCATGAGTATCCTCTTTTGCTGCTCACTGATGTGTGGGAAACTCGCACGTAAAAGTTCAATGGGCATTTCCCGGACAATGGCTTGTGCAGCGGCTTCAGACATCTCGCTCGCAAAGTGTTGTGAATTCAAGGCCTGCATGATTCCATCATATTTCCTCACGCAATGCTTCATCAGAAGGTTGAAGAACTCATCAAAGGAAGCCCGCCAAAGAGCCATGCTTGAATTGTTGTAATTATTAGCTCGAAGAAGCTCGGTAGCTCTGTCAAGGGTAGATTTCAGAACTATGGAAGCGGCATCTCCGGCAGGGCTCCCTAGAGGTCGAAGAGGTGGCTGCTCTGAGGAACAAGATACCGCAGCCAGACAGGCACTTGCTGGTCCAAGATCCATTCTGTGAATACAGAACTCGATTATTTTTGTGAGCTTGTTTGTGGTTTCTGCTGTTTCACGATCTGCTGAGAGGACACCAAACAAGGACCTTAAATGACGGAAAATGGTCATGCAAACTATTCGCATTAGCTCGCTGCCTGGGAAAAGAAGCTGAAGATATCTTGCAAGAAGCTTCCGTCCCTTTGGAAGCGAAATAATCCTAAGAAAGACAAAGTTGTCCTGTGAGGAAAGCCCGCCTTTATGCCCATTCTTATCGAGCGGGTCAACCAGCTGAAGGGATGCTGCAAGACCCTCCAGCAAAGCCTGTCGCCGTTGTCTCAACTGATTTCCACCATCTTGAAATTGGTTAAACTCCAAGTAACGATCAATATCGTCTACATCGAGGAGGAGGCAGAGACCGTCCTCGATAGTGACCCTAGCTGCAAGCATGGGTTCTTGTTCAAGGGGCTTATCAGGATCTTTCTGCTCTAGATTACCAGAGTTGCTTGAATTTGGAGGGTCCACTTCAAGAAGGGGACGAGGCCTACGTATTGAAGAGAAAGGAACCCTTCCAAGAGCATCCACCTGGAGAAAAGCATGGGGCTCATTGTTAGCACGTGCACGGGGTGGAAGATCTCTCAAATGATTTGGACAGAAATGATGCTTCAGCTTTGCCCCAGCAGATTTCTTTGCAAGGCGGGCCTGGTGATAGTAATCATCTACATAAGGATCATTGCTATGAGTAGCTGCAAGCTGCATTCGTAGAATATTCTCTATTTCATCAGAGGTCATATATTTCGACCGAAAATGTGGCCACCCAAACTCTCTCCTCTGAACCATATTGTCAAAACCTTGTTGGTGGAAGCGTATATTCTGCCTGTTCCCATGAGCTGATCCTGTCCTTCCATCTCTCAGGTCACCAATCCCAAGAAATGTATCATACTGGCCCAAAGACGGTGATCGAGAAAGATGAGAATTAAATAACTGGGGCTGCATGCCCTGTAAGTGCCCGAGGGGTGGCTGCATCGGATGTGGTAACCTATTTTGTGGGCCTTGCAGCTGAGGCATCATATGTGGGCGCATCAACCCATTTTGCTGAGGATACTGTTGTTGAGGTAGCTGTCGCGGCGGCATATCATTCAGAATACCAGAACTATCCCCTGGAAACATATTTTGCCGATTCATCCATTGAGATGGCGGGCGGTCATTCACAGGAAGAACAGGACGAAATTGAGACATGTTCGCTGCGAACTGTGGTGACCCGTGATGCATGCCAGCCAATTGAGGCTGAGAACTCGGAAAGGAGGGGAGGTTTGGTGAGGATCCCATTTGCAGCCCACCGGAATGATATGGTATATTCAGGTGTCCTAAGTGCTGCTCTGGGGATCTGCCACCTGGCCGAGGATATGAGCTGTAAGAAGACTTTGGAACAAGAATTGGTTCACTGGAGAACTGTTGGTGATGGTGGGGTTGATGCTGCTGATGTTGTGGCTCGGGATAAGACGCTGTTCTGTGCAGGTTTTTTTGTTCAACAAGATGCTGAGAAGAAAAATTCTGTGTTGCCCAACCTTTGCTATCTGACATAGCATCAGAGTCCAATATCTGTCGGCTGTACCAATTTGGATAATCCTCTCCTTGACCTTGAGACCACTCAGCAACAAAAGAATCTGGGAAGCAACATAGAGAAACTGGGTGAAACAATGACTCACTGAATTGTAAAGCCTCAGACTAAGAGCTTACAGCAAGATCGTTCGAACATCTTAAAGATGCATTAAATTTGGTGACAATATATGTGATATTCTACAACTACCGCTTTGATAAAGAAAATGGACTGGATATCGTAAATTTCATGGTAAAAAGAAATAAGAGATCAGATACAAGTGTACCATAATATAACAGGTGTGGCAATTAGAAATTTACAAAATCTGGCAGTGAGAAACTAAGCAAAGCTATGATGCACATACCACAAAATCAATGTAAATCGATCGAGATATATATTGAATAACGATTCTTGTGACATTGTACGGATTGTGTCACATTATTTAAAGACTAAAATTTATATATAAAACTCACTTTGTCTTGATCCACTATCTGTGATGGTTCCTGTGTTCCCAAATCCATCGGCATCCCTATTCAACTGCAACATAGAGAACAAAAATACTCAGGTAACAAGACATGGTGAAAAAATATCTAATTTGAAGCTAAAATCAGACAAGATAAAAACTCACCAAATGTTTACAAGCAAGCAAGCAAGCAAACAGAATTTCAAAGTATTAAACGCATAACTGCAATGGCTTTATGTAGTCATGTAGAACTTAAAATATTAGCCAACAATCACTGAACGGCAAAGACTTATGAATTATGCTTTTAACTTATGAGTTTACCCACAGTATGTTAATTGTTAAAGCAGGCTAACCTTGGAAAATGTAGAAGCAAGATCATCAACCCCAGACAATGTCCTAGAATCTTCACCCTGTAAAATATCGGGGGGAAACTCATAAGTTAAACGCATAACTCATAAGTCTTTGCATCTCATTCGAAAGGGTTGGTAGGGGGGAGGTGTAAACCTCTTCCTTATCAAACAGAAAGTCTTTCGTATATTGTCCATCTATTGGCGATTCATCCTCTTCATCTTCCAATCCACCCAACTCAACCTCCTCGACGACATCATTCCCAAAGAATGCATACTGAGAAGCATCAAATACAGCACCACCTGCATCTAATAAATATCAATTAGATGAGCTGGGAAAATATGAAAATCTAGTGACAACTAAAGCACATGGGACAATACTTCATGAGTGGAATTTGAATGATGAAATATGATAATTTCCTCCAAACATGCACCAGAACAAAGCATATCTCTACAAGGATAAACATCAAACGACTGAAGTCACTGAACCATATAACTCTAATTTCATATTCCATCCACAATACAAGATCGTCTTTTAAGTCGGTAATATAGGTCCAACAAAGGTCTAGATTCTTATGCATAACTTCTTACACATACTGCAACACAAAACTTCACCAAAGCAAGTATTCTCATCCTCATCAACAAGGCAATTCTTAAACTTGTCTTAATATTCATGAATTCTCCATTGAAATTGAGAGACTCCAAGAAAGTATGAGCGACTGTATAAACCCGAATACAGTTTAATTTCACATCAAGCCAGCATCCAGATTCTCCCTCATCTTCTTTACACCTCTCGGAAAAAGAGGCTATGCAATCGAACGTATTGAAAGTCATTAACAAACCATCTCGAAAGAAAATCGAACCTGTAGAATTGTCTCCGAATTGCTTAAGATCCTCAGTTCCGAGAGCTTTTTTGACACCGCTCCCACTATCAAGCCCGTCCATAGCCACTACCGCTAACAAATCCCGCAAAAGAACCGAGTTCCGAAAACTAAAAAGGACCCAATCAGTCTGTAAACCCTAATCAACCGCAGCTAGACTAAGACAAACGATGCAAATCGGAGAAATCCAGATTGAGAAAAACAAAACAAGACGAAATTTGCCTGGAAAGAACAACCCCGCTCGATAAAAGCTACCTAACAATCGGAATTCAAATACTGAAAACCTAGGTCACAAATTAAAATAGGTTTACGATAGATCTCGATCAGAGGAACGAGCAATCTTGGAGCTTCCTAGGAAAAAAACCCATATCGGCCCCCGGGAACGGAAGCAATGAGATGATGACGAAGAGAAGCGAGGAACCCTAGATGAGGAGATAGGAGAGATGGCGAATTTTATGATTGATGCGGGGATAAAGGTTTCAGATTAAAAAAAAAAACTTAAAAATAATGAATTTTAGGAAGAAAAAAAAAGAATGGTGGTCTTGAAATATATAAAATAATTTTTAATTATAAGGAGGGGTGGGGTTGGGCGGTTGCCAGCTTTTAATAAGTTGAAAAGTGACGAGATTGAAAAGGATCCCATCTAGTTTCTATATATATTTTTTTTTGTTAATTTAGTTTCTATATTATTTGTGTGAAAAATTGGAACAAATAATATGTTTATTAAAAATAAAACACAAACTAAATAATAAGCATTCATATTAATCCATAATATTTGTGGGAAACCATCAATCTAATCTCTAATAAAAATATATCGTAATCTTGAGTAGATAAAATTGAATCTCATTGAATTCTATAAAAAACAATAAAGCAGCTAAATTTAAAAAAAATCGAAACTTAATGATAAAATAATATCGTAAAAAAAACAAAATGAAAATAATTTCTTTTTAAAAAAAATAATTATTTTGCATAGAAATCAAACTTAACAAAGTTCAATAAATGTTTTCTATGAAAATATGAATAAAAATATAATCGAATGAAAAACAAATCGAAATCGGATATATTATATATAGTGATAATTTTTGTTCTGTATTTGAGTAGTGGTTGGTGTGGTAGTGTTGGTAAGGACATTATATTATATGATGCAAATGAGTGAAATAACTATTTGGTTGTTTATGTTGTGTACAGTAATGTATAAAATAATATTAATTGTTCTATTTAAAGGTATAAATATATTTTAAATTACACGCGGGATAAGCAGCATTATGTTATAAATCAAAATTTCAGGTGAAATTCAATCAATTTTAATGAAATTATTGTTGTCTATAAATAGTATTTGAGATACTTTGAATACAATATATAGAAACATCACAAATTCACAATGTACTTTATTATTAGAGAAATGTGCAAACAGAAATATAAATTTGAAACATATACTTTTTTTTTTGTTTTAAACTATTTCAAAAAAGTATACATGTTTGAAGGGGGATAGCTTTTATTTTGGGTTTTTTTTTGTTTTAGTTTTTGATTTTTGGTTTTTGGATTCTATAATACTTGAAAACTCAAAAAAATAGTTTTTAGTTTTTCATTAATTTTTTTCACTAAAATGACTTAAATTTTTAGGAAAAGTAAATGATAATTTTTTTAGTTTTTGAATTCTAAAAACTCCAACGCAATACCGTTTTTTTAGGTGATTTTTTTCTAATGAATATTTATTTTTTCAAAAAGAAACAACCAAACCAAAATAAAGCAAATGAACTAATCAGACACATTTAAATTTTGATTTTTTAAAGTTGGAACTTCTTTTACTGATTTTCTGAAGGGACACGTGTCCGAGCCGTGATTGCAAACCCCTTCTTTTTTTCATAGTTACCCTACCCATTACCAAATAATAATATTTAATTATATTTAAATGACTTAAAATCATTATATAAGAATTTTTTAATAAACTAACAGTGGAATTTAAAGTAGTTAAATAACTTACATAATTATAACGATGAATTTAAAATATTAATTGTTTCTAAAATAAATATCAAATTTTAATCAATAAAAATTATGTACAAACTGAATACATAATTTTTAAAAAGTTTGAAAATTAAAATCTAAAAATAACACAATGGAACTGATCGAAATCCATATTTTTTAACCTTAAAATAAGACATAAAAACAACAGAAGGAGAATATTTCCTACATAATATATGATATTTGTGGTAATTAACAGATTTTAAATAACAACATATGTATTCATTGATTTTTTTAAAAATCCTTTATACGTTGATATTTTCATGTTTGATGAATGGAAATATTGTTCAATGGTGTCTTAGGGTTGGGTCTCATGAGGATATAATATGAAATGGTTTGATTTATCGTACAAACGTGTTTTTTATGTGGTTTTCATGAATTATCACATATTAATAACCTAGATTTCAATATCATTTATATATGTGATTTGATATTGATTCATTGAATTGAATGATTTTTATATAACAGCACATACTATATCCAATTATTTGTTATTACAAAATACAGAATAGTATATCTAGATATGTAATATGTTCAAATCCGATCATGCCCGCATGCAACAAAATTATATTTATTTAGATTGATACATTAAAAATTATAAGTGGATGATCATGAGCCAACATTTCTTTTGATTTTAAAGATTCATTCAAAAGTTGGTGGATTGCCTCTCATATGTTATATAAGAGGGAAATTGTCGGTATTAATATCATTTATAAATTCCAATATATACATATATGAACATATACTTAAATTGGATAATATATGACTTTTAGAACGAATTCGACTTAAAAGTTCCATTCTTAATATTTTTTAATAGTAAAACAATAATATATGTAAATAGATAAGATATAAATCTATCTGTTATTTTTTTATGTTAGATCACGGAGGTAATATAGAGAGTAATGTGAAAAAACGAAGTTTAAGAAAATGAGGTTTCAAAATGTTTGTTTGTATTTTAATATTTTTTTATATAGGTGATTAAGATAAAAAAAATGATATTTAAGATCAAAATGGTGTTTTATTGCTTATATATAGAATTTGACGTCATATTTTCTTGTATTGAATTGGTGAACTTTTTTTATTTACATTTGTATTAGATCATAGGGTTGACATTTAAACTCGTTATCCGCGAATATAGGGGTATCTGATCTCGTGGGTATCCGAAAACGGGCACTCGACACGACGAAAATGAGTATTAAAAAGTGGAATACCCGTCATACGGATTCGGATTTGGGTTTCACATATTGAAATAACGGGTACCCACGGATACCCGTATATTTATTAAAATTACAAAATTATCTTTATATTCTTAATATAATTACCAAAATACTTAGGTTAATTCTACTTTCTTTGAGGATTATACATTGGATTTTCAAATTTTGGTAAATTTAAATTAAAATTATTTTGTATTTTCGAAAATTTTCTAAGTTTTTATGCATATTGTTATATTTTAAGAATTTTCAAACATATAAATGTGTTTCTGGACTAAAATATGTATATTTTTATTAATTATTTGGTTTAATTTTATATTGTTTAATATTTTATATATGGATACGGGTACTCGCGGATACCCGTCTTTTAATTGTGGATATCCGTTGGACGGTTATTCGGATATTGTGAGATAGAGATAGAGATAATATTTCTCTAAAACTTGCAAAGACGAAAACGAAGACGGATATTTTAAAAAATGTGGGTATCCGACCCGTGCCCAGTTCTATTACATTAGTTACAAATTTTATATTATATATATTTTTTAAAAATGGAAATCTAAATATTATAAAATCCAATAATTATTTGTGTATAAATATTTATGTTTATCTTGGGAGCGGATTCATTTTACATTCCCGCGGTTGGAATCGGTCGGGCTCGAGCCGAGCTATCTCCTTTTGCACCTTCCCACGGTCCCACAAGTCTCTCTCACGTTCTTTTATCCGTTAGGGTTTTGTGCAGGGGTTTCGTTTCACTTGGGGGCTTCAGCTTCAATCTCGTCGATTTCCTCCCATGGCGAAGCCGAGTAGTGGACGTCGCTCTCCGTCCGTCTCTGGTCCGGGTTCGTCCTCTCGTTCTCTGTCGCGGTCGAATTCCAGGTCCAGATCTCGTTCCCGCTCTGGTTCCAGCCCGTCGAGGTCTCTCTCGCGTTCCCGCTCCCGTTCTAGATCGGCCTCTTCGTCTTCTTCTCCTTCGCGGAGCGTAAGGTCCGGAAGCCGCAGTCCTACACCTCGTCGAAGAAGGTTAGTGATTCTTTCTGAATTTTCCGACTCGGTTCGAAGTGTAATTTGGGTTTGAATTAGGTTATTTGGACAAATAGGAAGTGGGTTTGGTGCCGAATTTGGTTTCTTGTTCGAGTTAGGGTTTCATTCCTCCTGTTTGATATCTGGTGGCTTTTCGAAATTTATCACATTAGTTGAAATTTGGAATTCTGAAAATGAAATATCGGCATTGTTCCCTTTTCAATGTATGTGCTTGTGGTTTACGGAGTATATGTTCTCCTATTTTTGAGAAACAATGCTTGCTCTGGTTCACTTCCATGCGAGGTTGTGGTTATTCGCATGTGTTCGGACTTCATGCTTCATATTTCTGCAGCCCTTCAGGACCTGCTAGACGAGGTCGCTCTCCGCCTCCACATTCTAAACGAGCCTCTCCACCGCCAAGGTAATCTTCTATACTCCTAACTCATACACATCCATTCAAGCATGTAATTACCGTGTATTCATGTATTGATTCACTAGCTTGGAATTTTTTAGTTCCTTGTTGCTACTTAAGGCTGATTTCGCATGAACAAAATGCATTTGCAGAAGAGAATTGTTCTTTTTTTAGATGATCTGTATTCTGTTTACAATTCGCACGTATGTATTATTACTTTCAGAGTCCCGTTGTTCATGGCTTCCTCTGTGGTGGTAGCTTCTTTTCCTTAACTTCTTTGTTTTGTCATTTACTGTTTCAGGAAAGCTTCACCTATGCGGGAGTCTCTTGTTCTTCATATCGACTCGCTCAGCCGGAATGTGAATGAAGGCCATCTGAAAGAAATATTCAGTATGCTGCCTGCTCTTTTATTCCTTCTTATGCTTGTTTGATTAGGTTGTGCAGTAGCTGTATTCCAAAAAAATGACCAGATAGCTCGAATTTCATCTTTTATTTGATTGCATGTAGACCGAATGTAATTGTTTGTGTCCTGGTATGTAGGCAACTTTGGTGAAGTAGTGCATGTGGAGCTTGCGATGGATCGGGCTGTAAGTTCTTACCCTTTGGTCTCAACAATTTTTTAATTCTAATTCTTCTATTACTCCACTCATAATATTTTCTGACATTAAAACAGTTTAATCTACCAAAAGGATATGCATATGTTGAATTCAAGGCAAGAGCTGATGCTGAGAAGGCGCAACTGCACATGGATGGTGTATGTTACTCTCTTACGACGTTTTAATATGGTTCTACTTAAAATTTAGGCTGAGATGTTTTCTTTTAAACTTGTTGTTTGCATAATGAAGGCCCAAATCGATGGAAATGTTGTTAAAGCCAAGTTCACGCTGCCTCCTCGTAAGAAAGTATCTCCTCCCCCTAAACCCGTTTCAAGTGCACCAAAAAGAGATGCTCCGAGATCTGATAATGCTGGCGCTGACAGTGAGAAAGATGAGCCTAAACGTGTGAGGGAAGGTATTATCATGTTTCAGTGATTTTTTTACGTGTTTTCCTGTTCAAGTTATATGTTATGTTTTTCTGAACTGTTGTCTTTTATATACATTTAGCTTCTCCTTCACGAAAACCTCTGACTTCTCCAAGAAGGCGGTCACCTGTGCCTAAGAGAGGTGATTCTCCTCCTCGACGAAGGTTGGAGTCTCCTATCCGTCGTAGAGGTGAATCTCCCAACCGTCGTGGTGATACACCACCAAGACGCAGGCCAGCATCCCCATCTAGAGGCCGTTCTCCGACTTCTCCTCCAAGGCGGTATAGGTCTCCTCCTCCAAGGTTAGCTTATGACCCTCTGTTCTCATTGCCTAGTGCTTGTAAGAAACTTTTAGAATTACTAAGGCACCTGTCATTGAAAAGTAGGGGCTCCCCCCGAAGGATACGTGGCAGTCCTGTTAGAAGACGTTCTCCTCTGCCTCTAAGGCGCAGGTAATTGCAGTTTCTA
Organism: Tarenaya hassleriana; assembly: GCF_000463585.1. Classification (NCBI taxonomy): domain Eukaryota; kingdom Viridiplantae; phylum Streptophyta; class Magnoliopsida; order Brassicales; family Cleomaceae; genus Tarenaya; species Tarenaya hassleriana. The sequence goes on along the minus strand of NW_010965373.1, from coordinate 965,434 downwards.
TGTCATAAGGCTTAGTATCTCAATGATGGAGAATTGCAACTTTTATATCCTGTAGAATCTGAAGCCATTAACCATTTTTACATTCGGCCATTCTATTAGTGTGAAATTCTGGGTTATATATTGAATGATGCATGCATACAGGTCACCTCCTAGGCGAATCCGCAGTCCTCTTAGAAGATCTCCGATCCGAAGGCGTAGCCGATCGCCCATCCGTAGACCTGCCCATTCTCGCTCAAGGTCAATCTCACCTCGGAGGTATATTTGATACACTCAGAACTTTTCCGTGCTCTTTACCTTTACTATGTTGGATCGTTGTGTGATCAAAATCTGAGACTCCTGACATGTAAGCCTCGCGTCTGTCACAAATATCAAGGCTGAGCAAATATATCTAAAAATCGGATACTTGACCTGATCCAGGAGTCGGGTATGCGATTTTCAGTTACTCGTCCACAGGCGGGGACGAGTATGGGTCCTGGACTGTGAGAACCAGACCTTTGGGTTTAGGTTCGGTTGTCGGTCAGCGAGAACCATATCTGTGGGTACCCATCGTCGGATTCTTCTAGGGTTCAAAGTCGGGCACCCCATTTCTAATGAATATATTTTATGCCCTGAGACGTGATAGTTTCCTTATCTACCATAGGATCTGCAGTAGCATTCCTTTACCTGTAAACTGGATGAATATGGATGTGACTTGAGTGATGATGGATGCCTGTTGTTTCTTTTATATTTTACATCTTTCGCAATTGACATTGATGTCAGTGTATAATTTGGGGTTTTTTGCTGGAAAACAGGGGCCGAGGTCCGGCTGGGAGACGTGGGAGGTCACCTTCCTCCTCTAGTTCACCTAGTCCCCGCAGGGTTTGTTCCAGTTCCCTTTCCTCGCCAACTGGTTTGGTACCTTATCTAATTATAGTATTGACAGTTCCAGCTTTTGTTTTCCATCGAAAAACTTGCAGGCTCCCAGGAGGATATCAAGGAGCCGCAGTCCTAGGAGGTAATCTCTTTTGATTGATCTTTTTCTTCGAAATGGTTTGGTTGTCAAAAGTACAATAATATATATACTGGAACTTTGGGGGCTCCTCTAAACTAGATCAAACTTCTGCATAATACATGTGTAGGAAGAGACAACACCCTGTTTAGTTTCGGTACGGTAGGTCCTGTGGTAACTGGTAACACCCTGTTCGTAGACTTAGCCTAGCCTAGGTTCCATGGCGGAAGCTGAAGCCTCGGAGCTTATTCAAGCTTTACCCAGTGGCTGGCTTTGCGCAAAACATTTACGGTGGTGCCACAGAAGACACAACTGAACTTCTTGATGTTTTTGCTTCGGAATCTGATCATTTCGATATATATAATAGGCCATTGAGAGGAGGAAGAAGAAGAAGCAACAGCAGCAGCAGCAGCAGCAGCGGGAGCTCACCTCCTCGGGGATGAATCATAGGTAAAAGAAAAACTTGCATTCTCTTTACATATATTATCTTTTGCTCGCTCTCCCTTGTTTTATTTGTCTGTCATTACGGCCTCGTATCTTTCTACCGGCCACTGTTGCTCCTCCTCCGACCGAGAGGCTCTGGTCTCAACTTTCTCCACTGGTCTTTGGTGACTCTGAGACATCGGTGGTCCTTACTTTGGGGTCTTCATGTGTGTGTCTTGTTCATGTCTCTCGCTACTCTTTTATATATAAAGAATACTTGAGAATGATTTTTGCGGCATATATAATAAAAGGGTAACTAATGGCGTTTACAAAATGCGAAAGATGCTCCTAGATGGCATCTGGTAATAAAATTTTGTTACATAAATGAAAGAAGAATCACGGTGGTGGGTGTTATGTCTTCAATCACAGTCACAACTGTAATCAGTTGTTTAGGTAAACGATCTCATGGGCGCATAAATTCTCTGCCCTATCGTTAATTTTAATTCCAAATATTTTATTAACCTCTCCTCTATAAATTACTCTAATATGCATTCAAGTAATAAACAAATTTTAAAACCAATTATAAAATAAATACAAATTCAAATTTATGAAATAATAAATCTTAAACCTAAATTCATCTCGTAGTCTTGCAAAATAACTAAAATATTTTCGTATTTTTAATATACGTAATATATATTTGTGTGGATAAAACAAAAATATGTGTACTTGAAATCGTCTTCACAAATAATTTACCATCAAATTTGCCTCGCCAACGATAGGATATCCAAAATTTGTTGAAAATTTATATCCACTTAGTGTACATTTTTTATAATAAAAAAATATTACCCGATGAAATAAATGCGATGGGATCTAAACATGGGAAGGAGATGAGCAGAGTCGCAGTGGGTGGGAAGAACCATGCAACCTAACCAGGATTCCTTATACTTTGAAATTTAAAATTAAAATATATAAGATAAATATAATGATTGGGACCACACATGACATGACATAACATAACATAACGTGACATGACACCCAAGTAATGAAGAAGATAGGTCTCTTGCTGAAACTTTTGTCTCCTATCAGGACAACCCTTCAAAATTCTATTTATTTAATTTAATTACTTTATATATATATATATATACACACACACACATTGCATACCGCAAAAGTAAGGTATTTTTGCATTGCAAGAAATAGTGATGGCCCCAACACACACCTTTTATTTTAGGCCCTCCAATTCTAACTCTCTTTTCTTACTTCTTTCACCTAAATTAAACCTAGACGATTCGGCGAATATTAAAAAATATTTTTTTATATAAATTTAATACATAGTATTTGGTGAAATTAATCTCGTAATTGATTCATGAAAAAATTCGTTCAAATATTATAATTTTATTCAATAAAAAGAAAGAACAGAGAGTCAGATTTTGAATCGAGTCGTTGTGGTAATACATTCTCGATTAGAATAAGTCGGACCAAAACCTATTTTCCCGTTAGTAATTTTATTTAAAATTCGATCCATGTCTATAATATAATGTTAAGCGACGTGTCTAACTAATACAACATGTTTTCATGATTTTTCTACATTGTTTGTAACGTTTAGATATATGTTGGAGCACTACAAAAAAAATGGTTATTTCCAACGGGTAAATCCGTTGGAAATGGCCAAATTTCCGTTGGAAATTAACGTTTCCAACGGATTTATCCATTGAAATTTCGTCGTTGTCCGTTGAAAAACCGTTGGAATTTTCAACGGAATTGCAACGAATTTTTCCGTTGGAAATTTCCAACGGATTTCCAACCGGCATCCGTTGGAATTTTCCAATGGATTTCCAACCGCAATTTCGGTTGGAAAATTCCAACGGAAATTCCAACCGATATGGAATTTTCAACCGCATTCCGTTAGAATTTTCCAACGAAAAATTCGAAACATATTCTCGACCCGACCCCGACCCCGACACTGACACCGACACCGCCACCGAC
>NW_010965373.1:951712-961491 GCF_000463585.1 Tarenaya hassleriana | reverse complement strand
ACATGGGAAGGGATGATATATAAATACATGTATATTTTGTATATATATATTTTATATATATATATAGCAAATATATATTATACATATATATATATATATGAATTCGAATATATATATATATATATATATTTCAATTGATTTTTCAATTAAAATCCAAATTTCCAACCGATGTCCGTTGGAATTTTTTTCAAAATTTTCAAAAAAAATTTCAACCGGCATCCGTTGGAATTCGGTTGGATTTTTTGTAAAAAAAATTTCCAAAAAAAATTCCAACCGGCATCCGTTGGAATTCCGTTGGAATTTTTTTTAAAAATTTTCAAAAAACATTCCAACTGACATCCGTTGGAATTGTTTTCTAACAAACATCCGTTGGAACTCCGTTAAAAATTTGCAACCGATTTTTCCAACGTTAATCCGTTGGAATTCCAACGGATATCCGTTAGAAATACCGTTGGAAATTTCCAACCCAATTTTTCAATTGAATACGTTGAAAATTCCGTTAAAAATTTACAACGGGTGTTTCCAACGGATACCCGTTGGAAATTTTCAACGGAAATCGTCGTTGAAACGCCGTTGAAAACCGTTGAAAATCCGTTGGAATTCGAAGATTTTTTTGTAATGGAGGAGTCACATATTTCAATGTAGATATTTGATATATATATATATATACATACATACATATATATACGTGCACATATATATTGAAAAGTAGGGCTGCACACCGAAGTCAAGGTGCAATGTCACAACTCTTCACACGAAAGGGAAAAAGCTCAATCACATTTCACTCGTTTCACATTCATCAAACATTTATTTTCATATATATATATATATATATATATATATATATATTATTGAATGGACTAAATTATTCGTGTTGATAAGAAATATAAAAGTAAATCAAATTATTCATTATTCCAATGGAATTTAAATCATGGTCCATCTCCATCTCTCTCTCTATTCCTTTTCCTCCCCAACTTTTGAAATTCACTTTATTTTTTTTATTTTCTTCCTTTTGGTAATGCAAATTGGTGCAAAGCTTTCAAAAGAAAGCACATGAAGCATATATTTTTTTTTTCTGTCATAGGAAGAAATCAATGATAAAGCATTTTTAGAATGGAAGAAGAAAACAATGAATTTTAAAAAAGTTAAAAGAGAGGACCATAAATCAAGGTGTAATTAATTATCTTGTGTATTACTTTCTGTATAATTTCATTTTATAGGAATATGTTCCCATCTATCATTTCCTTTCCTTGTCACATAGGTTTTCCATGTTCATATTACTACAATTCTGGATTGATATTTCGAATATCAATTTATTCTAAATTTTATTAAGATTAAATTTGGATAATTTAAAAATATATTTTTTTAAAAAATTGTTTATTCATTTTTTAATGAATTTATAAATATCCAAATTTTAAAAATATCCATAACTCAATTATCCATAAAATTTTAAAATATCTTACAAAATTAAAATAATCTACTTAAAAAACACCAAAACTATCAACGAATTAAAATATAATTATTAATTATTCTGTTCTATCCGATTCCACATCTTCAAATCGAATGGTCTACCTAGAATGCAATTATATTCGCTGTAAAATAATTACGATTATGAACAAATTTTTGGAATTGTTTTCCTAAAAGCGACATAATTATCGATTTATCAGAAAAATCCAAAACGGTCAACATAGGCAAGCGACGATGTTCCTCCACGTGGCATAACATGACAGCCCAAAACCCGTACAATAAAAAAATCAAGCAGGAAAAAAAAAGAGCAACGTTTTTTAATAAAAATCGACAATAAATTAAAAATAACAAACAACAACCGTCGGACCGTACCGGACAATGTCATGGACCCCACCAACTCATTTGCCACGCTGGCAATTCCACGTGGCTGCCAAACATGGGTCCTACGTGTACAACCATCCTGCTATAGACGCGTCGCTTAACCCACCGCATGCCATTTATTACTTCCATTTCACGGGGAAACAAATTTCCAATTTTATCCCCCAAATTAATTTTCAGTTACATTATAACCGAAAAATAATTTTTAAAAGTACACACACGTAAACGTAAATAAAGATTTTTGTATAGTTTTATTTATGGAGAAAATTAATTACATTTTTCGTTATTGACTTTTAAAATGATATAATTAATTAATATTCTCTCTCTCTCTCTCTCATGCCTTGATGTGTGTATAAATAGGAAACAACCATTTGGTTGGGGTTCGTTTTGATTTGATCCAAATCCAACGCCCTCTTCACTCTCATCAAAGCAAAAGCCGAAACGCATGCATTTGTACGATACATACACACACCTAATTGTCTTACCCCCTCTCTCCGATTCAATCGCCATTCTTCTTCTTCCTCTTCCTCTTCCTGTGATTCTATACCATGGCCATTGAAGCTCGTCGTCTTCCTCTCTCCCCTCCTCTTCTCTTAACCAACAGGTTCGTTTCTCTCTCTTTTCTCTTTCTTCGCCGTTTCCATGGAATCTTATGACCGGAGTTTCCTGGGCTTCAGCGAGTTTCGTGTATTGGGTAAATTCTATGATCTTATCTGGGTTTCCTTTTTTTTTTCTTGGTTGAAGAGAATTGATGTTGAACACCATGGAACCAACCGGCGGTTTCTGCACCAACCAGATGACGTACGGCGTCCCGCCACCGGTTACAGCGGCGGATACGCCTCTTCTTCACCTGTACGGCTCCGCTGTCCCCACCACAGCGGATTCGTTCGCTCCGCAGATCGTCAAGTCCGTCGACGTTTCCTCCTTCTCGTACTGCGATGGCATCAACAACAACAATTGTGGCAGCAGCAACATCAACAGCGATTTATGCCCGTTACCGTCTCGAAAACGGTCCAGAGATTCTATGGCCAATTACCCATTTACTCATCAGAACTCAAGATCGTGTGCTCCTTTGTCATTTTTGGGGCAAGATATATCGTTTCAGATTCATCAGCAGCAGCTCGAAATCGATCGTTTGATAGCGCTTCGCGTAAGTCTCTTTCCCAACTCAGAGAGAATCGCTTGATCGTCCGTTTCAGTAAACCTTAAACGAACATTCATCGTTCCCTTTTCGTCTTCGAGTTTCTATCATGAATTGAAACGTCAAAGAACACTATTGTCTTTCAAGATTTTCCTGATAGGAATTTTTCTGGTAACTGCTCGTTTTTAATATGTTTTTAAGTGCTATCGTGCGAACGAACAAGTTTGTCGCAATGTTCATCAATGGCTGACACAGTGACGCACCAGAATGACCCGTTATTCTCGAGATTGCCATTTGAAAACGAACGTTGACGGGTTGTTGTTATTTTCTTTTTGTCTCGTTTGGGAATTTTTCTCAGATGGAGAGAGTGAAAATGGAGATCGAAGAGAGGAGAAACAAACAAGCAAGGACGGTAATGGAGGCGATAGAGGAAGCGGTGATGAAGAAGCTGAGAGCGAAAGAAGAAGAGAGGGAGAAGATCCGGAACCTGAACAACGCGCTAGAGGAGCGCGTGAAGTCACTCGCCATCGAGAATCAAATTTGGCGGGAACTGGCTCAGACCAACGAAGCCACCGCCAACGCCCTCCGCACCAACCTGGAGCAAGTCTTGGCGCAGGTTAAGGACCTGGGCATCCCCGGCGCACGGCAAGGCTTATCCTACCCCGATGTCGATGCAGACGACGCTCAGTCCTCCTGCGGGAGCAGCGGAGACGACGAGGAGGTGGAGAGGCGCACGTTAGCGGTTGAGGCGGAGGATAAGGGGAGGATGTGCAGGAACTGCGGAGAGGTGGAATCGTGTGTGTTGCTGTTACCGTGCAGACACCTATGCCTTTGTGGGGCCTGCGGGTCCACTCTGCACGCGTGTCCTATCTGTGGGTCCCCAAATAACGCTAGTGTTCATGTTAACATGTCATAGGAGGAAAAAAAAAAAAGAAACAGGAGAAAATATTGGAAAATATATACATTTTTCCTTTTCTTGGACAAAATCTGCAACTTCCGTAAGAACAAATTTCAACAAGAAATTCTTTTATTTCTTTTCTCTAATTTATAATGTTTTAGATGTGATATAAAGGCACATACGGAGATTTTGGTTTAAACTTTTAAGTATAACAAATTTTCCATTTTGTTGAATTTTAAAAATATACTTTTTCATTAATGTCAATTAGGGTAGGACGTGTACATTTTCCGTGGACGAAAACGTTTAAATAAATTTCAAATCAAATTAATAGCCTATCGAAAAGCTTAATAATAATAATAATAATAATAATAATAATCAACTTTCCATTTTCGCACCTTTAAATTGTTAATCGTCTGCAGATTCTAAAAACAGTCATTATTGTTACATGCTGGAACAATAAAGAGCGTATCTTATTATTTTTATTTATTTAAATTTTAAAGGAGTTGAAGTGGGCCCTACGGAAAAGAGTGGGGGACACGCGCCGACAGAGACGCTTGGGGTTGGAGGACGAAGGAGAAAGCTGACACGTCGGACGCCCGCAATTCTCGCTGTTTTTGTTCGTCCCTTGCTGCGTCCCGCTCTCGTGCCCCACCTTTTTTTAAACTTTTTAAATATTTTTTATTTTTTAATTATTTTGACAAACCATATATTGTATATAAATTATGTGATTAATTAAATTTATTGAAAAAAAGGTAATAGTTAATATATTTTTAGATCAAACTCAATTTGAATACGTTGATATACTATTCGATTCTGTTTGATCTGAAACGTTAATTCTACAATCTAATCCGTATTTTATTTAATTTAAAATAAAAAGGTATATTTAATCTAAATTGAAACGCTCGATTTAATTTAACACAATAACGAGGTCATCGTCTAGTCTTTCAATAACAAATTAAGAGTTGGTAGAAATGGTGTGAAATGCCATCACTATACATACATATATGTGTATATATATATATACACATTGGTTTGGTAAATTGTGACAAAGTTATGATTACTTCTAAGCCCGATCTCGTACGTAGTTTAATCAAAACAGATAAAATAAACTTATGATGCAGAGCAGATGATCGAGATGGGAAATAATATAAATCCCAATATAAAAAAGCATATAGTTTTACGGTTTAATTAAAAAAAAGAAATAAAGGATAGGATTGATTATAATTACTTTAATTATTGGTTAGTTCACCTTGGGTTTCAAAATTACCCTAGCGTCACGCATGGGCATTTGATTACAATAAACCCATGACTCCAATAATTAAATAACTTGTTATAACAATTCTAATATTGTCTCTAATTATATAAAATTAAATGGAATTCAATATATATCATATTCGAGATATCTAAAAATTGATTGCACCTAAATTAAACTAATTAAAATTATTATATATATATATATAAGAAAATAAAATCTTAATAATCAAATTGAAATCTCTGTACATACCCTGCATATGTACATTAAATTAAATTATATGACTATACGAATACTGTCTGGTAGAATTATTAAAACAGTAAATAATATATTATTTTTTTTAGAGAAAATGAAAGCAAAAAAAGAAAGGGAAGAAAACACGAGAAAGTGATGTGCGGAAAGATGATGCCAAAATTAAAGAGGATGTTATGAATACAAAAGTCCAAAAGCTATCAACGACGTCTTTACTCTTTTTCTTCGTATATTTTTTTTAATATTCCAATAAATATTAATAAACTATATTAATTAGAAACATTGATCGTATCGATTAAGTGATGATAAGCATATAATATCAAGAGAATAATACACTCAGTGGGTTAAACATTTTGTTTATTAAAACTATATTGAACTTTTAGAGTTTGGATAATATATATACATATCTTAGTTTAGTTATTTTTGTGTTCGATTTTTTTTTTATTTTTATAATTTAGAATTTTATTAGGATCCAATTTTTATTAAAAAAAAAGTACTTTTGTAAACTCATTTGTTTTATTTACTTATTTTATTTTATTTTATTTTATTCTATTTTATAAAAGTTAGATTTAGTTTGTTTTTAGATTTGGATTTATTCAACTCCCAAACCAAATGACCACAATGAAGGACAAGATTTTTTATTTTTATTTTTCAAAAGTGGAAAACCTAATAAAAGTCTTATAAATTAACATAAGTTAGGTTCAATCTGCAAATAAATATTTTAAGAGTATTAAAGGAATGATGAATTGGATATCCATTTGATATATATATATTATTGAGTGTGTAATGTAAGCATACATGCATTGGTATGTTTAAACAAAAAAAAGGTTATATATTGAAATTGGGGAACAAAACATGGGAGATGGTGAGTGTGCTGTGCACTAAACAGTTAAGAACATATTCTTATTATTGTTGTTTGAGAAAGTGCTGTTGGTCAGATTTCATTTATCTATTTTTCTCTGTTTTTGCAAAAAAAATTTAAATTGTAACCATGATTAATGTAATATTTTAATCAAGAGTTTTTTTTAAAATATTTGATATGAATCATATCTTACATCCGAGTTTAGAAATATAAAACTGAATCCAATAAAAATAACTATATTTAGATCAAATTCAATTTAAAAACTAAATAAAGAGCCTTTTTCATCGGAATAATATAATTTTTTATGATTAAAATCATTAAAAACAAAATTTTATTTAGAAAAATAAATATTTTCATAAAATTGATCATGCATCAGATTTAAATAAAATATTTTTTGAATAAAATTTCAATATATAAGAGAATTTAAATAAAATTGAGCCCGATATGTCAACCCTATTTGGTGCTAGGGTTTGTTGTGTCATGTAAGTTGTCCCCTTTGGATGACAATAATATCACTTCAGTTTTTGGTGGGATCTTCTTTCTAATGTTTTTTTTTTCTTCACTTACTACCCTTTTTTACTTTTAAGGTTCAAAAAGATTTTCCAAGTTAAAGATAAATATGATTTATTATTATTATTATTATTTTCAACTCGTCGAATTCTTTACATTAAAGGACAAATCGGAAAATGAAATACATGACGTGAATCTCACGTCACTGATCAAATCGAAAGTGTGAATTATTTCCGCCACCAATTAAGATATTATATGTCCTTACCTTATATATAATATTGACGTCGATTAATATTTTTAAACGACATCGATTAATATTTTTGTGCAGATTTGCCGCTATTAAAAATTAAAATAAGGAAATTAAAAAAGAGAGAAAAGAAGAAAAAAATAAAATAAATAACACTTTTATTCCTACATCTCTTCTTATTGTTATTTTACAATGAAAATAACTCATCTATTTATAAGAAACAACTATAAAATAATTAAATAAAAAAATTTACAAAAAAATAATATATGATGAAAACTAATAAATCAATAGATATTTGACACAATTATCATTATTTGTTAATTGATTTTGAGTCTTTAATTTTCTCTCAATCATTCTCATAATCATTTCCAATCAATTTCAATCTTCTTAAATATATATTTGTTTACTCATTTCAAGAACCGCTTGTTTGAATGGGGAATGTTAGTGTAGAAATTTGTGATTTCACCGCTGTAAAAACCCTAAGGCATATATGTATAAAGCATAGGTCATATATATACAAATATATGTTATATTATATATATATATATATATATATATATATATATATATGGATCTAATGGAGGGATGTGATGATGGAGCACTCGGCATGAAAATGGTCCATCTGTAGCCTAGTTGATTTGGTAGCTTTGCCTTTTAGTGTTGTGCGTCCTAAAAACACTTTGTATCTTAGTTTTTGGAGGAGAGGACAGGGACCCACATATATATATATATATATACACATATGCATATATATACATATGCATGCATATTTCATTTTAGGTGTCCTCCTTTCTTTAGATTTATACTATTAGAGAGTATTAGAAATTTAATGGTAGTGTTAGTATATAGTAATTTCATGTCAAATATATATTTTTTGATAACCGAATATTATGTACTAATGTCCAAACTAATCCCGAGATCGGGTTCCATTCTTTGAAAACCTATTATTATAGGTTGGATATATATATAAAAAGCCGTGCATTTCATTGCTAACCGAAAAATAACAACGAATACAGATTTTGAAGGTGACAAGAATATTTATTAATCTCAAAAATCACATGTACAGAAAGCATGTGTATACATACGTGCATTTCATTATTAAATGTTGCTATATGCACGACAATAAATAGCAATTAAACATAGAATATCTTTTTCATTCACACGTAGACGATGTAGCAACTACATAAAAAAAATATTGCCCGAAAGGGAATGAGATTTGCCATTATCTTAAATGGTGGCTTAGTGGCCGGTGATGAGATTAGAATCTATATTGACAAAAGAGCCAATAAAAGGAGAAAATGATAGAGAAAAAGCACTAAGTTCTTCTCCTTTTACGTGGGATTATCAATACATATATGACTCTTTAATATATGGGTGGATTTGGTGTGATGTCTTCTAAAACACTCACTACCCAAAAGCTATATGTAAACCATTAATTATATATATATATATATATATATATGTATGTGTGTATATATATAGTTTTCATCATTGAAACCCTAACACCTCTTCCCATAAAATGCAATAGAGAGCCCCATTATGGATGGTACCTTTGAAAAGAAGAAAAAGGAGGTAATGAAACACTGCACCTCATGTGAATTTTTAGACTTTAAGACCACAAAAGACTCCATAATTTTTTTTCTCTCTCTATCTAATAATAGTTTATTATATTATTAAAAATGACCTAGTGGCTTATTAACAATAGTAATGACGTATCAAAATCATATGCCGTACTTTATGCCAAATTAAAACAGGATCCCATATTAATGGTGTGCAAATTTATAGAAGTAATTAACAGTTATGCAAATTTAAAGATGCAATAAAACATTACTTAATTAGAATAGAATATATATATATATATATTGTGCATGTGGTATATGCATATATAAAAATACATATATATATATATATTGTATGTATATGTATGTATGCGCACATCTCCCACAATGTGTGCATTTGACATCTCCCACAACAATTTATGGATACTTTTTTCTTTGGACAGATAAAAGTGTCTAGAAAAGTGTTACCAATAGTTCCTTCTTGTCTAGATTAGGCACCCCCATTTGTACACTCAGAATATGTATATATATACATATATATATATTATATATATATATATTAAAAGAGAGATGCAGCCAACAACCCAAAATCATTTATGTACGGGGCAAGTGGGCAGACATCATATCCAAGATCGAATTGGGTTTACATAAATTATTATATCTTGTTCCAAAATTTTAATTGTTATATATTTTAAAAGTATTCTTTTTCATGTGGATAGATGTATCGATGTGCTTTGGTGAAATCAGATTGGACTAAGTACATGTTTATGGAAAAAAAAAAGATTTATATTCTTTTGGGAAAAAGTTGACTAAAGCAATGATATGTGCGCATCAAGAAGTCCTTGTGTTCGACCCCGGTACTACGACATCCGTATACTTGCGGATTAGTTGTGTTTCAGGTTATAAATTTAAGACTCGTCACGCTAGTGATCAGCTTGTCATTGTGGGAACAATGATGAATTAAGACTAACATGAGCCGTGATGGATGATCATGGTATGATCATGTGTATTGGATACATATCAAGGTCATGAGTACTTGTTTGGAACAAGTGTCTGGATGACTCGCGTGAGATTGTCGATTGGATTTAATGCATGACTTGAATCTCACTTGATGGTTCACTTTGGATCCTCAGACCTGAGATATCTATTGTATCCATCATGACGAGTAATATACTTTGACTGCGTCAAACATCGTCTTTAACCGGATGATTAT
>NW_010965373.1:941865-949040 GCF_000463585.1 Tarenaya hassleriana | reverse complement strand
TATATATATATATATATATATACATAAAGAAAAAGTTTGCAATTGTATAAACGTCCATGATTTCCATTTGCACACAGTTCCCTCCACCTTTATCAAAGTAGCAAAATCTAACAGTAAAATAGACATGAAGAGCCTGAAGCTGTATATACACATATATATATATATACACCACATATAATAAGATTATATCAAGACATATGGTGTGAACTATGCCATAAGAGCTATAAAATTTCATGAAATACACTATAGATATCAGTGATTTCTGAATTAAATTGGATTTAGAAGTGTTGCAAGCGACATTTCAAAGAAGAGAGAGAGAGAGAGAGAGAGAGAGAGAGAGAGAGAGAGAGAGAGAGATTTCAGCATGGACCAAATAATGAAGGAAATAATTTTTGGGTGGTAGCAGCATCAATACGGGAAGTGCACGATGGTTGTGCTGTCCACAACAGTACACACATATATATATACACACAGAGAAAAATGCTTGTCTTGTAGTTGTAGGACCATTATTCAATAATGTACCATAGAATTTTCTCCTCAAGAGATAAATCAAAAATCTCCATACACGAAAAGATCGAGTCTTTACGCGTCAAGTTGGATGTTTTTGCATCGTCATCCAAATGGGCCTCCTCGGTTTAAAAAGACGATCAAACAAGAAAGTTCCCACGCATTAATCAAACACAAAACCCTGCCTTTGAGGAAACATATCGTGTTGCGGTTAACGAGTCGCTGTCATCAGCTCCTTAGATTCCTGTTAAACCGATGACAAATATATGGATGAATCGATATACTACGTGAAGTTTTTAGCCGATTGATTGTCGCAATGTTCGGTCCGTGATTTGGGTCTAACAAAGGCGAATGTGGAAGCATCAATGGATGGAGAGAAAAAGGGAAAAACATCAAAGATGGTGTTAATTAATTAACCTCAAGATCTTAACTTTATGCGTTTTTATGTGTACCCTTCATTTCGTGGGGACGTATACTTTGAAGAAACGAAGAGGAGATGCCAAAAACGACAAGGACAGGAATCCATATAGTGGGTTAAAGTTTGAAGAAATTTAAGTAGAAAAAAGAATCTAACTTTGGATTAATTTCTCTAAAACGTTTTCGCCCAATGGGTTTTCTAATCCGACACGACAGATTTCCAACTGTAATTAGACTTAGTTAACAATATATGTTCAGACAAGGGACGGCAGCTACTGAACACGAGGAAACGGACAAGACTGGCTACCAAAGACAAAGCACTTTGATTGTAATGGCGCAGGGTCTCTCTCTCTCTCTCTACCATGAACTGTAAGAATGCAATAATGAAACACTGACCCTTTGAAAAACAAAAAAGAATGCGAATGAGTAATTTGTCCTTTGCCCTTATGGTCCTTTCCTCATGATTCGATGCCTTCACAACGGCACATGAATCCAGGACAGTCCACACATAAAGTAAATGTGGTGTGTCGTCGTGTGGAGATTCCCATTATCAATTGTCAAGAGCGAGAGAGAGAGAGAGAGAGTTATATATAACACAAAGACAAGTGTAAATATTTGTATCATATATGTATATATGGTGCGTGCATCATCATCATGCCTTCACAAAACCTCCACATGGTATGATGGCTCACATCGTATATGACAGTACATAGTCCATATCCTGCTGTCATATTTATTCGGGCTACCGTATTTGCTTCCCTGACTCGTCCCCACCATAACCGACACTGACTTCTTTTACGTTCCTATAATGATAGTAATGTGTGTGTGTGTGTATATACATGGTTAGGGTTTTAAACGTTTGGATATCTATATAAGTTCTATGTAATTTTTCGTTTCAGTACTCAGATCATTGACAAATTTGAATGGTTGGAACTTTATTTTAAAAATGTTTTACATATCCATATATAAATCATATCTGATGAATAGTTAATCATTTTTTTGGGTATTTGTTTGGACACGTTTTACGTACTTATAAAAGTTATCAGCCCAGTTTTTAATTCTGTTGAAATGTATCAATATACGTAGATACTTTTGTTTTATATTAGAACAAAAAAAAATAGATGTTTTTATCTACAATTTTAATCGTACGAGAGCTCATAGGAATTTTTTTTTTTTTTAAAAAAAAGAAGAGTTAGAAGAAGCGTGAAACCAACTTGAGAACTCCACGCGCCTGATTTTCTATTTTTTGCTAAAATGGCCAAAATCGCTGGACTATAGTGCACAGGATTCGTGGCGGTGGCTCTCACGCGCCTAAGCTGCGCGTATGATTTGACAGTTCACGCAACAAGATCCAAAAGCGTATCTGGACTCACGCGTCGGCTTCCCATTTAGAGCCCAGTATATTATATAAATATATATATTTGCTCGCAAGAAAACAAAAATATGATCTGGTCCTAAATTTCATTAAATCATTTATCATTTTTTATTAAATATGCACATAAAAACAATACGATCCATATATGAAATATATATATTTGCCAAGATCAGGGTTTTAAGAAATTTTGTGAAGCCCCGAAATTTAAGCATAAAAAAAAATCCACAATGCAAAAAATGGAACTTGGAAAATGAGAATTAAAATTAAATCCGAAGAAGAGAGAACATAATCAACGGCCGACAATGCGGCCGCCGGCAAAACACTCAGAACTATGTCAACATTAAAAATAAATAAAAACAAACACCAAAAATAAAGCAGTCTCGCAGCAAAATGAAACGACGACGTCGAACAAGAAAGAGATAAAGATGGAGTTTTTTTTTCATGGAAAAAAGACTTACAGCCTGTCCTCGAAATCAGCGAGAGGAGTCATCTGTTCCTTCAAGCCCTTCCTCTTCCTGATCTCAGCCACCAGTGTCGAAGCCTGCGAGCCAGCCTCCATAGGATCCGACGACATCATGTCCCAATGATCGAACACTGCCTGTGGGAAAGCCTGTCCCGACGTCGCCGCTCTCAGCTGTCCCGAAAACCCAAACGACTCTACGACCGGAAGATACGCCTTGATGTTGTACAGCGGAGTTCCTGGCCTCTGCATCTCCTCGAAAACGTGCCCCCTCTTCTGGTTCAGTACACTATAGATTCCTCCGAGGGCTTGCTCAGGGGCTTGGATCTCCACCAGGTAGACCGGCTCAAGCAGTCTCGGCTTGGCGGTCAGGTGGGATGCGTACAGAACTCTTCTGGCCGTCGGGATGACCTGACCGCCACCTCGGTGGATGGCGTCGGAGTGCAGAACCACATCACAGACCTCGAAGCAGATTCCTCTCATGTTCTCCTCGCACAACGGTCCTTCCTTTGATGCCCACTGGAACCCTGCCACGACCGAGTCCTTGATCTCGTTCAAGTACTGGACTCCCTTACACATGTCGACCACCATGTTCGGTCCGGTGGTTTCAGGGCCGAAAGCCCAGATCTTCTTGGCGAGGTCCTTGTCCCAGCCGAACTCCTCGGCCAAGATCTTGGAACGGATCTTCGGGTCGTCTCTTGGACCGATGCGTCCATCGTCGATGGCTTCTGCTAGACCTTCCTCCAATGGCCGTGCTTCCATGTAGAGACGGTTGTGCTTGTTCGGGGATTTGCTCATCACCGTCCTGCAGGATCTCTCGAGGACGGTTTCACGGAAGGAGACGACTGGGTCTGATTTGATGATCTCTGCACCTCCCATGAAATCGTCTTGCAAATCCTTCAGACAAATCTCCAGGTGGAGTTCTCCTGCTCCGGCGATGATATGCTCGCCGGATTCCTCGATCGAGCAGACAACCATAGGATCAGACTTGGCCAAACGCTTCAGACCTTCCACAAGCTTCGGCAGGTCGGAGGCAACCTTACACTGAACGGCAACACGGACGACAGGGGAGACCGAGAATTTCATGGCTCGGATAGGGTGAGCGTCCACTTCCTTCTCGTTGGTGAGAGTCGCGTTCTTGGTGATGAACTGATCCAGTCCAACCATGGCCACTGTGTTACCACAAGGAACATCTTCCACAGTTTCTTGCTTCTTTCCCATCCAGATAACAGTTCTTTGCACACTCTTCACGTACAAGTCCTTCTTCTCGCCCGGAACGTAGTTAGGACCCATAATCCTCACCTTCATACCCGTCGCCACTCTCCCCGCAAACACACGGCCGAAAGCAAAGAACCTTCCCTTGTCAGAAGCTGGAATCATCTTTGACACGTAAAGCATGAGAGGACCTTCGGGATCACAGTTTCTGATTGCAGTAGCATACTTGTCATCGAGAGGACCTTCATACAAATTCTCGACACGGTACTTCTGAGCCTTTGAAGGCGAGGGAAGATGAAAGATCATCATTTCCAGGAGAGCATCACTGGCCGGGAGCCAATTCTGCATCACACGCTTCATCAGGT
Source organism: Tarenaya hassleriana (assembly GCF_000463585.1). Classification (NCBI taxonomy): domain Eukaryota; kingdom Viridiplantae; phylum Streptophyta; class Magnoliopsida; order Brassicales; family Cleomaceae; genus Tarenaya; species Tarenaya hassleriana. Next base: position 944,701 of record NW_010965373.1, on the reverse strand, counting down.
GCTTCCCCATCAGTTCCTTCTCATCGGACTTCATGGTGACACCGAGCTTCTGCAACATCGGCCATAGCTTATCCTTCTGATCGTTCATGCAGGTGTTAATGATCTGCTTAATGGGTTCGTAACAGAACTGGACAAATCCACGTTTGCAGGTCGGAGATCCAGTGTTCTTGGTCGTCCACTTCTTTGTGGCGGGATCAAAGAAGTTCTCGCCCCAGAGTCTTTCCATCATTTTCGACTCATCAACCCCAAACTTAGAGGCATACATCTTGGCAAAGTTGGTGAGAGTGAAGGCCCAACCATGCAGTCCAGCGGAGAAAGCAACAGTTCCTTTCTCAGGATAAACCTGAACATCCCCGAGGAGCGGGTCCTCATAAGTAGCCATGATGACATTGGCATTCTCAATCACCCTCTGGAAGGTCTGGTAAGCCTCTTCACCATCAACCTGAAGCTCAAGGAAACAACGATCCATCTTGTTAACGGTCAAAACAGGTCTGATCCTCTCACCGAGGGCTTGACGGAGCACAGTCTCCGTCTGGACACAGACACCCTCGATACAGTCAACCACCACAAGGGCACCATCCGTGATACGGAGAGCCGCCGTGACTTCAGATGAAAAGTCGACGTGCCCAGGGGAATCGATGAGATTGATCAGGTACTCATTCCCATCCCTCATACCTTTGTAGCTCTTCAGAGATGCATCACTCATTTGATAGTAGAGCGAAATACCGGTGGACTTGATGGTGATACCACGCTCGGCTTCATCTGCACGGGTATCAGTCATACGGACATCTCCAGCAACTTCTTGGGCAATGATACCCGCAGCAGCCACAAGGGAATCCGTAAGAGTTGACTTCCCTGAGACATAAATTGATTACTCATCAGGTTTGACCAAGACATATACCACTGAGGAGCCATCAATTCACAGAGGTTCTGCACCATCAGCAGTTAGTTAAAATTCATACCGTGATCAACATGGGCAATGACAGACATGTTACGGATGTTCTCTTTCTTGTCCATAATTGCCCGGAGCTCATCGGCTGTGAACTTAACCTGAAAAAATTTAAACACGGCATAACAATTAACCTCGACAGCTTCGGGAGCTGGCAGGAAAACGAACAATACAGCATCAGAAAAACTGAAACTTTACCATCTTGGCTGGTCTTTAAGTAATACCGACAACTGCTGATTCCTGCAATTACATCAACAAAAAAGGTTAGAGAATACAAGAAAGCTTAATCCGATGAAAAACCTCACAGAATGAGATTAGTCAAAGAAAACAAACGATCTGAACAGTTTCAACAGTTTACAAAAAGACCCACAAGCACATGAGCGTATAAAGGGAAGAATTCATGAAAAACGCTAAACCCTAATATAATACCTAAATCTCAAAAATTTCAGATCGGAAAACCGGAATTGAGAATCTAAAATCAACCACTATCAATTCACGGAGAAGAATCCACTAGCTAACTGAGGAATACGAATTCGAGACTAAAACAAAACGCAGGAACGAAAAAGCAAACAATATCACAAAAATAATTGATTCAGAAAATCTACGACCAGAACGCCTTCCTAGAAGACAAAGTTACAATTGTGGTGCAATGATCCAACAAAAAAAACTCATAACCAGGAAATCAAAAGGCAATTAATGATGAAAAACGAAAGAAAAAAAATGATGAGGGAACTCGCCAGATCTAAGCGAAACACAAAAACCAGAAACCAAAAAATGGCGAAAAAACCACCAGATTCACTAGCTAATTTGATAGCAACACGAATCAAGCCCATCGGAAAGACAAAAAAGAAATAATACCCAAACACGCATTCAAGGCCACATAATCAAATATCATAGCTTTCGACCAGAAAATTGAACGATCAAAGCCACGAAAGATAGTACCGATCAGGAGAAAAGCCTGAACCAACCTGAAGAGGGAGGCGACGAGCGAGGATGAGATAGAGAGAGAACGAGCTACGGAGAGAGATCTCTCTTTCAGAAAGCAGAACAACGAAATAAGGCGCAGCTGCAAATATATATATATGTAGACAAACGAGAAAGTCCAAGGCAAAACTTCTCAACTAGGGTTTTTTTCTTGAAAGTGCAGTGAGCCCTTTGGGCTTTGTTAATTATTTTTTAAATTATAAAAAAAAGCCCAAATATCTCAAGATATCTCGAAAATATATGGCTAAGATTTTTCCCTACGTTCCATCCATCGTACTCGAGTACATATATATATATATACATACATACATACATGCATGTAATCTTTTGTTTTTTACTCTTGCGCAGAAGCTAATGCACGTCAGCTCGGCCCAATCTTAATGGGCCCTGTAGAATATCTTGTAGGCCCATTAATCCATTATTATTGGGCTTTGTAGGAGATCTCTTAGGCCCATTTTATTATTGGGTCAATAGGCCACTAATAGGTTTTTTCTCACAAAATGAACCTAAGGCAATTATGGGCCCACGAGGAGAAAACCATATCCAATCTACCCAAATAGCTACAGAAATGATGATGATGATGATGATGATGATGATAAAAGATAATGATGGTGACGTGAGAGCGGTTGAAATTGGCGACTGTAGATTTTTTTTCTTTGACATTTTTTTTGACGAGAGTGAAAGTTTTGGTACATTGGTGTTATCGGTTCTTCCGTCGCCACGAGCACCGTACTTTCGGACATCGAAAACCTTCGGACCGGCGGCTTGAACACTTGCGACGGCGACGACAAAAAGAGACAGACACAAAACACCAAACCCATGAATGAATGCCATTTGTCGTCCTGTAACTAAGCTCAATGATCTTCTTTCTCTCTCTCTCTCTCTCTCTCTCTCTCTCTCTCC
>NW_010965373.1:916263-941094 GCF_000463585.1 Tarenaya hassleriana | reverse complement strand
TTCCGTCTGTTTATCCTGCAGGATACAGTGAGTTCTACCGAAATGTTTTTTTTTTGTAAGAAATGAAAAATCTAGTCCCAGAGGATTGTATATTATATACCAATGAATGTGAATGGCCTATTATAGGAAAGATAAATCAGAGGCAGGATTCTTGTTACCAGTTCTTGGCTAATATTGATATGTTTCCTATTTCAAAGATTGCAGGGATATGATGACCTCATTTATAGCAGAATCTTATTAAATATGGAAAAAGTTTCCAAACATAGTTAAATTATCTACAGTCAATGATTCATATATATATTAAATGGTGAGCAGATCTTCCATTTGTTAATGATTTGTTTTCTTTGTGCGGTAAAAATCTGCAATCTTATATAGCGTTTTCGTTAATCGTATAACTGATAGTCGAAGTCAGGAGATCTGATTGTTATTTTAGCCTTTTAGTTTTTATTTTTATTTTTATTTTGCTTAGAAAAAGTAATATCAATTCGGCTTTTTATATATATCCATGATTCGGTTCAATTCGATTTTTAATGAATTTTTCGTTTTTGAATTGATTTTTCGGGTTTATATATTTTCATATTTGGTATGGTTTAATTCATTCGTTTTGAAGAAAAATCATATCTAATAGATTTTTTAGACTAGTAAATCATCTGATTCAATTAGGTATTATTTAATTCAGTTTAATTATATATACTTAAAAGACATTTACCGGATATTTAGAAAATTGATTGAAAGAAATTTAGAAATTTTCTGCGCAAATGGATCCCTTTAACAAACAATGTGTTTTCTTAGGCCAAGGATGGCGGGGATTAATTTTGTCTACTAAATCATCTGTTTAATCTAATTTCGTCTTCTAACCATATGTTTGATGGTTTAATATGAAACTATATCACAAGTTATTGCATAGAATTCGATATGATATATACTTATGAATTGATATATATTTCCATATATATATATGGGTGAATACTTATATTCCGAATCTCAATTGCTCGAAACCCTAACATCACTCCAGTTGCTCGAAGCACTAAATCCCTACAGCCCTCAAATCACTCAGCCTCTCCTTGATCTATGTCTCTCTCTCTCTCTCCCTTCACTTTCAAAACACACCAAAGGTCCAAAACCCTAATCACCCCTTCTTCAACTGGTCACCGACTGGACCAGAAAAATTTTAATTGACCGCAATAGTAAATTTACTATAATTCCTTAAGGATAAACTTAAATTTACTATAGGATATTTAACAATTTTATTCAAAATTTTATAACATTTATTAAAAAATATATATATTATTGCGGTGGGGACACGAGCCCGTTGTAAATGAACTGGGTTCGCCCCTGTCCTCACGGTTGACTCAAGGTTATAAAATTTTAAACATACGAAAAAAAGAACCCGAAAAATTAAGACCCAAAGAACGGAAACTTTGACACAGTATGTGGCTTCGTCTCTTCTGGTATCTTCTTTTCATGGTTTCCATCGTCTTATGTTTTTTTTTTGTTAAAAGGAGTATATAATTATATATATGAGCAAGAGCTACAAGAGACGAGTCACTTTACAAAAGGGGTAGTTTACCAAGAAGTCGTACAAAAAACTGCCCTAAGAAAAAACATGTTTAGCAAAGCAATAGACATGTAGAAACCTCAACCTCTCTGGAAAGGATCTGTCACGGGGTGGAGAACCATAATTATAATAGAGAGCTTGCCATTAGATTGCTTGATAGTTTAATAATCGCTATCTTATTTCGGAAACACCGATCAATATCTCGGCGGATGATTGAGATGTTCGTGTGATTCCCTGAATGCAGCCGTGAATTCCGCTCCATCCATACAATATAAACAATCGTTTTCCAAGTAAGTTGGGCTCCCAATAGTCTGATTTTGCAGCCCCATCGCCCTAGCAGCCAGTCCAAAATATCGGTCCAAGTGGTGTGTGTAGGCGAATTACCCCATTTCACCATAGCCCATGTGAACAATTTTTTAGTAGCACGACACTCAAAAAAGAGATGACTTCTGTTTTCCGTAATACTACCACAGAAGAGGCATTTCAAGTCCACCGGTATAGCCCCCATGAAGCCAACCTTTCCTTAGTTGGACAATGATCATGGACAAAATAACCATGCTATAAATGAGAATTTACGTGTATAGAACTTACACTAAACCAATCTGTACCAAGGCTAAGTATAATCGAGCTAGGAGAGATAGCTTTATATACCTCCTTGGTCGAAAAACAATCTGATATTTTACCCCCGACTATCGGGTCACGTGTATCATTATGGTTGGATAGTGTTTTTCCAGCCAAATAAACAGCTAGCAAGAGAGCCTTAGCCGAGCGCACTGATGGTAATCTCCATGCTCCATCGCGACAAAGATCAACCACTTTCGTTTGGAGCGGGGTGCCCAGTCTTTGGGGTCCTAAGGGACCAAATGAGTCCAACAATAAACTAAGCGGGCACCAATCATCGTGCCAAAAAGATGTAAGTTTCCCATTTTCTAGGTTAATTCGGATATAAAAGCCCTTGTCGTCAAGCATGTTTTCAACATCCTGCGGAAATACCATGAGTGACTAGCATTGGGCCTAGTGCTCCAGAAACAACATCTATGTAGATACTTCATGTGGATCCAATCCATCGTCTTATGTTTTTGTCTGAATCTTGGTTCACTTATGATAATTAATGGAATGTTTGGGTTGTGAACACTGGAGACTTGCAAGGTTCTGTGTAATGGTTTTTTTATAATCCGAAAGTTCACTTGCCTTTGACCGACTACATCTCTCAGAGGATTAGAGAAGTCCATGTGAATATCCCTCCCCAAATGAGGATTCGAATCCGGGTTGGGAAGGAGCTTTGCTCTTCCTTATCGATTGAGCCACCCAATTTTGGGTAGTTCTGTGTAATGGTTATCATGTGCCATGACTATACTTGCGTTTTTTTTCTTATGTACATATCTCTTCTTGAATTCACGATGTTTTGATGAATTCGGTTTTCGAGTTATGTAAAACAAATAAAAGATTAGGGCTTCCATCAACATTAACTCAAAATCCTCATGGATCCCTTTGGGGCAAATTCAGAATTTGATCAAAGTTACTAACCATTATTATATAGAATATATGACTTACACTGTTGTACATGTGTTAAGAAGAGGAACCGTCAAGACACATATAAGGAGACAATATAACATGCGAGTACACACCATGTTTAATTGTTCGGCTCTCTAAATCAGCGAACAGGTGTCGGAAGGACCATCTTTCCCCCGACCGTGGATTCGACGTTATCGCAGATGGCGGTGGCAGGGTCATCAGATCCGTTGTAGACCAGATTGATGTCGTAAAGCTCGACATTCTTGCACGGGAATTTATGGCTGCATTCCAATTTCACTGCCTGCTTCCTCGAGGATGTTCTCTATATGTTATTGAACTTCACTCTGTCGATATGAACGTGAGACGACGATTGTTCAAAATACAAAAGTAGAAATTAATCCTGTTAACGAATTTTTCGGACAAGATTAAGAACATTAGCTCAACTCATCTAAACCGTAAAGGCAAATGTCTTTGAAAGTCTTGTATATGAAGAAATGGAACTCTTACGTCTTCGGAACACGAGGGATAAGGACAGTACGCCTGATCGATGTTAATGGGATATCCGACATCGATCATTTGTATATTCTCGTATAAGAAACCCGAGATGACGATCTGAGCAGCCGAGGATGCCAAGTCTTGATCCTTACTCCATCGCTCGTATTCTTGAAAACTGTGCCCTAACAGTCAAGCTCTTAACGTCCTTCTCCTCCTTGTTCTTCCCGAGGCATCGACGCTAATTCTGTGTCCCGGACCGCATTGCACATCCCATACATTGATGTCGGTGGTTCCAGCGAGGATGGCGATGCAGTCATCTCCTGTGCCGATGTAGGAGTCAGCGATATGTAAGTTGTTCGAGTAACCGATCTTGATGTCGTCTGTGTTAGGACTGTCACCAGGAACGATAATGGTGACTCTGGTGATGGTGAAATTTTCGACGGCTAAGAGATTGAAGTGTCCCATCTTGTTGTTCAATGATTTTATCCCCTCCACTCTAGAATGCTTCACGAATTGGAACCCTATGTTCTGCAATGTTAGTTTTCCAAAAAATTAAGACTCTGCATAGGATAGAGGGTTCGATCCGGTTGGAAATTACCATGGCAAGAACACGACATTTGGTGTTCTGGTGGCAGTCATTGAACAACCAAGAGTGAGCGCCTTGGCCGTCGAGGGTGTCGCCACCGCAGACGATCGGCGTACCTGAAAACGATCCACGTGTCAGCTTTGATATAGTCGGGGCTCTCTCGGGCTAACAACGTACCCTCTATGATGAAGTCGATCGTACATTTGCATGGCCCTAAGAATTTTTTTTTATAACCAGGATCCTGGACTTTTGGCCCGACTACATCCACCCTAAACTTGAGATCAACCTTTGTATATGGACCATTTGGTATAGAAATTATCCTCTAAAAATCTTATTTCTCCTGACTAAGCTCATTAGATATGGAGATTTTTCCATAGTTTCAAGGACTCGTATTAAATGGTAAAGAAATTTTTCATTTATTAAAGATATGTTTTCTTTGTAGGGTAAAAAATCTGCAATCTTATGCTGTTTTTGTTAATAATGCAAGTGACAGTAGATTGTTATTTTAGGGTTTTTAATTTTTTGGTTTTGAAAAGGTTATATCAATTGGTTTAATCCAGTTATTGGGTGATTTTTCTTATTTGGCATGGTCCAATTAATTTTGTTTTGAAGAGAATCATATCTAATCAATCTTTTATAGTAGATTATCTATTCAATTAGGTTTTATTTAGTTCAATCCAATTATATGTACTTAAAAGAAGTTTACCAATTAAACAAAGTTTAGAAATTTTGCATTTTCCAATATTTAGAAATTTTTTGGAAAAAAATTAGAAATTTTCGGCGCAAAACCAAACAATGTCTTTTTTTGGGCCGTAGATGCAAAGATTAATTTTACCAAATAAATCATCTGTTTCTATTTTTGTTCTTCTAAACCATATGTTTAATTGTTTAATACGGAACTATATCATATGTAATTGTATAGAATTCCATAAGATAGATGCATATTTCCATACTTATATATATGGGTGAATACACATATGTCACATATTACACTAAATTATAACTGAATATTATTCACTGGGTCGACACGTCATCATTTAATTCTTTGGATATATGTATATTGTTATAAGTTATAACTAGGCCGGGTCGGCAGCGGTGAAAATTTTAGGTACCGAATCCAATATTAAATGTGAGGTTTTAAATTTTATTATGTGAGTCCAACCCAAATAATTCGGGAGTTCGGATTATAAAAACCAAACACATATATATAAAATGGAAATATAAAAAGTCCAAGTAAAAATAATCAAGGCCCAATGTATTTTTTTTTTTAATAATCAAGATGGTTTATCAGGTTTTCTCGCTCCGACTATATCCACCCTAAACCCAAACCAATCTTTGTATATAGACAATTTTGGTCCAGAAATTACATATCTCCTCACTAATAGAATCGAATCCACAACCTTGAAAATAACTTTGTCACATCTTAACTAATGAACAAAACTATTGGGTATGTATTTTTTTTATTAAAACCATTGGCTTTTAAATTCACATTTTTATTTAGTTTTAACTATATATAATTATATATATATATGATTAATTTCCCCTCTCTCCTTTTTTTTTAATAAAGAAAGCGAGAAAACATTGGTTAGCTGACAAATTCCTCCTTTGGAATTGGAACGATTATCTGGCCACGAGTCAAGATTTATAGTCAAGGTTTTACTCAAGTAGCCAATTTTGACTTCGCTCACGGTATGCACGCATATATACATATACATGCACATATATATACACGTCTATATCTTTTTTTTTTCTTTCAAAATTTTGAAACGATCGGAACATGTCAACTGAATATATATATACATATATATATATATAGAATGCTGTATAATTATATTTTAATCAACAATCAGTGAAGATTCTGCGTTGACCAGATAGTGATCGTTTTTAGTGAGAGGAAACAGAATCCTAACAAAAGGCAAAAGATATACACATTGTATAGTTATATAAATACATACAGACATTATACACGTACTTCTTTTTTCAGCTACATATATACGGCAAAAGATACGTATGGTATATACCTATATAACTAAATACATAAATACAGACATTACATAGGTACTTTTTTTTCCAACATACACATACATATATATATATATATATAATACACATATATATGTGTGTGTACACCTTTGAGATCTCACATTCCCACAAAGAAAAAATACACATTACGATATGGAGATATTCAAAAAGGAAAATAATACAAAATTTAGGAAAATAAAAATAGAATGGCTCAAAATAAGTTGTGGGCCCAATTATAAAGATTGCAAGGGGAACAATATATGTGACATTGGCAAGTTTATTTTATGATAAGGTTGTAGAGCATTTCATGTTAGATGTAATATATTATAGCTTAATATAAAAATGTTATGAGTCATAAATTGTTATATAGTTAATTCAGTTAAATCGTAAAATTGAATTGAAAGTAATTTTATTGTTTAAATATTTTAATTTTGAAATGAAAAATCTGCCATTTCAACATTTTCTAAAAACAAAAAATCTGTCATTTCAGTTTTAGAAAAATGATCCAATAGGATTTAGTTTCTTCGATAATTTTTATAGTTGATTAAGTTAAACTCTTTTAATTTTTAAAATATTATTCATTAGTTTTGTAGAAGATTGGATTCTGATTGGTTTAATTTTGTTTAATTTAAAATTCGTCTAATAATTAATATCCCGTAAAAAGATCAATTATTTTCCTATATGTACGTGATTTCGTTTTATTTTTAGCATTTATGATTTTTATATTGGCGAATAATTACGACTTACAATTTGTCATTGCAAAAGTACAACCGTACAAGCAATTTGCACCTTTGAAAAACTTCGAGAAAACAACAGAGCATTTGGACCTCCGAAATCATGCACGCAACTTCGTTTGTATCCATCATTGACTCTTGCATGCATAATTTAAAAGTTATAATAATATTCACTTTCAATCTTCCATTTTAAAATATGTTTGTTTAAACTATATCTATTGAAAAATAAAATGCGGAAATTAAATTAGAAAGAAAGAACAAAAGATAAAAGAACGCAAACACTTTTATTGCTACATCTCTTCTTCTTGTTACATTACAATGAAAATAATCCATACATTTATAGGAAAAATTATTGAAAGAAACAAGGAAATAAAGATACGAAAGAAACAAATAAGGCAAAATATAATTATCACGATATATATTTTATTCTTAATCGATATTATGCCTTTAATTGTTATCAATCATATCAAATCTCCATATTTTGTTTCTATTTCAACATTCCCCCTCAAGATTGATTTTGAAAGAATTCAAAAATCAATCTTGAAGATACAACAAAATGATGAAAAACTTCACTGTTATTAGAACAATCCATATAAACCAAATTTCATTCATTTAGAGAGTATTAACCTCTTTCAAATCACTTCGCTTGACTTTAAAGTTCTAGCTTTAACTCTTTTTGTCATAGCATCTTGCTTGATCTTAGAGTTTTTAGCTTTGACTTCTTTTTGTCATAGCACATCGTTTGAATCTGATTTTTTTACTCTCCCTTTGAACGATTTGGATATATGAACATCCAAAATGCAAAAGAAAGAAGAGATTAGAAAATTAGAAAAAGAGAAACATATAGTTCAGATCGCAACCAGGCTCTGATACCATATTGAAAAATAAAATGCGGAAATTAAATTAGAAAGAAAGAACAAAAGATAAAAGAACGCAAACACTTTTATTGCTACATCTCTTCTTCTTGTTACATTACAATGAAAATAATCCATACATTTATAGGAAAAATTATTGAAAGAAACAAGGAAATAAAGATACGAAAGAAACAAATAAGGCAAAATATAATTATCACGATATATATTTTATTCTTAATCGATATTATGCCTTTAATTGTTATCAATCATATCAAATCTCCATATTTTGTTTCTATTTCAACAATATCTTAATTCTAAAATATTAATACCTTATAATGTATTTAAAAGCATGAAAATATCTTGCATATTTAGTGTTATGTACATCGATATTAGAATCTTGATTGAGTGAATATATGTTCCAAAATAGTGTTACAGTTAATCAACAGGATATAATTATCATAAAAATCCTTTAATTCACAATTGAATTAATACATATATATATATATATATATACATATTACTAGTAACACTATATTTGTCATGTGTCATCATAACCTTCTTCTGGTCTATCTTAAATAGATGAGGATATAATCTTATAATATTAAATATTCACTAGCCGTTCAGAGCTCAAAAGCATAGGCGATCAATTTTATAATTTACTTATGAAATTGGTGATCTTTGAAAAAGAGTCTTCATTTTATATTTGTTCCACGCGACTAGGTTGTATATGATATCCACGTACGTTCAAATTATAAATTAAAAAATAATATTCCAAGAAAAAAAATTCTATGTGGACTTTCTAGAAGTTTTATTTAAAAAAAAAAACAGATTATTTTTTTATCATTTTTTTGCTATTAGAAAAGAAAAGTTCGTTTTAATTATAGAAAATTAAACTGAAACAAATAATATATATAAGCATACTAATCGAGTTTAATCTAAAATGGATACGAGTAACAAATCGAATAAAAATGATTTTTTATAAAATAAATTTTTAATGAAAAACAAATATGAATGAAAATGAAAACTCAACAAATTTGAGTATAATTTTTTTTTGTAAAATTAAAATAAAACGAATCAAGAAATAATGGAAGAAAAATGAAATCGAGTGATATATATTTAGAGGGAGAGAGAGAGCAACAAAGTCTTTGGAATAGAAAAAAAAAAGTCTTTGAAACGTGCAAATTCCACACACGTGCTGAGCCTTATTTATTTAATGATGTGATGATTCGTTGCTTCATCAAACAAGGTGTGCTTTGACCCAATAATAATAATAATAATAATAATAATAACAATAACAATAATAATAAAGAAGATAGAAAAAGAAATCACCGACATGACGGAGAGAAATGGTAAACGTATATTATCTTTGTATATACCAATATATATTTTCCTATCATGATGTTACGCATTATTATTAGGAGTGAATGTGTCATGGGGTTGTGGTATGGTATGATTACATATTTTGGAATTTTCCTACGGTGACAATATATATAAGAGGTATGTGTTTTTCACAAATTTTAATTTCAACAGTTTTTCCACTTTAATCATGTCAGGTAAAGAAGGGAACTTTTGTGTAATTTATTTATTCGAATAATGCAATATAAGAGACAAACCTTTATCCGGTTTGGGGTACTGATTTGTAAAAAACTAATCCATGATTTAACTTTGGTTAATCATACACACGATAAATTTAGAGTTTTTATCGCTTATGAAAAACCATTAAAAGTCTAATAAATCTTTTTCATTCATATAGGAGCATTATATCTCAATACAACATCAGCTTCGAGGTTTTTCTTTGACGACGAGTCCGATGCAAGCCAAAAATTTATCAGCATGTATGTCTCTTAAATTATTTATTTGTTATCATTGTCCAATAAATTACGAAAGTATTTCATAATATTTTTACACAGGTTTAAAGACAACATCGATGTAGCACTAAAAATCGAGGAACCCGTCCATACGGTCATGAAGATGGAAACAGTTTCCATAGAAGAAATGTTTGAATTCATAACGATGTCAAAAAGTCAGGTATACTAATTTACATTGAATTTAAACATATTAGATTTTATAAAGTTTATATAACTCTTATTTTAATAATCTAAATGTACACAATTCATTCTAAAAAAATAATCATCTTCTTATCCAATTATAGGAAGCAGATTTTTTATGCAAAGCTACGGTTACTGAAGTTATGACTAAAAATGGTTGGACCTACATCGCTTGTAGTAAGTGCTCTAGAAAATTAACGAAAGTATCAACAACGTTGGTATGTAACTATTGCCACGACACAAATGCTGTTGGAGTGCTAAGGTATTTCTACAACTCTTTTCCCCTAATTGCAACATCATTATTTTATATCAATGGCTAACTAATTTTAGTTGTCAATTGATTTTGTTTTATCAGATTCCGAGTTGAGTTAGTTGTGGAAGATGGAAAAGATGTTTCGGTCTTCACTGTCTTCGATAGAGAAATGACTAAACTACTTAACATTCGTGCTTCCGAATCAATAGAAACGAATGTACGTTATTCGACATATTCCAATTCTCCGCGAATGGTTTGTTGATCTATTTTTCTAAAATCTTCTTCTAAATGCATATTATTACAATGTTTATATGTTCGATTATTTTTCCGTGATGTAAATTAGGTTACTAATATGGGTGGTGATGGAGAAAATACGGAGATACCGAAGTGTTTTGCACCTATCATCGGGAAACAACTGACATTTCAAATAAAAGTAACGCCGTATAATTTCACAGCTAAACACCATTCGTTTACCGTTTCACGGATATTTGACGATACATTAGAATCCAAAGGCGAGACACCAAAAGATACAAATGTCGCAAAGGTACTTAAAATTAAATGTTCTTTGCAAAGTTGTATCATTAACTATATGTAAAGTATGATATAAATAATTGCAGGACCATACTGGGAAAAATCCTCAAGAGTGCGGAAAACCTCAAAATGCCAAAAGCTTGGGAAAAAAACCGCGTCACAAGTAAAATTTGCATTTGGAAACAACATTTTCCTATTCAACCTTGATTGCAAAAGTGAAATTTCTGTCTTTTCCTTTCGTTTTGGATTCGTATAATTTAGTATAAGTTTCCTAAATGTTTATGTTTTTTGTTCCCAAATGTTTCTATGTTAACCACAACGACATCGAACTACTTACCTCCATAACAATTCCTCTCAAGTTCTTGGAATTAAATGGTGGGATATTGAGCACCATCAAGCGGAAACGGTTGCTGAGAACACTGCATTTAGCACCAACACAAACAATTTAAATACCATTTCCCTTAACAATATCCAACATATCAATCTACACATCTGATTTGTAAGATGGTAACTTTTCCATTATCTACCAAATCGAAGCATCGGCGTACAGGATAATTCTTTGCGTACTGAGTATGAGATAATTCTTACCAGGCTGCTTTTTACACAAGAAAGCATACTCGGATGCTATGCTAACGAAAACACCAGAAGCTCACGCAGTTAATTAAACGTCATCCACTTATCTGGTATTCTCCACAGATTCAGTATATTAGAACTCAAAACATCGGAACACGAAGCTAACCCAGGAAAAGGGAAAGTGGAACGAGAAGCTAGCCCCTCAACAAGGATCCACACATTCAAACTTCAAAGGGAATTCGAAATGGAGATATTCGTATGATGGGGTTGTAGTAGTTGACAGTTGTTTTCCATCTTCCTTCTCTGACACCTTTGATCTGACACCTTTGATGGTATCGGCAATAATTCCGTTTGAATATTTGAAGAGTGATTCTAGAAAGATATTTTGTATCCGACTGAATCAAGTCACCATCAAATTTATCCACTAAATAAGGCACACATTTCTAATGAATATTCTTCTCTTTCTCACCGTATATGCATTTTACCTGTTTTATTACTCTTTCCAATTTCTGCATTATTTCAATTTCCATACTAATCTAAATATTCTGTGATAAATACACAATAATTTATTTTAAAAGATTTTAAAAACTTAACGACCTCCTAAATTATTGCAATCAAATAAAAGACAAAATAAATTATTGATTATGAGTATATTTTATTTAATACGCTTATTATTTATAAGTACTAAAACAAAAGCATTTGTTCTCTTCTTTGTTCAAAGTTTCTCCAAACAAAATAGTAACAAACACATCGTAAACTGTTCATCACATCCGGTGGTACTAGGGGTCCTCATATCCCAAGGTTAGTTTTCAAATATAAATTAGTTTCAACTCATACTTTCATAAAAAAATAACATAAATTTTATTTACAATATTACACATATAATTTTGATAGAGGGCATATTGTATGTAAAGAATTAAATTTACATGCTTGAATTTAATGGGTTTTCCCGTTTAATAAAAGTTAAGATTCAATCTATTAAAATATTGTACTACATTAGGCCGATATAAGGTTTGTAATATAAAGTTCCATTAGGTGTTTAATATATGAACTTCTATTTTATTTATATACTTCTATTAGTGGAAAAGGTTTCAACCAAAAACAAAATATTAGGAAAATAGGCAAACTAAAATGTTCTACACTATAGATGAATACATTGAATTCATTTATCCTGATATTTAAAGTCCTCCTCTACAAAATGCATGTATCATATATACTATCTAAATCGATGTAAATAATAACCGGACAACATTCTAAGCGAACCAAATAATTTAGATACATACTACACTGTGACGCTAAAAATTACAACAAGATTTTTAAATATATACATCTAAATAATAGCAACTACTAAAGTATACCAAAATGTATCCAATGTCGAAACGAATAGACAATTCTATATTTCAACATCCACAAAAATTATATAACATATCTAATCCCTAAATCCAAGGAATCAATTATTAAAAACAAATCAAGTCTTAAATAATAACAAAGGATTTTGATTTTAAAAAAATATTATGTTGTAATTATACAAAATAAATTGTTTCATGCCAATAAAAATAATATATAAATAATTATTACAGAAAGCACATATATATAAAATAATTATATTATTAAATCAAATAATTATTATAATTCATAACTTATGTTATAAAAAAAAATATTGAACATTCATTCATATAATATTTAATACGATTGTTTTATATTCCAAATATATTTTTTGGTAAAACATATATATAATACAAAAGCATATAAACGTGTTTTCCTATAATATATCTTCGTTATATTAATATATAATATATAATTTTAAAATGGAATGTACCAACTCCGCGTAATAGGCATGATCAATTTATATATTCGCGATGCAATCAACTGTTCTGACAGATTTTCAATTTCCAATTTTCAATCAGCATTTGATTAATACATGTTCAAACGAAATATATTATTCAATACGCTTGCATCTATATATTTTTTAACGCATAGGACAGCTTGTAGTTATGTTAGTGAACCTCCAACACCAGTTGAAACCTTAACATGCAAAATGGTGGTTTGGAAGCGTTTTTCATTTAATAAATAGTACAATTTAGAAAAATGTAAATTTATGCACGTACTTATTATTAAAAAATTCCGGTAACAAAGACAAGTTTGCATCCAAACCACCCTATATATGACTTATTAATAACCATTACAATTTACACAACATATATTGATATTGATAGACATATCTATAACTGTAGATACGACGAGGCTTGCACATTGTGTCAATGATATCTTCAAAAAACAACATAATAATCATTTCAACATTTTTTAATCATTTATTTTAGTTTCCAAATTTATACTCCTATATTCCTTTATTCTCAATTATATATATTCTTTGTATTTGAATAGTTATTCATAAGCTCTCCACTATTGTATCAATAGAGAAAATAATTTTATTTCAGCTGTATACTATGAAACTTTATTCCATACCTATATATTCCATATCCTGGTCTTTGAAAGTATTTATATATAATATTCTATAAATCCATATTCTGTATTTGTTGTATTGCTTTAATCTTCAAAAATTAACCTTTATTGGTTGCATCAATACCAATTGTTTTTATTTCACGAAATTATAACAATTTCTAAATAGTTTCAAAATTTATATGTAAAAAATTCGCAGACTTTGACGATTGCCAAGATGCGTAAGCCGAGAACAAATACGTCACACAACCCTCAAGGATGTGACAAAGTAAAAACAGGTATGTTCTAATCCCAAATATTACTCCCTTATCAAACTGACAACTTATGTTCTCAAAGTTATTATAAATAACTATTATTCTAAATCAATTTTTCTATTTAAAAATTATAGGTTCTTATGGGAATAATATTGAACATCGTCCATGGCTTGCTGATAAGTATCTCTCAAACATTAATTCAGTAAAAGAAATCACCGACATGACGGAGAGAAATGGTAAACGTATATTATCTTTGTATATACCAATATATATTTTATTTTACAAATACAAAATTATTGTGTATTACAATCCATTTATATATAAAAAATAATATGTTGGACCTATTTATTACATGCTTTTTAAACACGCTTTGATTAAAAATATTAAAACAGGTATGTTCTAATCCCAAATATTACTCCCTTATCAAACTGACAACTTATGTTCTCAAAGTTATTATAAATAACTATTATTCTAAATCAATTTTTCTATTTAAAAATTATAGGTTCTTATGGGAATAATATTGAACATCGTCCATGGCTTGCTGATAAGTATCTCTCAAACATTAATTCAGTAAAAGAAATCACCGACATGACGGAGAGAAATGGTAAACGTATATTATCTTTGTATATACCAATATATATTTTATTTTACAAATACAAAATTATTGTGTATTACAATCCATTTATATATAAAAAATAATATGTTGGACCTATTTATTACATGCTTTTTAAACACGCTTTGATTAAAAATATTAAACTAAATTTTACAGTACCTTTAACTCTAAAACAACGTCTCTTTCCCCAGTCGTTATTGACATATCACCGACGATCAATCCGGCGATCTCCTCATTGATTGGCAGCTCGTATTGCTTACCACGTTTTTTTTGCTCTACGAACGTGATTCTGAAGTTGGCAACGTCCCCAGATTCATAGCGATCCCTTGCCTTTCTAAAGATCTTTGCAAGGCAATTAAAATCGTCAGTCATCTTAATAAGACCGGCTACAATTTTCTCATCTAAATCTCCAGCAGTCGATGTTCGGCTTAGTGTACTCAGACGATTACGGACCTCATTTGCAGTATCGTATATATAAAGTTGCGCAAACTGAGGGGGTCTTCCTTCCACTGGTAATAGAGATCCTATTTGGTGGTGATTTTGGCCATGAATTCTGAACGCATATGGACCATTTCCTGATGTCACTGAATGGTCTATTTTTCCACCAATTGAAGTGAAAGAAAGGATTGAGTTGTACGCTCTAATATTCGTACGGAATGTAGTAGAGTGTTCGTATAACTCTTTCAAGAACTGTGGAGGATCGGGCACTGGTGGTAGTTTGACTCTGCCTTGCATACAACATATGTTATACTGCAAATTCCCTTTACGGCCCTCACGACCAACACTCTCTTTTTGCCATACTAATGCGTCACAGTTTGGGCAATGATGGAGATCACCATTGGTAGAACTTGGTTGAATGGATTTTCCTGTTTTACCGATTTGGAATTAGTATTACGATCATATTGGTTTGTAATAATACAAATGAAGTAAAAATATTTGACGACGTTTGATTTTATCTGGATGTTGAGACTGTGTTAGATGATTTTGGTATTGATGTTATCGTTACTGTTTGATTTTTTTTATTAGGTGAGATTCTATTAGAGAAATCCAAATATAGTATATTTTCCCCCAGGGAAATATGTAGGTTTTAGGGGTTATTAAAGTAAGAGTCGGTGGTGTAATTGTTGCGAACATCAAAATGTGGAATAAAGTTTATAGATTTATTTGTGTGTGTGTTTTTTTTTTATGATATCGATATTTATATGGAGACAGAGGTAACAGAAACATAAATTCCATACCTTTTTCACGATGGAGTGCATGCTTGGCGAATATGATGGCTCGCCTTACACTTCGTCTCTTTGCACATTGTACTGTAAAATTTAGTTTAATATTTTTAATCAAAGCGTGTTTAAAAAGCATGTAATAAATAGGTCCAACATATTATTTTTTATATATAAATGGATTGTAATACACAATAATTTTGTATTTGTAAAATAAAATATATATTGGTATATACAAAGATAATATACGTTTACCATTTCTCTCCGTCATGTCGGTGATTTCTTTTACTGAATTAATGTTTGAGAGATACTTATCAGCAAGCCATGGACGATGTTCAATATTATTCCCATAAGAACCTATAATTTTTAAATAGAAAAATTGATTTAGAATAATAGTTATTTATAATAACTTTGAGAACATAAGTTGTCAGTTTGATAAGGGAGTAATATTTGGGATTAGAACATACCTGTTTTTACTTTGTCACATCCTTGAGGGTTGTGTGACGTATTTGTTCTCGGCTTACGCATCTTGGCAATCGTCAAAGTCTGCGAATTTTTTACATATAAATTTTGAAACTATTTAGAAATTGTTATAATTTCGTGAAATAAAAACAATTGGTATTGATGCAACCAATAAAGGTTAATTTTTGAAGATTAAAGCAATACAACAAATACAGAATATGGATTTATAGAATATTATATATAAATACTTTCAAAGACCAGGATATGGAATATATAGGTATGGAATAAAGTTTCATAGTATACAGCTGAAATAAAATTATTTTCTCTATTGATACAATAGTGGAGAGCTTATGAATAACTATTCAAATACAAAGAATATATATAATTGAGAATAAAGGAATATAGGAGTATAAATTTGGAAACTAAAATAAATGATTAAAAAATGTTGAAATGATTATTATGTTGTTTTTTGAAGATATCATTGACACAATGTGCAAGCCTCGTCGTATCTACAGTTATAGATATGTCTATCAATATCAATATATGTTGTGTAAATTGTAATGGTTATTAATAAGTCATATATAGGGTGGTTTGGATGCAAACTTGTCTTTGTTACCGGAATTTTTTAATAATAAGTACGTGCATAAATTTACATTTTTCTAAATTGTACTATTTATTAAATGAAAAACGCTTCCAAACCACCATTTTGCATGTTAAGGTTTCAACTGGTGTTGGAGGTTCACTAACATAACTACAAGCTGTCCTATGCGTTAAAAAATATATAGATGCAAGCGTATTGAATAATATATTTCGTTTGAACATGTATTAATCAAATGCTGATTGAAAATTGGAAATTGAAAATCTGTCAGAACAGTTGATTGCATCGCGAATATATAAATTGATCATGCCTATTACGCGGAGTTGGTACATTCCATTTTAAAATTATATATTATATATTAATATAACGAAGATATATTATAGGAAAACACGTTTATATGCTTTTGTATTATATATATGTTTTACCAAAAAATATATTTGGAATATAAAACAATCGTATTAAATATTATATGAATGAATGTTCAATATTTTTTTTTATAACATAAGTTATGAATTATAATAATTATTTGATTTAATAATATAATTATTTTATATATATGTGCTTTCTGTAATAATTATTTATATATTATTTTTATTGGCATGAAACAATTTATTTTGTATAATTACAACATAATATTTTTTTAAAATCAAAATCCTTTGTTATTATTTAAGACTTGATTTGTTTTTAATAATTGATTCCTTGGATTTAGGGATTAGATATGTTATATAATTTTTGTGGATGTTGAAATATAGAATTGTCTATTCGTTTCGACATTGGATACATTTTGGTATACTTTAGTAGTTGCTATTATTTAGATGTATATATTTAAAAATCTTGTTGTAATTTTTAGCGTCACAGTGTAGTATGTATCTAAATTATTTGGTTCGCTTAGAATGTTGTCCGGTTATTATTTACATCGATTTAGATAGTATATATGATACATGCATTTTGTAGAGGAGGACTTTAAATATCAGGATAAATGAATTCAATGTATTCATCTATAGTGTAGAACATTTTAGTTTGCCTATTTTCCTAATATTTTGTTTTTGGTTGAAACCTTTTCCACTAATAGAAGTATATAAATAAAATAGAAGTTCATATATTAAACACCTAATGGAACTTTATATTACAAACCTTATATCGGCCTAATGTAGTACAATATTTTAATAGATTGAATCTTAACTTTTATTAAACGGGAAAACCCATTAAATTCAAGCATGTAAATTTAATTCTTTACATACAATATGCCCTCTATCAAAATTATATGTGTAATATTGTAAATAAAATTTATGTTATTTTTTTATGAAAGTATGAGTTGAAACTAATTTATATTTGAAAACTAACCTTGGGATATGAGGACCCCTAGTACCACCGGATGTGATGAACAGTTTACGATGTGTTTGTTACTATTTTGTTTGGAGAAACTTTGAACAAAGAAGAGAACAAATGCTTTTGTTTTAGTACTTATAAATAATAAGCGTATTAAATAAAATATACTCATAATCAATAATTTATTTTGTCTTTTATTTGATTGCAATAATTTAGGAGGTCGTTAAGTTTTTAAAATCTTTTAAAATAAATTATTGTGTATTTATCACAGAATATTTAGATTAGTATGGAAATTGAAATAATGCAGAAATTGGAAAGAGTAATAAAACAGGTAAAATGCATATACGGTGAGAAAGAGAAGAATATTCATTAGAAATGTGTGCCTTATTTAGTGGATAAATTTGATGGTGACTTGATTCAGTCGGATACAAAATATCTTTCTAGAATCACTCTTCAAATATTCAAACGGAATTATTGCCGATACCATCAAAGGTGTCAGATCAAAGGTGTCAGAGAAGGAAGATGGAAAACAACTGTCAACTACTACAACCCCATCATACGAATATCTCCATTTCGAATTCCCTTTGAAGTTTGAATGTGTGGATCCTTGTTGAGGGGCTAGCTTCTCGTTCCACTTTCCCTTTTCCTGGGTTAGCTTCGTGTTCCGATGTTTTGAGTTCTAATATACTGAATCTGTGGAGAATACCAGATAAGTGGATGACGTTTAATTAACTGCGTGAGCTTCTGGTGTTTTCGTTAGCATAGCATCCGAGTATGCTTTCTTGTGTAAAAAGCAGCCTGGTAAGAATTATCTCATACTCAGTACGCAAAGAATTATCCTGTACGCCGATGCTTCGATTTGGTAGATAATGGAAAAGTTACCATCTTACAAATCAGATGTGTAGATTGATATGTTGGATATTGTTAAGGGAAATGGTATTTAAATTGTTTGTGTTGGTGCTAAATGCAGTGTTCTCAGCAACCGTTTCCGCTTGATGGTGCTCAATATCCCACCATTTAATTCCAAGAACTTGAGAGGAATTGTTATGGAGGTAAGTAGTTCGATGTCGTTGTGGTTAACATAGAAACATTTGGGAACAAAAAACATAAACATTTAGGAAACTTATACTAAATTATACGAATCCAAAACGAAAGGAAAAGACAGAAATTTCACTTTTGCAATCAAGGTTGAATAGGAAAATGTTGTTTCCAAATGCAAATTTTACTTGTGACGCGGTTTTTTTCCCAAGCTTTTGGCATTTTGAGGTTTTCCGCACTCTTGAGGATTTTTCCCAGTATGGTCCTGCAATTATTTATATCATACTTTACATATAGTTAATGATACAACTTTGCAAAGAACATTTAATTTTAAGTACCTTTGCGACATTTGTATCTTTTGGTGTCTCGCCTTTGGATTCTAATGTATCGTCAAATATCCGTGAAACGGTAAACGAATGGTGTTTAGCTGTGAAATTATACGGCGTTACTTTTATTTGAAATGTCAGTTGTTTCCCGATGATAGGTGCAAAACACTTCGGTATCTCCGTATTTTCTCCATCACCACCCATATTAGTAACCTAATTTACATCACGGAAAAATAATCGAACATATAAACATTGTAATAATATGCATTTAGAAGAAGATTTTAGAAAAATAGATCAACAAACCATTCGCGGAGAATTGGAATATGTCGAATAACGTACATTCGTTTCTATTGATTCGGAAGCACGAATGTTAAGTAGTTTAGTCATTTCTCTATCGAAGACAGTGAAGACCGAAACATCTTTTCCATCTTCCACAACTAACTCAACTCGGAATCTGATAAAACAAAATCAATTGACAACTAAAATTAGTTAGCCATTGATATAAAATAATGATGTTGCAATTAGGGGAAAAGAGTTGTAGAAATACCTTAGCACTCCAACAGCATTTGTGTCGTGGCAATAGTTACATACCAACGTTGTTGATACTTTCGTTAATTTTCTAGAGCACTTACTACAAGCGATGTAGGTCCAACCATTTTTAGTCATAACTTCAGTAACCGTAGCTTTGCATAAAAAATCTGCTTCCTATAATTGGATAAGAAGATGATTATTTTTTTAGAATGAATTGTGTACATTTAGATTATTAAAATAAGAGTTATATAAACTTTATAAAATCTAATATGTTTAAATTCAATGTAAATTAGTATACCTGACTTTTTGACATCGTTATGAATTCAAACATTTCTTCTATGGAAACTGTTTCCATCTTCATGACCGTATGGACGGGTTCCTCGATTTTTAGTGCTACATCGATGTTGTCTTTAAACCTGTGTAAAAATATTATGAAATACTTTCGTAATTTATTGGACAATGATAACAAATAAATAATTTAAGAGACATACATGCTGATAAATTTTTGGCTTGCATCGGACTCGTCGTCAAAGAAAAACCTCGAAGCTGATGTTGTATTGAGATATAATGCTCCTATATGAATGAAAAAGATTTATTAGACTTTTAATGGTTTTTCATAAGCGATAAAAACTCTAAATTTATCGTGTGTATGATTAACCAAAGTTAAATCATGGATTAGTTTTTTACAAATCAGTACCCCAAACCGGATAAAGGTTTGTCTCTTATATTGCATTATTCGAATAAATAAATTACACAAAAGTTCCCTTCTTTACCTGACATGATTAAAGTGGAAAAACTGTTGAAATTAAAATTTGTGAAAAACACATACCTCTTATATATATTGTCACCGTAGGAAAATTCCAAAATATGTAATCATACCATACCACAACCCCATGACACATTCACTCCTAATAATAATGCGTAACATCATGATAGGGAAAAAAAACCCCGTTAAATTGGGGGCTTATGAAATATTACCTCCGACCAATTTTGGATTTATATTAGTGACTAAAATCACAGTTGGTTGAATAGTTGTTTTCTCCAATTTCACACGAAGATCATCAGCTTTCGCATCCCATGCAGTGACTCGAATGTCTTTGGCACTACAAGAACATGAAACATAACGAAAAAGAAAAAATTAAAATACCACATATAATATAACACATGTTCGAAGAATATTATAATATTGGAAGATACAACCATGTAAATATATATATACCTTGCCATTTGTAGATCTAACACAATTCTTTGCTTGGACAACGAATGTTCATTATTAGTATCTTTGATACTTCGGACTCGACCAATAACATCTACGAGTTAATAAAACCAAAAGATTACTATCGGACAATAAATAATTTAAGAAAATCCAAAAAATGAAACATAGTCACATAAGATAAAATATCAATTCACCCGGTAATTCTTCATTGCTATTAGCCAAAGCAATCAATTCATCGTAATCGCGAAACCTAAAAAACTCTTTAGGTATTTCATTAGCGATGTCTTCAACTTCTAAAATATTTGTTTTATCCTTAAAGCGAATAGCTAACGTGAAATCGGTTAGCTTGAACAATTCGTTAGACCTAACAACGTCAAAATCAGTTAGAACATAAAGAGCTCCTTCACGTAATATATCTTTGTAGTCACTCAAACGCTGCCGGCTTATTGATCCTTGAATAACGGTAGACTGTAGGTGAGGAAAAAAAACACAAAGATAAGAATATTTTAAGTAAATTAAACAATGACTTTTGTGATCACAATAAACAAATAAAATAGCAGAAATAGTATATGTAATTCGGTATACCTTTTCATCGATGAGTAAAAAATCGAGACTCATGAGCTCACCACATTTTTTGATATTTCGAGCTTCCCAAAACCTTAATAATCGACCAACTACTCGTTGCATTGGTCGACCAATTCGGAGATCAGATAACATTTGACACGGAGGAAGAGTATGAAATCCAAAGGAAGCCATATTTTTTAAAAATAGTAAAGTTTTTGTGCAACAGCGTCTTTGAGATATGAATAATATTTTCTGGTAAATCAGGAGGACATGAACAGAGAGGTTTATATAATGTAGCAAAGACATTCTGATGTTGCATGAGCAAAGACGTTTTGGTAAATTATGGGCTAACGTTATTCTAATTATTTTATTATTAAATTATTTGACATAAATGTGATTAAAGACCGCATGGTCAATGACGAAATAATTCAATTTGGCCAAATGATTCGTCAGGATGATAAATTCTGAATGTAACCTCCACTCAGTAGACATAAATATTGAAGGACGAAATATCAAGCGGCGGCTGCTATTAATGGATGTTAAAGTCTTGGGTATTGTGGTTTTTCAAAAATAAATGTTAATTACTCAAAATTTTAATCACTCAATTGATATAATTATAGTTATTTTGGGAACGTTACCTTTTATGCTAACCTCCACTCCTATTAGTATTTATTTACCCACTAAATCTATTTAATTTTATAGTTTTTTTAAAAGACGTTACTATGTATAATATGTTGGAATTATTTTTAATAGGAATATATTCAATTAACATATGGATAAAAAAAAATTAAACATCCCAATGAAGTAATCAGACAGCCAAATGGTCTGTTATATATATGTAGTTCATTTATTTACATAAACACACACATATATATATATATGCATACGTATACATATATAAAACTTATAAATTATCACCATAGATTTTATTTTGAACTGTATATGATGTGTGTGTTATTGTTCGGTAAAAGTTTAATCTAAAAATTTTTACCCATGTCTAAAAAATAGTTGCATGGTCTGTTATATACATGTATGACTGTTATGTACATAATCACACATAATATACATAGGTGTATAAAATAAGTGCGTGGTCATGTTTGAGAATTATATAGTTTTAGAATTTAATTTGTATTCAAGATTTTTCCAATATTTTGTGAATAAATTTTATTTGATAAATATAATAATATTGTGGCATTTTATAATTTAATTTATTATCATATTTTTTAAAAATATTATCATTTTTATTTGTAAAGATGAATTTTTTTTTAAAACTATAATAGATTATGCATACAAAATCGATACATAGATGATGAGTAGAAATTAATTTATAATCATGAACTTCTTGAAATAATATAATTGTAATTTGTAGAGATAATAATTTTAATTTGTAAAATTGATATATAGATGATGATGTGGATGATGAGGTGTTTTCAAATGACCAATTAAATTTGATAAACTTGATGATTTGGATGATGAGGTGTCTTCACCACAATCCTTTAAACTCCTTTATTAATATATATAGATTTTTTTTGGTGAATTTCTTTGACATTCATTTATTCATTCAACAAAGTAACAAATGCACTGTGACACATGGCTGAGTTTTAATTGGATGATTCTTTGTCTACCACGTAATTTATTTTCTAACGCGCACACAATTATTATTAAAAGAAAATTACTTTGTCTCTTTCAATTTTTCTACAGAATCAGAATTAAATAATAAATTGAATGTAATTTAATTCATATTAAATTTTGTTTTATTCAAACTAAATAAAAACTTTATTTTATTTAAATTAAATTAATATAATAAAAATCAAATAACAAGTATTTAAAAAATAATAAAAACCCGAATTCGACAAAATTAATAAAATTCTTAAATGATAATAGAATAAATCTATTTGCTTTCAAAATTAAAACTACGAATATAAATTATCTATTGGTTGGAAAATATTTACTGTCACATTCACTGCATTGTTATATAAGGTCCAAATAATTTCTTATGATCATAACAACCGACCAGGAACCAGTAATTCTGATTGTAAATAAAACATCCTTAATTCCTTCTGATTAGGTGAGTGTATTGATATATTTATATTTGCACATTATAGACACCGACATCACCTATTGCATTTTATTTTAAAATTTAAATGTTAAAGATATGTCATTGGTATGCTATATGCTTGTTTTTTATATCATATCATTAAACACGAGCATTGCAAAATAATGGTATATATATATATATATATATATATGAACGACCTTTATTGGTCTAGCCGGCGAGTCATTTGTGTGTAACCAACGTCTCTATTCTATTATTGACTACGATTTGGTTCGCTTATTGTGATTCATTTTTTTATATATAATCTCTAAAAATTCATCGGTCCTTTAGTCCAAATTCGGGTGAATATGTTTTTTCACACTTGGATTTGAACCCAAGATAAAAACATGTTATTATCATACCACTAGACCACTCAAATTTGAATATTGTGATTTATATTTACAAAAATAATTATTTAAATATAATGTATAAATCAATATTCTAACCAAAATTTCATATTAATCAAAGTTAGAAATAGACACTTTTGAAGTACATAAAAAAACAGAATATTGAATATCTATGTATACATTTATAGATAGTAGAGTTTAATGTTTGGAATTTTAATGGCCAATAATTTGGATATTCAAATTTAGAAATAAATTTAGAAAGAAACTAATTGAACGTTTTAGAAGTGTGTACATCTCGTAATAGTCTTATCCCAAATAAAATAAAGAAAGAGAACGAGAGAAGCAACGTTGCTTGGATTTGCAAGAAATTGGATGCAGACAAAAAAACTTTACAAAGATTGTGGATTAAATTAAACCATTTAATTCATTTTTTCATATAATTATTATTAATAAAAATAAAGAAAAATGTGAGTGAGGTGGGACAACAGGATCTTTTGCTCCAACAAATCTATTGAGTTCTTTTAGTGGGACCCATACAAAGATTTGATGTCTCACTTCCCCGTCTATATAACTCTCCCATCCCCTCCCCCTTTGGATCCCCCCTTCTCC
>NW_010965373.1:904502-916100 GCF_000463585.1 Tarenaya hassleriana | reverse complement strand
CCCCCCCCTCTCTCTCCATTTGAAGTTTCAAGCTCTCTTAAAGAAAAGTCCAAAACCCTAATACATAGTAACAAAAATAGTTAAAAAATAGAATTAGAAGCATAATAATTAGGAATATATAAAAAAAAGGTGATAATAAATAAATTATAAGTAAATGAAGGAAAGAGGAAAGGGGCCGTGCGCGGGGTGTAAGCTGCTGCGGAGGAAATGTGTGAAGGATTGCATATTCGCACCGTATTTTCCGGCAGAAGAATCTCAAAAGTTCTTGACTGTCCACAAGATCTTTGGTGCAAGCAATGTCACTAAGATGTTGCAGGTTCATCTCTTTCTTCTTTCATTTATTTTATGTAATTATATGTGTAAATCCTATATCGAAATCGAGTCCTTTTATTTTTTTTAACAAAAAAAAAAATTACACGTTACAAAATAATTATTTTTAAAAAATCGTATTTTAGTCATTTTTCATTTTTAATAGATAATTTTAACTCTTTTTTTTATTTATAACAAATTTATATGCTATTGAATTTTAGACAGAATTTAGCGTCCAATATATATATATATAATTTATATATATCCGTTCATATTATATTTTTAACCGAAAGTTTGTCCTCCAACTTACTCAAAACAACAATAACAATGAAAATAACATATTAAACAGAGTATATATATCTATTTTTTTTTAACAAATCTAGAGACAAAAAAATATTAAACAAGTTGAATCCTCTTTTATATAATTTGTTCTTTTTTCACGAATTGAAAACTATTTACTACTGTTTCCATGTTAAAAGAATTTTTTTACGTTCTTTTTGTTTGACATATCATGTGATTTACCATTGATATATGAACCATAGAGCAACTATCTAAAAATTTTAATTCCATATGTGTAAATTAGTCCATTTATATATATTACCGTTTTTTGTGATACAAATATTAAAATAAAAAATAAAAAATGATATAGCATAAAGTATCGAAACCGCGTATGAGAATAGTGTGCAGAAGTCGCTCTCTGTAAAAAGTCTATATTGCATGTTACATTTGAATCGACACGAATAATTTTTCCAAGCCCCTAAGCAAACCAATCACGTTACAATTAACATTGCATAATAATATAAAAATATATAATTGTAATTATATCTTTTTGTATCCGTTGGAAATGAAAGCTTTGAGTGACGAAAAGAATCACCAACGATGATTTTTTTTCATTTTTAAAGAGTAATAAAATTAAAATACTCGGTTGGAAATGGATTTTTTTTTAAATAATCATTAAAACTAAAGGATTATTACATTATTATTATACGTGAAAGAGAATCTCTCATAAAGACAAATCAAAGTGAATCGTCAATTGCACATATGTTTTTGTTTTTGCTAACATAAAGCTATAACCCGACAGAGACAAAAAATCATATTTTAATAAAACAATAAAAAAAAATACAATCAAATGCGTCAGGCGAATAAACATTATTATAATGTTTTGTCATTTTTCTTTATTCAATTTCATTTATTTATTGGTTTATTTCTAATCAAATTATTACCATAGTTATTACATAATGCTAACCTCATGCTGACTCTAATTTATACTATTCGTGAGTGTGTCTGTATACATCTTTCATTCAATTTTATCTTCGGCCCAATCAAATAATCAAATAAAATGTAAACATTAAATTTGGAAGTTAACATTTCTTCAAATTTGTTGGCGTATCTGTCTACTTGGTTTTTTAAAATGATTTTTAGATATATCGTTCGAAATACAATAAAATAAACGAAATATGATATTTTCCTCATTAAAAATGTCGAAAATCATATAAATAAAGAATCTTAATTAAACTCATCGGTAAAACCCAACTGAAAGACTTTTTTTTCCAATGAAAAGATTACTTCATGTAAAACAATATTAAATTCAAATTTTGATATTCTCTCGTATCTCAAGAAAAATACTTACTATTAATACAAAAAATAATAATATGCAAGTATTATACATATTGTATATAATTACAACGGCGCGCACGGCGCAGGAGCTGCCGGAGAGCCAGAGGACCGACGCCGTGAGCGCGATGGCGTACGAGGCCAACGCCAGGGTGCGGGACCCAGTCTACGGCTGTGTAGGGGCAATTTCGTCATTACAGTCACAGGTCGACTCTCTTCAGGCTCAGCTCGCTCTCGCTCAGGCCGAGCTCCTCCAATTCCGCCTCCTCCATCATCACCGTCCTCCTCCGCCTTCCTCCGTCGCCGCCGTCAATTCTCCGACGTCCAAACACTTATCCGCCGTCAATTTGTCTTGCGACGGCGGCGCCGGTGACTCCCTCTGGTCATACTAGCATCATTAGCTTTTTCTTTTTCGTTTTCCTTTTTTTTTTGTCTCCCCTTATTATGTAATTATAATTATAATTATATTAGAGCCGTAGCAATTGCCATTAGGGAGTTAACCTATGTTTGTATCACATTTTTCTCTCCGAAAACAGTTGTGTATAAAAGTGTGTATATATATATATATATATATTACATACAGATATTGATATGTAGAAAACACCGAAATTTTCTTGTAAGACCATCGAAAACATATTTTTTTAGATAGATGAAAAAATATAAATACAATTAGGCTGAGGTTAAGTGAATTTCCGAATCATAAAAAAATGTAATATTGGTTTGATACATTTGATCAAATTAGAATACGTGTCCGAATACATCGATTTGGTCTAATTTAATTCGATTTAATTTGATTATTTCTTGTTTGATTTGACCGAATACCATAATTGGAAATTTGTTTAAATTCTTTTGATTTGCCAGTGCGATATCAAATACTTTTTAAACCAACCGGTTCACTATAAATGTTTCCACCAATTTCATAGTATACCAAACCGGTTCAATTTGTGGAATCTAGAAACAGAGCAGTCGTATAAATTTTTTAAATGTTTCATAGGGTAATTGAATTCGGAATTGCAATAAATAACGCTTATGGTTACAAGTTGCAACCACCAAAGTCACATCCATGTAGTTGGCTGGTGGCAACAGACATTCGTATAAATACATGTGATTTTGCATTTATACGTGTCGTATTCGATTCCTATATCAATGTATGAAGACGGTACCGGTTTTCTCCTTTGAATTCATTATTAAACCGGTTTAACCGGACCCACGTGTCAGATTCTTTTGAGATATGTAGTCCATTGGTCTTACAAGTCAATCTTCTCCCACGTCTCCTGCATCACCCCGGTTCAACATCCAAACCGAAATCAATCATTGATCCAACCGGTTTAACAAGTTTGGTTCTGATCAGAGATCCGCCGGTTTTGGCCGGATTGTACGTGGCTCTAACTGGTTCTTGACTAATCTCAAGAAACCCATCAGACCTTGGGAAACAGGTACCAGATCGCAATTAAAATGATTTAAACCGGTCAACCCCGTCTACCGGTTTAATACGGTTTTGGGGTACGTAACTACAGGTCTCTCTGTGCATTTATTAAGCTGCATACGCTCGGTGTAGCATATTTGAGCGCGTGTCTATAGATACACCCATACGTACACGTATAACACTCAGCAATTTGACACATATATAAACACATCACGGTACAAATGGCATCACATCCCTCGATCAAATCGACCAGAGTAACAAGGAAAAGAGAGATGTACTGTCTTCAAGTTGCGGCGTATCACTTGTTCTTCAACGCAGCTCGAGTGGCTTACGTTCTTGCCCTCGCGATCTTTGTCTCTTTCAGCTTCATCATGATGTTCCAAGCCGCCGGAGTTTCCGTTCCGGCGTCGTTCCGGAGATTGGACGGCGAAGGTTTCTATCTCTTTAGGGTTTACGAAGATACCCAACAAGTTCATGGAGATTTAAATGGATCTTTCCATGGAGTTTTACTGATATCGCCTGTGCTTTGATTTGCCATCTTACAAGACATGGATCTTTCGTAGTTGTCTCCCTGTTCTCGGATAATACGGCGTTCCTCGTTTGCAAGAAACCTTTTGGTTTCTAGAAATTTTTTTGTGAATAAATTGGTGTATAATATTTATATTGTACATATATATATATATATATATATGTGTAATATGTGTATGTGTATGTGTATAGTTTGGAATCTACTATGAGCTCGTTTAATTTGGAGGATATCATGCGTGTGACAAATCACAAATCTATATAGTATAACGATAGGATAACTTTTAGTGGCACTGTTTTGGGTTTTGAGACATTCATTAATAAATAAATAAGTAAATAAGTGGTTTTGAACATATTGGGGAAAAAAATAAAAACCTTTTATGAATTTGGACTTTAATATTTTTATAAAAAAATAGTTTTAAAAATGTCCAATCATGGTCTGAACGAAGAAGCCTTTACATATACTTGGACACGTACTTATACATTTATATATAGTAATTTAAATATTTTTCAAAAATGGAGCCAATCATTCACAAACCATCACAACATCTGAATTTTCAATTTCCCATTTCGGTTTTGATGTTCATATATATATATATATATATGTACGTATATATACATACTATCGAGGAACTATTGATGCATGCATACGATTCGGTTTAGGGTATTTTCGTCAAATAAATACATCATTAAATATAAATATAATGTTAAATAACAATATTGATATTCTAAATGATTTTGGGCTTTTATTACTCAAGAGAACTTTTATATTGTATACGAAATATTTCTCAGCGGTCCAATATGCTCCGATTCCAAGAGCCCAAAATGCTACAAGAGTGTTGTATTGTATGCTCCCAAGTAGGGATCTCAAACGAGCTAGCTCGAACCGCTTCGGACCAACTCGTTTCGAGCCAGTTCATTTTCAGCCCAATTCGTTAAACCCGTTTTTATTTGGGCCAGAAAATTTTGAATTCAACCAAGTCGCTTAGCTCAAGAGTCGGCTCCCGAACCCGTTCATATTTTTCAAAATACCTAAAAAAATCATATTAAATTATATAAAATCATATCCAAATGATACATCAACATAAAAAGAATATACCAATATATCCAAATCATACTTATATTCCATATAAAAAAAATCATCTTCAAATAGATAAAATCACAATCCATCCGTGTACAAAAAACCATTTTCATATCATAATTCATCCATGTACAATTAGATCATAATCTATGTACAAAAAACCATATTCAGATCTGAATCTATACATAAAAAATTATCTCCAAATCAAAATATCATACCAACAATATCAACACTTTCAAGTTTCAACGTAAGAATTTTTTTTTACTCGAACTCCCAAGCCAGTTCGCGAGCCAACCGAGCTAGCTTGTTTGGGCTCGGTTCGTGGCGAGCTGGTTCACTCATCCCTTTTTTATTCGAGTTCAGTTATTCTTGGCTCGACTCAGTAAAAAAGGAGACAACCTCGAGGCGGCTCGCGAACTCGGCTCATTTTGACATCCATACTCCCAAGTATCTGTGTTTATGTTTGGGGAAGGATATTTGTATCGATTTTGATTAGCATTTTGTTTTTGAACCTATTTATTGTTTGAATTATATTTGACATTTGTTTTCGTTAAATAAAATATTTATGTTTAAAAAATCGTTTTTCAGATTTTCTAATTATTTTTATATTGAACTAATCGTGTTTAAAACTTGTCATGCATATGTATATCATTAAATCAAATTCGATTTTAAATATACTTTTAAGTTAATATTTTAAATAAATACAAAACAAATATTAATTTCATATATACACATATGTACATATTTCTAACGAAACCAAATACTCAACCATTGTGTTATTATGCTCTTTAATAATAAATTTTATAGATTTATATATATATATATATATATGGATGTATAATTCAGTTTGGTTGATGGGTGTAGTAGACACGTGTTCAAAACGTGCTGGGGTTGCATTTGGAATTAGATCAATTCAAACTTCAAAGAAGTACAAAGTCCTAACGCAGATGCAAAAGTTAAACACAGTAGCACGTATATGCGTATATATGATCCAGAAAAATTATAATTGAAGGTAGTATTAAATTTCTTATAATTTTTAGAAGTAAATTTAAATTTATTATGGTATCATTTAACAATTTTATTTAAAATTGATAAAAAAAAATTAAAAAAAAAACAAAAGAATGAGGGTATAGGGCCCATTTCTAATGAATCGGCCCATTTCTAATGAATCGGGTCCGCATATATAGTAAAATATAATTGTATATATTTATATATACAGAAACACGTAATATTTTCTATTTACGGGAGATAATCACATGAAAATATCTTATTTTACGTAATATTTTCTTTTAAATTATTATTGTTTTTTTCTTTTTTGGGTTGCTTTAAAAGCACAGACGGGAGACAATGTGCCAAAATACATTAATGAAGAGCTTGACCCATTTATTTTTAGACTTTTCCGGATGAAAAATCATAATTGTCTTTATAAATTGTAAATAATTGCGAGAGCATTAATTAGTATTTAATAAGGTCGCGGTCCAATTTATTGAATTCGTTTCCGTAGACCTGACTTTTTTTTTGTTTACACAATATTTTCACGGAAAAACATGAATACCTGAATATTATTTTATACCTTGGACATCTGTGGTGCAACGCAACCAACATTTTTTTATATTTATTGTTGTGAATTATTGGAATTAATAATTAGCGAAAGATAACACTATATATTTTGCTAAGATTCACGATTTTTTTTGTTTTTTTACTACAATTCTTAAATAACAAAAGGATTGAATTGATTTATTTTTTAAAATAGGACATAATTTACAACGGCATTCATGAATCAAAATGTAGTTGCTAACGTAAAGACGAATGCCAAAACCATATAGTACGCGCGCCATCTGAATTTTTATTTAATCATTCTACGATATATTAATTACTTTGGTCCCATCCCACTTTTGAATTTGATAGTAAAATCAAACTAACCCACCTACTTCTCATTTGATTCAAAGCTACACACACATATATGTGTTATATATATATATATATATGTGTGTGTGTGTGTGGCAATGAAATCCAAACAAAAGGGCGTTAATCTAACAGATCATAGACCTAAACTCATACGTATTCGACGTTAAAACAACAAAGCATGAAGAAATTTTTTCTTATACCATAACCAAAAAAAAACAATTTTTGTAAATAAATCAAACTGTAAATGCAATTTCATGGAACTTAACAAAATTGCAGAAAAAAATAAAATAAAATCATGGAACTCGTTCTCAACAATCACCTGTGAAGCACATTCGGTTTATCTATTGAATTTACAAAATACCCCCTTGCCCATCTATTCACTATTCTCTTTCTTTTACCCCCTGAATTGTCTATCATTTACATTACTAACACAAAAGTTCGAATATTTCAAATTTGGCCCCATAATTCTCAAATCGATATGTTGAGGTCAATCTTAGGCTTCTTTATCTCAGACAAAGGAAGAAAGGAGTTGCACCTCGGACATTTCGGATTATTCTTCATCACCAATACGTACGATAAGCAGTTGGGGCATCCCGCCGCGACCGGAGAAGCAGACTTAGAGTCTGACTCAGACGCAAACGCGATCACGGAACTGTCGTCGCT
Source organism: Tarenaya hassleriana (assembly GCF_000463585.1). Taxonomy (NCBI): domain Eukaryota; kingdom Viridiplantae; phylum Streptophyta; class Magnoliopsida; order Brassicales; family Cleomaceae; genus Tarenaya; species Tarenaya hassleriana. The sequence continues at coordinate 908,574 of NW_010965373.1, read as the reverse complement.
TTCGGCCGACGGCGATTGGCGTTTCTTGATCATCATTGTCGATTTCTGATCTTTCTCAGCTCTCTCGAGCGCCGATTTCACCTTGTCGAGTGTGCAAACGCTCTGAAAACTCGAAGCCGTCGACAGCGACGAGGACGACGGGACAAGCTTGAGCTGTAGGCTCGTGTCGTTGAAGAGGTCTAGCAAGGGCTGTTTCACCGGAAAGTTGCCGGAGATCGGTGGGAAATTCAAATCCTGAAACTTCGTCGTGGCTGTGTGATTCGACCGGTCCGTGTGAGTCGATGATGATGAGCTCGTGGAATTGCATCGCGTTAGATACACTTTCCCTGACTATTTAAAACAAAACATAAATAAAGAACGAATCGATGAAAATACCTGAGATTGCGATTAGAGACGATGAAATCAACGATTCACTTGAATTTTCAATCGCAGTCTCATATGCCGCAATCTAGACCTCGGATTATCCGGAAATTGCGATTAATATATTTACATCTAAATATCATTGTCGCCGGAATATGAATCGCAAAATTATCGAGGCAATTGTTTAAATTCCGCAAAATTTTCTCTCAGAGATTTTCTCGAGAAACAAACAAGGCCTAAGAAGAAAGAATTACAGAGCAACAAACCTTCAAGTCGAGGCGCTTTTCCCAACCTGTGGGGACTTGTAGGTCAAGGTCGAGCTCCAACGACTGATCGCCGGCGCCGCCGAGAAGATCCCGTGTCATAACCGCTACCGTCGATTTCGCTCCGGCGGAATCGTTCACCACGGCCCCCTCGTCCTTGTATCCGCTCAGAATCCGTACGATAGAGCTGACGTCAGCAGCCATGCTAGAGAGAGAGATTTGAGGGGGAGAGTTACGAGCCGTTTGGCGCACCGTTATTATGTAAAGAAAGTTCTAACATTAGAGCCAAAATGCAAAGGGTGGGAAATTAATGCGGCCATTTATTGTTTTTGTATTTTCCATGAGGGGTTTTAATGAAGATTTCAGTAGATACAGAATCGGTTGGAATTTTCATGGTTTTCAATTTCAAATCAAAGTTTAAAGTTTTAAATACTTTTTTAGTTGTGGGTTTAAATTCATTTTTAAAATTAAAAAAAGTTGTGATTGATGATCTTAAACTCCTGATAAACACATTTTTTTGACATTCTATTTATTGGCTTCAACATTGGTTTTTGAAGATTTTGTGAAACTTTAAAATAATGAAAGTGAAAATCAATAATTCACACTGTTATAAAAACAAATTTGTAAATTTAAAGCTTACATAAAAGAATCCGATTGGGAATTTTTGGAGACCTATATGTGCGAGTTATGATAATAGAAAAAATTAAAACTGAAAATATAATTATATTTGATTGAAATTCAATTTTAAAATAATAAATACATTCCAAATTAATATAAAATAACGATCAAAACAATATATATATGAATTTTGTTTTGAACCCGAATAGGAACCTAATATAAATACTTAATGAACATAAATTTTCTAAGGCTAAAAATTTTAAATTCGAAAGCAACCTTAATCCAAACTATCCAACTACAGCTATTTATTATCTATGCATCGTTTTGTTAGGAATGAATTGAAATATACTCCCTCCATTTCAGATTAGACAACATTTTATAATAATATTTTGTTTCAAAATAAGTGACGTTTTGAGATTTTTCACGTCATTTTTAATGTTTTTTAAATGTATCACTAATTAATAATGTTTAGATATTCTATATATTTAAAAATAACAATCTTATATATAATAAATAAGGATATTTTGGACGAATAATAATAATAATTATTATTAATTTGTATGTTTAAATATCTAAAATGAAATGGAGTATATTTTTGTTATATTTATGGGAAAAAAAGGAAAAGGGTAAGAAAAACAAAATAAATGATGGAAAACAATAATAAATGCCAAGAATTAAATAGCTAGGAAATACAAGTGGACGTATCCAACACAACACTCAGCGCTTTTGTTTTTTCTTAATTACTTTTATAACCCTAATCCTCGTCCTTAATCGGTATTATCACGTGATTTAATTAATTTCATTCGGTTAATTAATTAGGGCCATTAACTGTGTCTTAAATGATATTTAATGCTGTTTCGGGTTCTATGTATTGGTTACGTCAATGTATTTAATGGAGTAGGTATTGGTGGAAGTGTTGTATTTTGAGAGAATGTATATATGTATATATATCATATATGTAATGTTAAAATTAAATATATGGTATTTATGGTTACCTAAATTGTAGCGGATGTCCAATATATATATTCAGAAAAATGTGGGTTTTAATTTTTCCCACTTACAAGAGAAATGCTTCTTTTTATTTTTATATTCTAAATCTTATTGATTCGAAGTTACATTTTTTATTTCCAGTTAAAAATGATATTATTTTATGCATAAAAACCTATGTACCTACATGCTTCAGTTTTTTATACGCCGAATTTAATATTATCTAAATTAAATAATGAGAAGCAACAAATGAAATAGATATAATTGTTACAAGAATCCGAAAAACAAAGAAACTAAAAAAAGTCCTAAATACCCACAGTACTCGTAATTTATGAGAACGACAATTAATAAGAGAAAAAAAAAACATAACTTGTTTATAATGGTAATAGATGAACAATAAAAATTGAAAAATAATTAAATGCAATTCATTTTCCATAAGGAAAAAAAAGGTAGAGTCGTAAAATTAAATATGGAGGTGTGAGAGCATTTAAGGAGAGAACCAGAAGAGGGTTGAAAAATAGGTTGAAGAAGAAGCGATAATAGCTGACGATATTTGTAGGACACCCAATCCAACATTCATAGCTTTTAACATTCACAAACCGACATATATGAAAACCACATATATATATATATATATACACACATATTCTTCCTAACAATTTTTTTGTTTAAAAAATCCATGCGAAAAGAATATAGAAAAATCTGTCTGAATCTGGCCATATGTCCAAATGTCGGCAACGGCTACTTCCCGTTCGGTCGAGAATCAGGGTGGCGGGCGGGCGGTATCCGACTTTTTTTTTCAAAACATCCAACCTGCGAAAGTTTCCAAAATCCCGTAGAATTACGGGGTATTTGGTAATTTTACACAGAAATATGTATAAATATTATTGTGAACACACGAGTAGGATATAGACTTGATTTTACTTCTATACAACTTCCGTAATAATCCATCATGATGAGAAAAAAATCCATCCCAAATTTTACACAGGATTTCTCTGATTCCGAACAAATAATATAACTAAATTCTCTGAACACACATATAACAAATTCCCCATATTTTTTTGTGTGATAACCACAAAATTCACTGGATATTCGACCCACTTAATTTTTTTTAGATTCGGACTCAATTTTAGTCAAACAATTAATTGTGGTTCTCCTGTCCACTAGTAAAATTAAATCCATGATCTTGAAATGATTTCGTTATCCACCAAATCATTGAACCATCATGGATACATCCCATATCTCATCATTATAACAAAGATGGATGATAGTTTTATTACATATAATAATAAGCCAATATGAGTTTTGACCAAATTACACATCTAAAACAAATGCAAAGGTATAAGAATAAAAATCACTACAAAAAAAATGGTCATTTCCAACGGGCAAATCCGTTGGAAATGACCAAATTTCCGTTGGAAATTAACGTTTCCAACGGATAAATCCGTTGGAATTTCGTCGTTAGAAAACGGTTCCCGTTGGAAAACCGTTGGAATTTTCAACGGAATTTCAACGAATTTTTCCGTTGGAATTTTCCAACGGATTTCCAACCGCAATCCGTTGGAATTTTCCAACGGATTTCCAACGGATTTATCGGTTGGAATTTTCCAACCGAATTTCCAACCGATATCCGTTGGAATTTTCCAACGGAATTTCCAACCGCAATCCGTTGGAACATTCCAACAAAAAATTCAAAATATATTCTCGATCCCGACCCCGGCCCCGACATCTATCCCGATACCGATCCCGATCCCGATCCCCCGGCCCAATTCCGACCCCGACATCTATCCCGATCCCGATCCCCCAGCCCCGACCCCGACCCCAACTCCGACATCTATCCCGAT
>NW_010965373.1:865615-904137 GCF_000463585.1 Tarenaya hassleriana | reverse complement strand
ATATATATATATATATATATATATCGATATATATATATGTATGTATATACACAAAATATACATGTATTTATATATATATATATATATTTCAATTAAAATCCTAATTTCTAACCGTTATCCGTTGGAATTCCGTTAGAATTTTTTTTTAAAAAATTTCCAAAAAAATTTCCAACCGACATCCGTTGGAATTCCGTTGGAATTTTTTTTTTAAAATTTCCAAAAAAATTTCCAACCGACATCCGTTGGAATTCCGTTGGAATTTTTTTTTTTAATTTCCAAAAAAATTTCCAACCGACATCCGTTGGAATTCCGTTGGAATTTTTTTTTAAATCTCCAAAAAAATTTCCAACCGATATCCGTTGGAATTCCGTTGGAATTTTTTTTAAAATTTTCAAAAAAAATTTCAACTGACATCCGTTGGAATTCCGTTGGAATTTTTTTTTTAAATTTCCAAAAAAAATTCCAACGGATATCCGTTGGAAATACCGTTGGAAAATTTCAACCCTAATTTTTTCAATTGAATACGTTGAAAATTCCGTTAAAAATTTCCAACGGGCGATTCCAACGGATATCCGTTGGAAATTTTCAACGGATTTTTAACGGAAATCACCGTTAAAATGCCGTTGAAAACCGTTGAAAATCCGTTGAAAAATTTCCAACGGATAAATCCGTTGGAAAATTCGTTGGAATTTGCTGATTTTTTTGTAGTGAATGGTTAAAATTCAGTAAACATCTTTCATCACTAATTCACTTCAGAGTTAATGGTTTTAATTTGTAATCATGTGCTCCAATCTAGGCGTGAATATCGAATATGATATGTCGTTAGTTAATGCAAAGAAAAATCAATAAAAATTCCATGTATTCTGAAAAATTCTCTATTACTGAAAGAAACATTGGATTAGATTACGTCATCGACGAGGTCACTGCAGCAGATGCAGGTATTCGTGCATTTACGTACACTCTTGTATATGATGCGACGGATATGTATGATTTTTGCCATGCATTTTTTACTCATTTGATGACATTCGATTTATATGGCATGGCATGGCATTCTTTGAGTTGAATGATATTCGCATCATCATCATGCCCACGGAAAAATGCGATAATTACGTCCGTATTTCACAAAGGCTACTCTCGAACCTAAACGAATGTAATCGGGTCGAAGATCCGGAAACTATACCGGTTATCAAAAAATAGAATGTGAAAAAAAAGAACAAAAGAGGACTGGTCGAAGGGAATGAGCCTACAAGAGAATCTTTTGTTTATTTTAACAAAGGGAAACAAAAAAAAAAGAAACGGAAAAAACGGTAGACGACGGCGTTTTAAGAGTGAAATTTTTGTAAATTAGAAAACGCTCTTACAACTTTTATTTATTTACACTGTGGCCCTCGATAAACCCTGTGCTGTAACCCTGTTTGCTTCGCTCAAAATCGGAGTCTGTCCAGTGTCACTGTGCGCAGCACAATCTCTCTCACAGATACATAAGCGTTCACTCACACACACTGGTGGTGCCAATTGGAAGATCCTCCGCTTGTTCATTTGAATCTTGTCCTGTAAAGTTCTTCACTTTGCCTGAAATTCATGGTGGTAAGCACCTCTTTTTTTTTGTGGTGCCAAAAAAGGGGGAAAGATACCTCTTTTTTTGTAGATTTCGTTTTGAAAACCGAGAAACAACTGAATTCCATTGTTAATTGTTGATACTTGTGCTGTTGAGGTAGGAGTACGGACTCTTCCTAATGCTTGTGAAATGTCTTTTCCAGTTTATCCATCGAAGCATTGTTAATTCCTCGTTTACGACGTTGAAATGCATCCAAAGGGGAAGATTATAGCGGCTATAAGATTTGCGTTGTCGGGTTCAAGCTGGGCAAGGAATGTAACAGGCAGGAATCCTTCGTTTATAATTACACCCACAAGGTATTCGACGATATGCCTGAACGAAGTTGAAGGTGAGGCCTTGGAATGCCTTGACAATTCGAATGCATCGATTGAATCGTTTAGAGAATCGAACAGTCAAAATGAGGGTGATCAAGCGCAAGTGAATCGGATTAGTTCCGTGGAAGTTCTTAGACGATGGGGTTGTAGCGAGGACGAGATATCGAAGCTTTTATCGCGTAGGCCGGTTTTGCAGAGAGCTGATGCTGCCCAGCTAGATTTTAAACTAAGCATTCTTGATCGATTGGGCATCACATCATCCGACCTGGTCAAGATTGTAAATTGTCGTCCGAGGTTCCTTAGCAGCCGTATTAACCGTTTCTTTGACGAAAGGATCGACTTTCTCACGACCTTTTTTGGGTCAAAAGAGGAGCTGCGTAAAGCCATCATCAGGAACCCGTCTCTCATGACGTATGATCTTTGTGAAAAGATCAAGCCCGTGATCGAGCTTTACAAAGGGTTTGGGTTGAGCCGTGGAGATCTGATCCAAATGTTGATATCCCGACCCACACTGATTCCAAGGACAAACTTCAACAGTGAGAAGATAGAGTACATCCATAAAACAGGGGTCAGCAGTGAATCCAAGATGTTCAAATACGTTGTCTCCCTCATTGGAGTCTCGAGGATGGAAACGATCCAAGAGAAAGTTGCAAACTTGGAGAAGTTCGGGTTCTCGGAGGAAGAGGTTTGGCATATGATTGGTAAATCCCCTCTCATTCTGACCTTATCAGTCGAAAAGGTCCAGAGAAACATGACTTTCATCGTAGCCTCGATGAAACTCCCGGCTCACTCCATCCTTCGGCACCCTTTCCTGCTCTACTGCAACCTGGAATCTCATCTAAGGCCTCGAGTGCTTCTCTCGAAGAGAATTGAGGAAATGGGACTTCAACCTCAGATAAAAAGACAGGAAATTTTTAGAGTGCTACGAATGAGAGAAAAGCGATTCTTGAGGGTTTTCGTTAATTGTCATCCAGAAGAAGTTGCGGCCGATTTGATGGAGTCTTTCAAGGGATACAAAGCCATGAAACGATTGGCAGAGGAATCCAAGAAGTCCATGCGTAAAGGATTTCCCTTCTGATGTAATTTTTTTTTTCCGCATACAAATTATTGTTTTCACAGATCAGGGCATTAGAGTTTTCTTTGTTCATTATGGATTGTCATTGGAAACTTCTGTGAATATACTATTTGATATTGTGGCCTGTTTGTTGTGGTTTTTCTGTTCAGATTCCGATTTTGAATGCTCCGAACTTGCATACTTAATATTTCGTTCTGAACAGTCTGTTCCCAGAAGAATTATCCATTCTCAAAGTAGAAATCGCAAACGCAAACGCAAACGCAAACGCAGCTGTTAGAACCACGTTTTGTGTAACGAAACACGACCTTGGCGTTTGTCTCCATATCTCGTTCTCTCTCTCTCTCGCCTATATATATTTATAGAGGCGGCAGCAGTAATTCATCCCTAAGAAAAGTTGTCACCTTTTGGGTTCTTTCTGCGGAGAATCTGACAGGAAAGCATTTGGCGTCTTTTAAACTCGTGCCGTCGGCTTCTGTTTTTGTTGAGGTGATATGGCTTCGACCCTTTTCTCCAGAACTCGTTCGGCTGCTGCCCTTCTGCAGAAGACCCTTAATCTCTCTCTCGTTCCCAATGTAAGTCTGCGAGCGATTCCATTTCGATGATTTCTCAATTGGGTTTTCGTTTGATCGTTGGTTTGCTTCTAGGATCTCGTTGTTTATCGGCTTTTGAGTTTCTCGATTGGTGACTGATTTGCCGGTGTTCGAGGATTTGTTTAATGGCCACGAGGCACGAGTACGAGATGGCCCTCGTGCTTGAAAAGGTTTTAGCTTGGGAATTATGGCTTGATACTGTTGTTGTCCTTGTGGATATCCGATGATTGGGGTTTCAACTGGGGTTTCCCTTAGACTTGTTTAATTCTCTTCATTCCAATCTTGTCAAGATTTGAGCTTTTCCCTCTCATTCATATAAACAATGTTCGAACTCTTCTCCCGTTGTTTGAGCCGGATCCCATGCGGTGTTTATAATAATAATTGCAGACAAGAACATTCTACTCGCAACCAGGCTCCACCTATCAATCATCTTCTTGGGCTAGTCGAGTTATGGCTTCTGCCGGAGGTGGGCCCAGAGCTGCTGGTTACTCAACCTCATCCATATCTACCGATGAACCTGTTGTTTCTGCTGATTGGCTCCACTCTAATCTCAGAGAACCTGATTTGAAGGTGAATTATTTGTATACATACAGTGCCTTCTGCATTTTTATGTGAATTATAGTTTCTCTTACAAATTTGTAGCTTTTTTTCCCCTTCTAGGAGCATATTCAAATGGTGCATTTCTCAAGAATATGGTTGTCATGATTCTTATCTAACTTGTTTTTTTTTTCATGCTCAGGTATTGGACGCCTCGTGGTACATGCCGGATGAGCAGAGGAATGCAATCCAAGAGTATCAGGTGAGGATGTGAATAATTGTTGCGTAGACAAGCATAAGTTTGTACATTGATTATGTTATTCTTATAACTACTTCAATAAGCTTTTGTCTCTAATCTGGATTAAGTGCTTGGAACCTTCCTAATGGAACCCATATCGACGAATTTCACCTTGTATCTTGAGCCTTTATGCTTATTTTCACATGTTTTTCCTTGTCCAACAGGTTGCTCATATTCCTGGTGCTCTCTTCTTCGATTTGGATGGAATATCTGATCGAACATCAAATGTGAGAATCCTATTCTTTTCTGTAGAGCAGATGTAATCCTGTGGTTTTTCTCTATATACCACTTACTGCTTCAAGGGAGTATCTTGTTTTCTCTTTTGCATATCGAATGAAAATTCCCAACTCTTTGCTTTTGAATGTTTTGTGATTGTAAATTTTCCTTTCTGAGACAATTGAAATATAAGTTTCTCTCCCCGAATGTGCATTGCTCGTTAGCTTTATCTTTGTGATATAAAGGCAACCTTCTGAAACAGATGTTTGGTATTTCAACTAATTGCAACAGTTGCCCCACATGTTGCCATCTGAGGAAGCTTTTGCTGCTGCTTGTTCAGCACTTGGAGTTGAGAACAAAGATGGAGTGGTTGTTTATGATGGAAAGGGGATCTATAGCGCTGCTCGTGTGTGGTGGTTGGTTAACATGGCTATGATTTCAGTGAAGTTCCTTTCTTTTCTGTGTGGGTTGTCTTGTTCAGATCTTATTAAAGTGGTGGGTTGCTCCTTAAATTTGATTGTGTATAGGCAGTTCCGAGCCTTTGGGCATGACAAGGTGTGGGTACTTGACGGTGGCTTACCAAGATATCGTGCTTTGGGCTATGATGTCGAATCGAGTGCTTCTGGTGATGCCATTCTGAAAGCCAGTGCTGCAAGTGAGGCTATAGAGAAAATATATCAAGGGCAAACTGTAAGTTATATACATCTTTAGTAACGGCCGGTTGCTCATTTGATGTTTCTGCAGATCTACGAAGGAAGAAACTGTTATCTTGAAAAGAAAAAGTAAAAAAAGAAAATGCAGATTGTCTAATTGAATCTTTCTGATAGTTTTTACACATACTTTCATGTTTTCCATCTGAATTATGTTCTTTGTTGGTCACCACAGGTCAATCCCATAACCTTCAAGACGAAGTTCCAGCCTCATTTTGTGTGGACGCTTGATCAGGTTAGTTTACCCTAAACAGTTTTAGTTTCATGGCGATGATCTTTGAAGATAGATGTTTCGTGTTGATGCTTTGTAACTCATGAAGTTCAATAATGCTACTAAAGAAGCTCTAAAGATAACGATTCTCATATTGTTTAGGGTAAATATTGTTTCGATATATGCTTCGTAACTCATGAAGTGTAAATATTGTTTCAATCCACTAGTAAAACACATTTTCTTAGTCGGTTATGATGAGGAGTAATTGAAGTTTCTCGATGTCTGTACGCTGTAGGTAACAACAATTTTCGCATGTTTGGGTTGGAATAATTCTCTCGATTCTTGTTTTTGAGTCACGCCTTTTCGTCAATGAATTTTGCAGGTGAAGAAAAACATGGAGGATAAGACTTATCAACACATAGATGCCCGTTCCAGAGCCAGGTATATTATCCTCCTCCCTTCGTTATTCCTTAAACTCTAATGGCGAAACTCTTGTGCTAAAACTCCTTCAAGAAACAGTATCCATAGTAGCGTTTTGAATAAGATCTTCCGGGGTTTTTTTTTTTGCAGGTTCAATGGTACAGCTCCGGAACCTCGCAAGGGATTAAGGAGCGGTCATATCCCTGGCAGCAAGTCTGTCCCTTTTACTCAGGTAACTCTCCTCGAACTCAAAGCCTTCATCTTACGTTTACATGTGTCAAGAATCATATATACACCGATAGTTATGAAAATAAGTTTCTTTCTTTCTTTCTTCTTGCTCTCTCATTACGCAGATGCTGGATTCTTCACAGACACTATTACCAGCAGACGAGCTTAAGAAACAGTTTGAACAAGAAGGTAGTTTAATTATCTGTCTTTGGCGTTTTTCTTTCTGTCTCCTTCATGAATAATGAAGTATTATATGTATTCATCAACTAGTCGTGACCCGAAACTATGCCAATGCCTATAAACCACCTAGTGTCTTCGACATTTCTTTCCATACATACAACAACGCTCTTGACAACTACTTTAATGCGAATATACAACTGGACGTGATAATGCAACGACCACTATGTTCAAGTACTTGTTCACAAGAACGCTTTTTGAAACCCTTGCCATGGCTGTTTCCTGCAGGTGTCTCATTGGACAGTCCTATCATGGCGTCGTGTGGAACTGGTGTGACAGCATGCATTCTGGCAATGGTAATAAACTCCTCTCGCTTCCGACCCATCATTTATAATGCTCAAGAGAGATTGTGTCCGCTCGCTGTGAGCAAACGTTAAGAGCGTTCTTTCGTGTTTTGATCACTCAGGGGCTTCACCGGCTGGGGAAAATGGACGTGCCAGTTTATGATGGGTCGTGGACAGAGTGGGCATCGCAGCCCGAGTTTCCCGTGGAGGACTCTTTATCTAGTGCATGAACAGAAAAACATGAACTCTTGGGTTGGTTCAAGCCAACTCTGCTGGGACAGATTTGTTTCCTGAAGGGGAAATGGAGGAGCTGTACCTATTGACATTCCTGGTTTTGGTTTCACCTGTGATTGAACAAGCCGTAACCAGCAACATTGTTTCTGTTCTCTTGTTGGCCACCACCATTTATTTCAAGAATAATTTTCTGAAATGATTAGTATATCATTATCTATAAAAATTATAAAACCCATAGCAAAGTGGCCGCGTGGCCTAATGGATAAGGCGCTCGCCTCCGGAGCGGGAGATTGTGGGTTCGAGTCCCACCGTGGTCGTTTTTTTTCCAGTCTTCCCTTTTTTTTTTCGTTATTGAATATTTCAAATAATGTGATGTGATGTAATAGGAGAATCACAGGTAGGGCCGGGTAAAGTTTAGGGAAGCGAAAAAAGGGCTTTGAAACTCGGCCCAGGTCCATCTGACGTGGCACCCGTAAGCGAAATCATGGGCCTGGGCTCCGATCCCCTACGCTCATGTGTATGTTGTCAGCCCTTGGAATAATAACTTGGTTTCGCTCTCTCCAGTGCGTATTATTGTTGCTCGTTTCAGATAATAAATAATGATGCATGTTTTAAGAAGACAAAAGTTATTTGAAAATTTTCTTTTTTACCAAAAAGTTTAAAAGAAAAAAAAGAAAAGAATAAAAGAAGTGAATGATAGGTGGGCATAGCACAAATGGCCCTATAAAGTTATAAAGGACCTTTACTTCTTTTCGCTCTTTCTTTAAACAATTTGGATAATATATTCATGTTCGAAGTAATAATACAGATAATGATGTGTTACATATGTCTTTATTGAGTCTAATTCTAGTTCATACATGCAGAAAATAACACATCTTTTTTTTTTGTCAAAGGGAAAACAACCCTATCTTATACTGTATATATGTATATTAACACAAAATTTTCAATCGAAAACCGTAAACCAAATTATATAATTCAATTCAATCATGATAACTTATAATATTTATTTAGTATTGAGAAGAAAAAAATATATATCTTCCGCCGTTGTAAAGCTTTGTATAATTTTAATGGTGAATCTACTCATTATCCACTTTGTCGCAGAGGACAAACCCCTGTTGGGACAAAAGGAGGAAAAAAACGTGTTGTGGAAAACGATTTGGAATCCACACCGCATGACACATTAAAAATGGTTATTTAAATTCATTTATTTATTTATGTTATTTTGTTAAATTATTTATTTATGTTCTAATCATGTATCTATATTATTTGCCGTACTTAGATCATAGTGTAATAACACTTAGTGACTAGAATTGATTTTTAACACTTTCTGCTTCGTAATTTCTTAAAAACTTGTGCATGTGCCTTCCAAGCATAAATATGAGATTTCTATATTCAATAGAAGCATACATATAATTCTTATTTTATTTGTTTGGTAAAACAAAGTATAACTTCTTGTGAAAAATACAAGAAAAATAGATTGCATCGTTAGCTTTATGTATTAATAATTTATGTAGTACGTAATCTATGCATGCATAAACAGACCATTTTCAAAAATTAAGACGATACGTTACCTATACAACAATAAACGGCTATTATATGAAAAATAACCTCTATATGCTATTTTGATTTCAATTCATAATTATGAACATGTGATAGAACATAATCAATGTGACCATATTATAATTATAATTAGGTAAATATCATAAATATCTAAAATTAGGTAAATATCATAAATATGTACATACGTATTATAATTATTATAATGTAAGGTAGATAGTTTAGGGTTTTTTTAGGTTTGTATGTTTAGATTTTATTTTATTTTTATTGTTTTAATGTAATACTAATTACTAAGTCAAAGCCTTTTCATGTTTTTGTAGAGGGGGAGAGAGAGAATCGTAATGCTTTTGCTAACCCCCACTCCTATTTACAAGTAACATATATTAACAACGCAACAAACTCCGTCTCTGAAAACTTCCCCCAGCGCAGGCCTTCTTCGAAAATTCAGAGAGCTGCAATGGCCATGGACGATATCCGCCGTTCCGGCGTCTCCGATTACAGCGACGAACTTCTTCCCGGCGACGATGACGCTCCGCCGCCGTCGTCATGGCGTCTCAGACTCGATACATTTCGCCTCCCTTCCTCTCCCTTGCCCAACGATCGTCGTACTCGACTCTCCCGCCTTCTTCATACGACTCCGAGTAAGATTCTTCGTCATCGATTTTTCGTTACCTTCGTTCGTCCCTGCGATTTGCGTGTAAATGCTTGCGCGTGTGTATGTATATTCGGCTGTTTGCACGGGATCATCGATTATAAAAGGAAGCCTTACCCTGCATATGGAATGGTATTTTCTTCTGAACCAAACAGGGGCAGAGAAGTGATTGTGTTGTTACACTTACCCGTGAAGAATGTTCTTCAATTTGAACTGTTTCCTTGCAGAAATTTTGGATCAACCGTACATCAAACCTTAATTCTCTAGCAATTTTGCATGATTCACAGTTTGTAGTTCTTTTTTTCTAGGTCATGATTCGCTGTGTACTGATTCAAAGTAGTTTTGCTTTTTGTTGGAATCTGAATATTTGTATCTGGACATTTCGATGTACATGGTCAGATTCTGAGTGGATTTCGGTATCTTCTTTAGTTGCTAAAGTAAGAGAGTATGAGAAGAACAGAATCATCTCTTTATTCGAGGGTGTTGTCAAAACGAAGAATCATATTCTATAGAGAGGACTTAACGCAGTAGGAAGATCAGAACGATCAAATACAATCATATAAGCTTGAGTTTGTGAAAATAATCTTATAATGGTTACCCTTTTCCTTACTCTGCAGGACAGGAACGTAAAGTTTCCGAGTATTACAAGAAGCAAGAAAGGCTCCTCGAGGGTTTCAACGAGATGGAGACGATCAACGAAACTGGTTCTTTATCTGGAACTCCAACCGAGGTTCGTCTCTTCTTCTCACAAGATGTTTATATTTTTCTTAGGTTTCGTCCTTTTTCTTTACATATCGGATCTCTTTTATCCCAACAGGAAGAAATAAAGAAGCTTGCAAAGAGTGAGAGGCTGGCAGTTCACATCTCAAACGCGGCTAACCTTGTGCTTTTCACGGCAAAGGTTTATGCTTCTGTCGAGAGTAGATCTATGGCTGTGATTGCTTCAACTTTGGACTCTCTATTGGATCTCTTATCAGGGTTTATTCTGTGGTTTACCGCAAACGCCATGAGAAAACCGAACCATTATCACTACCCAATTGGGAAAAGACGAATGCAACCTGTGGTATGTTCTCTACACTTTTATCCTTCCTCCCCACAAATTGATTCAAGCTTTCAGTTCATCCATTACCCTTCGTTTGTCTCTTTTCATCGATTATTATTACATTCTCATCTATACACATTAAGCTTGTTTGTCTCTCAAGATATATTTGAAGCTTGTTTGATGTCGGAATATTCATGAAAGTCGAGTTCATGGTGCTTGGATTGCAGGGCATTGTTGTGTTTGCATCTGTGATGGCAACTCTTGGCCTGCAGATATTGCTCGAGTCAGCAAGACAACTTGTCTCTAAGGTACATCACATGTTTGCAATTTTTGTCCTCATAATATAAGCCTTTTCGCGATGTAATCCATCATCTGATGTATCAACCGATGTTTCTCCTTGTACAGAGCGGTCCTCAAATGAGTAGCACCGAGGAAAAATGGATGATCGGGATTATGGTTTCCGTAACAGTAGTGAAATTCTTGCTCATGACCTATTGCCGGGGATTCCAGAACGAAATCGTCAGGGCCTATGCACAGGATCACCTTTTCGATGTGGTCACCAATTCAGTCGGTCTGGCAACAGCCGTCTTGGCCGTGAAATTCTACTGGTGGATCGATCCCATCGGTGCCATTTTAGTAAGTAATCCTGAAACATTGGAACACACTACACATAACGACGTCCCAAATCGAACATTCATTGCTTAGAACAATCGTATATTAATCGTTTTGCAGATTGCGTTGTACACGATCGGGACATGGGCAAGAACGGTATTAGAAAACGTCCACTCGCTGATCGGACGGTCAGCGCCGCCGGATTTCCTGACAAAACTAACGTTTCTGATATGGAACCACCACGAACAGATCAGACACATCGACACTGTAAGAGCCTACACCTTCGGATCACACTACTTTGTGGAAGTGGACATTGTCTTGCCCGAAGACATGAGACTTAACGAGGCACATAACATCGGAGAGACCCTACAGGAGAAGCTCGAACACCTTCCCGAGGTCGAACGTGCCTTTGTCCACATCGACTTCGAGTTCACTCATCGGCCCGAACACAATTCTAAGGTTTAGTTAGACACTTTTGTTATCTTTCTCTTGTGCTTCTTTGGTTTCTGTTTGGTTTCTTCTATATGTAGAATAATGCACCCCTCTTCGATGTCCATATTAATAAAATATATTGAATTTGGGCCTAATCTCACGGCCCAAAGATGTACGCCGTAGCCTAATATCTTTACCCAAATGTCTCGGCCCAATAGTGTACAGATGAAGTTCGAGAAGAAGTGGGCCTAATTTCGGAATGTTGACCCAATGATGTAGACCAATCCCATGACCCAATATCATCACCCAAAAGTTTCGGCCCATTAGCTTACAAATGCAGTTCGAGAAGAGGTTGGCCTAATTTCAAATAGTGGCCCAATTTTATGGCCCAATGATGTACACCAATCCCTTGCCCAATATCTTCACCCAAATGTCTCGGCCCAATAGTGTACAGGCAGTTTATATTGACCCAAATGTCTCGGCCCAATATCTTCACCCAAATATCTCCAGCCCAAATGACTCGACCCAACAGGTTACAAATCCAGTTGGAGAAAGGAGATGGACCTAATTTCGAATGTGGGCCGATCATTTTCTAGGGTTTTGTGATTTAACGTAAATGCCTTCCCCCTATTTAAAACCCCGTTTTCTGGAGTTTGGCAAAGCGCCTCTCTGATCGCATACGGCTTCTTTCCTCCTCTCCCGAAGATTTTCCGGCCATTTCTTTTTCAATCGTCTTCTTTTCTCTGGATTTGGTTAGATCAGGGCCTGTGATGCATGGTTATTGTCCGTACCATCTGAGATTTTCTCGTTGATGTGTAAATTTCGAAACCTCTAACTTCTGAGGCCCTTCGGCATTCTCCGTTTCAGCCGGTTTGATTTGTTTTCGTGTTTTTAATCGCTTGTCGTTTGCTATCTCTCCCTAGATTCAGAAATGTAATTGTACTACAAGAGATCCGCAACATACGCCGATGCGTAAATCAATGTTATTTTTCCAGAGTTGTAACTATTCCCAACCGCGGTCCTCTCCAATATCTAGGATTCGGTTTGAAAGTTTCGCTGCTCTATCAGATCGAGGAACATAATTTGTTGTGTCGCGTTTAAAGGCAATAAATTAGAGTCTCTGATGCGCTTAGATTCAATAGCGTTTTCAGCGCTGTACGTTGCCGATATTAATCAGGGTTGAGATTCTGGCACCAGGTCTTGTTCAATAGCTCTTGTGCATTCAGATGCCCTTATATATATTGTTTTCGCCACTAATTGTTGTTTTCGTCTGAATCCATCTTGTTTGGATTTGTCCCCCTTTTCTGTGTTTCCGAGGATCAGATTATGTAAATTGGAAGGAATTCCTCAGGACAGTTTTCGTTATCGAACAAGGCGACAAATTAGAGTCTCTGAATCACTCATGTTTTCAATAGTGTATTCAGCGCTGTACGTTGCCAACATGTGTGGAGCTAAAACTAGCGTCAGCTTGATGATCATCGAATTTAGCTGGTGAGGTCGACGTTCCTACATTTTGTGTTTATTTGGCTGGTGAGGAGTTCATTGTAAATACTAGGGTTTTTGAAATCTAAAATAATCAAATCTGATTTCATTATAATTAAATTGAACCAGAATTGATTATAATCCAATAAAACCCAAAATTACTGTATGTTCACCTATATATCATTGATATAGTTATGAAAATCAGCATAATGAAATTGTTTGTGTTTGTCTTGTTTTGGATCTAAATTTGACCTAACACTCTGAACAGAAACTCGATCATGGAAACTAGGGTGAGCGTTTTGGGAAACGGTTCGAGTTTGGGATAGAATAAATCGGTTCGGTTCTTTCGGTTTTACAGAAATAGCTACCAATTGGGTTTTTTATTACATTCGGTTCGGTTTCGTTATCGGTTCAGTTTGGTTTTCTGTTTTATTAAAAAAAATGATAGATTTTTTTAAAAAATATTTGGTTTTTCGGGATTTTTAAAGTTCGGTTTGGTTTGGTTCAGTTCCGGAAAAATTTAGGTCTCTAAAAATGGTACTGTTTAAAAAATAACAGCAGTTTTGGATAAAAAAAAACTGTTTTAACGGTTTGGTTCGGTTTCATTCTAAAGAACGGAACCGAAACGTCCAGCCCTAATGAAAACCAGGCAAAACCGTTTAAATTCCAAGTCTTTGGCCCCCCAATAAGTTGGTGACGTGTATAATGAGTGTTTGATTTCATTGAATAAGCTACTGTTTGGAAAGCCGTAGACCATGGGTTTATAATAATCAATTTATTTATTGATTATTTAAAATTTGTTATAAATACTAATTATAATAGATATTATTTGATTTGTTGTAAATAATTGATTCAAAAAGTTTCAAGTTATCAGCGTGATTTTTTTTTGTTATTTATCTTCTTGATATCTGTAGCATTTTTTTATCAACAAAATTTTTTATTTTAGTTTCTGTTTGTATTTGGTTATGTTTAAAAAAAGAAAATGAATTGTAAAAGGAAGATTTAGAAGCTAGACTGATAAAATTAATCGGATTTTTTAGTGTATGAAGCTAGACAGAGGGAGAGAGAGAGAGAGAGAGATGTTTAAAAAAAGAAAATGAATTGTAAAAGGAAGATTTAGAAGCTAGACTGATAAAATTAATCGGATTTTTTAGTGTATGAAGCTAGACAGAGAGAGAGAGAGAGAGAGAGAGAGAGAGAGAGAGAGAGAGAGAGAGAGAGAGAGAGAGAGGGTGTGTGGTGTGTTTGAAACCACTAAAAAACGAACAGCTAATTTGCTTCCACCAAAGCCTCTACTGTTCTTTGTTCTTCTCCAGACATTCTCTGGTTCAGAATCTTCGCCAAGAAAAAACAGAGAGAGCGAGGGATAGCAAAAGCTTCAAATCCAATACAGGAATTGGCTATGGCGTTTCTTCTGCCAAATCTATCTCCTTCTCTGCTTCTCCAAACCGGAAAGTCCCCCAAGGAAAAGCCCATTTTCAGTGTTTATCCATCGTCTTCGTCTTCTTCTACTTGCCCCGAAATCGATGAAGATAGCTTCTCTCTACTCTCTCTCTCTAGCGTTCAGGCTCCTCCTCTTCAAGATGCGCAGGTTAGCACGAAGCCCAGTGCGCAGGATAAGTACCGGCACGGCAGAGATGATGAGTTCTACGTCAACCTCGGAATGGCTGTACGGACGCTCCGTGAGGATTTGCCTCTGCTCTTCACCAAGGATCTCAATTACGACATCTACAGGTGTTTTTCTTATCTGGGAATCTCCTGTTCCACTGAAAATTCAGATTCTGTTCACAAAGGTTGCTCCTTTGGGTTTTCCCCTTCCCTTCTATTGGGTGAAAGAGAAATTTTAGGACGGAATCTAGGAATCCATAATCTGGACATTGGTTTTTCTGTGATATCTGTTTGTTTCTCGGGAAAAGTCAAGAACTTTTGTTGTTAAAGATGCATCATTCACCGTCATTTTCTTGTTCTCAGGGATGATATAACGTTTGCGGATCCCCTGAACACATTCACCGGGATCGAGAACTACAAATTAATATTCTGGGCACTCAGATTTCACGGGAAGATACTGTTCAGAGAGATCTCCCTCGAGATATTCAGGGTATGGCAACCATCAGAGAATATGATTCTCATAAGGTGGAACCTGAAAGGAATCCCCAGAGTTCCGTGGGAGGCCAAAGGGGAGTTTCAGGGCACTTCTCGTTATAAACTCGACCGAAAGGGCAGAATTTACGAGCACAAAGTCGATACCTTGGCCTTCAACTTCCCCCGACGGCTCAAACCGGCATTTTCTGTCCTAGATTTGGTGGCTGCTTCCCCTGCAAGTCCCAATCCGACATTCTTATTCGCCCCGGCTGATGCATACTCGTCTTCTTGGGTTGAGTTCTATCAGGCAGTGAGACAGACACTGGACCAGCAGCAAGGTAGGATGCTAGTGCATGACAGTTTAGTCACGTGCTCATAGCAGAACTGGGTTACTACTACACCGTCCAAAACTTTTCAGGTGTGTGTATATATATATATATGTATACATGTAGTGGTGTTTTGTTGAAGGTGATATACTTGCAGTTGCACACATACACAGGCGATCCTGAGTCTGAATCGATGTGGTCGATTTAGGGTATATGAATCATATGTATACAGGATCTTTTACAGTTGTTTTGGTACATAGAAGTTGCGTCCTTACGATCATGTGAGAGCATATAAGGCATATCTGGTTTCTCTCCTTGTTCTTCAGAACCCGCTATATGTCCACTGATAAACTTTTGCAATGTAACAGTTCCCTAAATCAAATTAATAAAACCGTAGATATGAAATATCCAAAATAAATGAAGCATGATGGATTGAACAAGCTGGGGAGGGGGACAATTTTGGATGACATGCCAGGATTTGTATGAAACGCTCATCATCAAGATTAGAGTACTTTCTTGATGAAGTTTGCAACCACAACGGATCCAACCAAACCATCTCAACAATCGCATGGATGGAGACCTGAAAAATGTCAGACAAGACAGATCTTGAGAGGGAGTACTCCCTAAAACAAGTCCTTGAGACTTGAGAGCTTATAAACCACTCCAAGAAAGTTTGCTAGTACGTTCGAAATCCGAAAGTGTCGTTCTCTTTGTAAAAACTTATGAACTGAGATGAAAAATCGTCATATCGATATGGCTATGCCTAATCCCGCTATCTGTGGTATGGTTTCGGGGTAAATTGTAGTTCATGTATCTACTGGGCGTATGAAAATGAGAAGAAGAGTCACATTATCTATATGGATCACTTACCTGAGTATACGCCTTAGTTTCTAAACACTGTATGGCGTGAGATCGATTTGGAACCGCTGCTTCCCTTTGGTGACCCTCTGCAAAAAAAAAAAAAAAAAAAAAAAAAAAAAAAAAAAAAAAAAAAAAAAAAAACATCATACGAGAACTGCATCAGTTTTCAATGAATGTACAAAGAAGACGGATCCTTAAAGAAACAATGGGATGGATTGCTTGTTCTAACGACGGGAAGAGAGACTTACAGCAACGGCCATGAGCTCTTCCAGCAGTTCTTCCAAGTGACGCAATGGCTACAAGAAGGGACAAGAGAAGGGTTTTCACTCATTTACAGAAAAAGATATCAGCCATCGCAAGGACTGGATGTGGTTCATGGAAATTGCGAGAGTTTTTTGAAACTCACCCATTGTGTCGGACCATCTACCGGGGCATTTAGAGGATCATCATGCACCTGATCGCCAAAACATATCCCGGGTATCATAATAAAGTTGGAACAAAGACGCCAGGCCATAAAAGACATGAGCTTGAACAAATGCCTCCCCGGTAACAAGCGGGTTTATCCTACCTCCATGAAAATCCCATCGATGCCAACAGCTACGGCTGTTCTTGCGATGCATGGTATTAACTCGCGAAGGCCTCCACTAGCAACACCCCCTCCGTCCAACTATTTAAGAATGTACCTCTGTGTTAGACGAATTTAGATTACCAGGAGCAACATTTTTCAAGGATCACTAAGAACTTCCTAAACTACTCTCGGCATCAATGGTTACTAGAAAATAAGAAACTCAAAATGATCTAACCTTCTTTCCAGCGGGTTGTTGTAACGAATGAGTTATGTCAGCAACCTGTGGCAAAGAATTAAAACTAGTATTTGAAATCTATAGACAACCCGGGAACAAACGTTCACAACACAAAAAAGAGAGATGCACTTACAACAGGACAATTAGCTTCCCTCAACCATTCAAAATTCCGTGGATCAACGATCAGATCATCTAAGAAAAAAAAGTGCAAGTCAATCAGATCCGATATCAAACTTCATAGGAATTGTTATTTAGTTCCAAAATATTTGCATGAGACTGAGAATTTCTACACATTGTTCATGCCAAAAAATTCTATCAACACAGGAAAACACCCTGAAACGTGCTTTTGGCAAGCAGTATCTGAGAAGAAGCTGATAACTTACTGTATCCAAACATAGTTCCTCGTTCACAAACCATCACATTTGGATTCCCAGCCAGTCTAATCTTCTCGGCCGAATTAGTCATGACCTTACATCGGATATACACAAACGCAGTCAGCAAAAAGATATGCCACGAAAAGCATTTGACTTGTTGGAAAGAAGTCGGAAGAGAGAACTCACAGAAGGAGCACAAAACTGTCCTTTCTTAATATTGATAATTTTGCCAGTTTTGGCTGCCGCCACCAGAAGATCTGTCTGGAGTTACAGTTGCCAGTTAAAATCATGAAACTTGGATGTAAAACACACGCATATATCAAGGTCGAGAGGACAGCCAAAGCAGTCCATCTGGGTAAAACATGTGTTAAAAATCATGCCTGACGACACAGGAAAGCTGGTATCTGAATTATGTCCGCAACCTTGCCAACCGCTTCACACTAGGAAAACAAGGTAAAGCTTCAGAAAAGAACATATGCGTGTTGAATTACGACTCTGCACGAGGTGAGTATATGCTAACTAATACCTGGACCGTTTCATGCACATCAGTTACTATGGGTAGATCATATGCTATTTTCACCTTCTCGAGAATCTGCATCAGGGAACCAGATACATGACAAACTGGAAGATGTTTGTTCAGAAGTTGCAGAAAATAAACGAAACCTGTAGCCTAATCACAAAATTTCTTCACTGGACAGATATGAGCTGGAGAGCTTCAATGCACAATTCTACCAGCACTGGAGTTAAGTATTTTAAAAACTGCACAGATATGGATTCATAACGGGGTATCACATCACAAGAGCTGAAAGATAATCGAACAGCAAACAGGAAAAGCTTACCTTCAAGCCCTCAACCATGCCAGGCCCTCGGAATGACTTTGATGACGTTCTGTTAGCTTTATCAAAACTTGACTTGAAAACCAGAGGCAACCCAAGTCTACAACCAAAACCAAAAGGTAATTGAAGAAGAAACCATCATGTTCGGTATGTCAATATTTCTGCTTCTATCTTGAAACGAAATGTGTGTGTACCCAGAGGATCAAACTCTTCAATATGATCCAATTGCAGTACATGGATGGATAAACACATAATATGGAAGAAAGTTTCCATCTTTTAAAAACACCAGTTTTCTCTACAGCAGAAACCGGGTAATGGTGCTTATTGCCATACCTTCTGTCAAAACTTCACAAATGGGTAAAACGCTACGAAGGAGAAACACACACACACACATACGGATACAAGAAAAGAGATTCACTGATAATGGCAAGCGAGAAGGAACATACTTTGTCGCAATGCCTTTTATGTTCTTAGCCATGCGAAGAATATGTTCTTCGGATTCGATGACATTCGGACCAGGTTCAGCAGCCTAAAACCAGATGATACCCGTTTAATGAGGCGACGGAATTCACGAGAAGAATCAAAGATTCAACGACATTTGAAAATAAATCAGGCGGAAAAACTCAAACCTTAAGCTCATTGTACAGTAAAGATGATGAATCCGCCATTTTTATCGTCAAGCTGAAGATCGGGAGACAAAGGCTGAATTTTCAGGAAATCCGAATCGAAATCGGAAGGGGAGACAACCCTATTTCTGGTTAATGGATCAACGAATTGAGACAGAGAAATCTGACCTCGAAGTCGCAGAGTGAAAGAACGGAAGTAAGATCTCCCACTTCTCGGCGTGACACTGACAGTTGTGGGTGGCCTGGCCAATGGCTATGACACGATGTTTGGATGCGAGGACAATATAATTCTCGTCCTCGATAAAGATATCCGCAAATGCGTTATCTTTATTTATCTGTTCCTTTTTGTTGTCGTCTAAATTGTAAGGACTAAGGGGTACGTATAATCTTTTTCCTCCCGCAAAGAGTGTATGCAATTTTTTCTAAATAAATCGACCAAACAATAAGAACTCACGAACTAACTAATTAAACGTTATAAAATTTCTAACTCATGAACGCCTTGAATTTTTTTTTAGAAAAATTACAAAGAAAAGGATAATTTTTGCAATTCTTTCAAAGATTTTCAAAATTTGAAATATACGGATGCGTTTTCAAAAGTGAAAGTTCAAATATGAAATAGAGTTACATACTATCAATTAAGATATATATGATAAATCAATAGGATACTTTCATATTTATGTTATGTTGATATTTATATTTTTTTCAAATATGAAAAATACATTATCTATTTTTTTAAATGTAAAACACGGATTTATATTACAATTTGTATCTTTCTCGTACGTGTTTTGTTTAGATATATAAGACATAGTATCTATATTACTTTAACAATCAAAGCTTATGCAAACATATGTTGTCTACAAAAAAAGAAGAGCTTTGAGTACAAAGCAAGCAAAAGCTTAATTTAAAACTTGCCCTTTATAATTTTTTCCCAATGTCAAGCAAGAATATATGCCCAAAATGTCATTTTGTCCCCACCAAAGAAAGAATAACATTATATGATAAAACCAAGTTTTTGGATAACTAATACAATTTATAACTATACCATATATATTTTTTTAATCAATTGATGAGTTCATGAAATTAATACAATGATACTATGATTTTTTTATCAGGAGTGGATCTATTTTCATTACATTGCATTCATTTAATACAAAGTTTAGTTATTTATATTTAAGGGAACAAAATTGTTGGAACAACAAGAATAGTTTGGACCCACTTTAGCATTCCTTGAGATGCACATCTTCTGAGTAAAAGTGACTGTTAGGGAGATTAGCAAAGTGAGCTGCTAACAGAACAGAATCTTATATTCTTCCACAGGTTGCCTTGCAAAAGATTCTTGGACTTGCTTTTCTTACACATACATACACTTGAAGCCATACATATATAGATACACACATATATGCCAACACTCTTGGTGGGTTTTTAGTTGAAGAGAATTAGCTGCTCTTTCTGGTTCAACCTCTCTGTTCAAAGACAAATGGGAACAAATAGGGTTCTCACAAGCATTTGCCTTCTCCTTTGTCTCTCTATTTCAGCCGGTTTCTTCATTCATTGTGGTAAGCTTCCCTCTCTCTCTCTTTGATTCATTCGTTTAACAATCCGAAGACCGATTCTTTCACGTTTGTATGCTTCTATCGATCATGATTCTTTGTGATAGATGCGAAAAGATCGATAGGATTGACTACGGAATCGAAGAAACCGAAGATAATAAGAGTGATCAAACACACATTGCTGGAGCAAATGATGACTCAACTAAACCTTGCACAACAGCTTGACTCGTCCACCTCCAATACTCAACCTTATGGTGTGAGCTCACCCTTCTCACTTCCTCCTTATGACTCGCTTCCCCCTGTTTCCATTCCCCAAAATGCCCCTCCTTTTTGTGTTTATCCCCCAAATACCCCTCAAACACCAACCTCATCGAACTCACCTCCCTCCCCTTCTTCTTACCCTGGTCTAAGCCCACCACCCGGCCCGATCGGCTCCGCCCCGAACTCACCGGGCACCTCTTACCCGAACCCACCTGTGACCGTTCCTAACCCGCCTAGCCAGCCGAATCCCACTTTTAACCCGAGCCCATCTGGGCCCACTATGGGCTCACCTTACTATGAGCCCGGCCCACCAACGACCTACATCCCTACACCATCTGGCGGCAGCGGATCTGTCCCGAGCCCATCGGGATTTCTACCCCCGATCGTCTACCCGCCGCCAATGGTTCCGCCGCCGCCGAGCGTGACACCGAGCACGGCTTACTGGTGCGTGGCTAAACCGACGGTGCCTGACCCAATCATGCAAGAAGCCATGAACTATGCCTGTGGGTCAGGAGCAGATTGCAGTTCAATTCAGCCCAATGGGCCTTGCTTTCAGCCCAACATACTTTGGGCCCATGCTTCTTTTGCTTTCAATAGCTATTGGCAACGCTCCAAAGGCTCCGGTGGCTCTTGCGCTTTCGGTGGCACTGGCATGCTTGTCACCGTCGACCCCAGTACGGAAATTTCGTATCTTAATTCTATTTATTATTATTTTTTCATTTTTTAAAAATATTTATAATGTTATAACATTCCGAATTTTGTCGATATATGTGGCTGCAGGCTATGATGGTTGCCATTTTGAGTACTTTTGATTCGTCAAGAAGATGAATACGGTCTTTGTTTTTTTTCCCTCTTCGTTGAAATTTAACTTTTTTTTTGTTTTTATATTTGTTACAAATGATGTCAAATAAATCATGATATATTATTTTTAGGTGGGTCTTTTATATGTAATCCCATGAAAAATTGCACACCTTCTTTTTGTATGGTTATAAAATTGTATATCGAAGTTTTTTTTTTGGCTAATGGAGTATGGGTTGTACATTGTATTCGTCATAATGCATATTTTAGTTTAAAAAATGGATTACAAAATAAGATTTTAATACGAAAAAAAATTGAATTTTAAAAATATCATTCGAATGATTAATTTTAAAAAATAAAAATTCTTAATTTGGAAAATATTGGAGCAAATAAGCAATATAATTCCAACCCAAATTCATCATTGAATATACCATTTTATTTTCTACCACCGAAAAAAAAAATATAAGACAAGAAAACTCCAATTCAAAAAAATAAAGCCAAAATATACATATACCATTATCCCACCAATTAAATCGTCTTCAGACAAGTTAATAAAAAGAAGAAAAAAAACATTTTACCGAGAATTTATATGATTATAAACATAATAATTACTATTATGATTATCATCTCCAAATATATCAGCGGGAGGGATGAAGGAATCGTGAGAAAGCCCAGGCACATCGAAAACGACGTCGTCTATCCTCCACATCTCCTCCATCCTCATCCTGCTGTACTGCAACGACGCCTCCTCGAACCTGAACACCGTCGCGACGGCGCGGCCGCAGTGGGCCACCGCGACACCGTCGACGTCGCGGTAATCTCCGATGCTGCTTCCGATCGTCGTCTCCCAGTACATCGCCTCATCCTCCACCGAAGCCGGAGAATTCGTCGGAGGAGACGTCGCCATCGCCGTCGTGACTCTTGTGAGATGCGAGTCCTCGAGGTAGATCAGGAGACCGCTCTTCTGGCAGAAGTATCCGTAGAGAGCGTGACGTATAACCTCTGCTGGAGCTCCGGCGTCGCTCCGTTCCGACAAGGCGGAGCGGTCGGCGGAGACTTTCAAGACGAAGCAGTCGTCGTCTCCGATGCGACGCTCCCCGAGACATTGGGCCTTCATGAAAAGGCCCGCCGTTGTTTTTGGATCCAGGCCCTGTAAAAGCCCAATTGTAAAAGAAAATTTATAATTAAATAATGAAAATAAAATAAAACGATCACAATGAAAGGAAAATATTCCAATTTGTTAAATAAAGTTATAAAAAAAAAAAGAGGACGATAATATAATGGTCCGACAGATATTCGTTGAGGGTGTGAAAGACAAAAAAGAAAGTTAAAAAAAGAAAAAAGATAAAGTGAAGGAAGACTTTGGTAATCCCAAGAAGTTCGTATTTTGAATGTGCCATCGTATTCATGGTGAGACATTTGTTATAAAAATGCATTACCACAAGAAAATATAAATTATTATTATGTCTTCTTAGCAAAATAATAATAATAATAATAATAATAATAATAATAATAATAATAATTTCCACTATCATCATAATTACTATACCCGAATCAATTTATATGTTAAAAACGTGAAGAATAATAGATAATTGTATTTAAATTAAATCTCCAATCAGAATACCAATCGAGATTGAATATAAAAAAAGAAAAAAAAAACGGAAATTGATTTTTTTAAAATCAATGCTTTTTAAATGAACACCAAACCTGAAGAAAAACAAGATATTAAATAGAATTCGAACAGAAATCTAAATATCTATCATTAATATTAATGCTAGAATTAATGTTGAAGTGGAAAAAATGATTGGAGAGAAGGGAAAGGATGACGTCACGTGAGAGGAAAGGGAACATCACGTGGGGGAAGCTGTTTATGTGAAGGGTCTGATATTCAAAAGAAAGCGAAAAAAAACATGAATGTATGTGAATGTATGGTAAAGCGAGAGACAGGTTCTCCATCAATGTCAGATTATTATTATTTATTTCCATTTAAAACTTTAGCTTTTATTTTTATTTTTTTCGAAATTCAATTTGGACTGCGACCTTTCTTCCCCCACGTCTCTATCTTTCGGACAACCTTTGACGTCATCACTTATCCTCTTTGTTTTTATGTTCGTGAACATATGTAATTATTAAACTAATTAGAAGTTAATTATAATTTGTTACATTTTAAAAAATCTATTTATTTTTTTTATCATATTATTAGGGTTTTGGAAATAAATTTTCTAAATCTACTATACCGATACTTAAATCTATATAGAAATTTTGAAATGGGGTTAGTAGAGTGTTTTGACTTAAGAGTTCAACACCGCAAACACAACTTGTAATTAATAAAAACATTTTTCATGGTCATCTTGCTTGATTCCAAGCTTATAAAATATTTACGTTCAATATTTGTATAATCCGATTAATAAATAAGATACTCAGATGATTCAATGCTAATAAAATAAAATAAATAAATAAATATACGAACCTGGATCAAACGACGGAGGGGACGTTGAGGACCCTTGGAAGCATGGGTGCCGAGCCAGGGGGTGTGGTGCCACACGGTCTTGCCGTCGCTGCCGGAGATGAGCTTGGTCCCACCCAGCAACAGCTCTAGCGACCACATCCCAGGCTTCATCTGCCACAGTACAAAGCACCCGTTCTCTCCATTCCGCCCACCTCCCACCGTCTTCACCGTCTTACCTATACATACATATATACATACGTATATGTAATCATGGAAACATAAATGAAAAACCCTAGATATTTATTTATATTACCGGCGGCGATCTCGGTCTCGCAACACGTCATCTTCATCACGCCGGTCGCGTACATGTTCTTGGCTGGCTTCGACTGTTTCAAGCACCCTGTCGCGGCTAGGTATTGTTGTATTATGTAATGAGCCGACGATGTCTCCTGTGGGTTAATTACCGATAACAATTTATGGCACGTAATTAGTTTTTAGGATATAGAAAGAGATGATTTTAGAATATAAATCCGGTTTAGTTTGTATTAGAAGGATAAATATATTTTCTTACGAATAAATAAGATAATAAAAATATAAATATGGTGGTTTTATTTTGTATTAATTAGAGGATCTTTGGGATATATATAGCAGGTAATGTAATGAAATATATGCAAAGCATTTCGCGATCGATTGTACAATTATTACAAGAGTACGCACCAATCATTGTACCAAAATTTATTTATATGCAGCAGATCCAAAATTAACATGGATATTAATGAATAAAAAAATAAATGAAAATAGAAAGTGTAAAATGATAACTCACAAGAGGAGCATCCTTGATGTGAACAGGGCTTAGAAACGAGTCGTCTCCGTTAGGATCGGAACTGAGGGAGATGGGAGCAAGAGGACAACCCAAGACGCCGAGTAAAAGCCTAATGTCTTGTCTCTTCGCAACGCCATCGACACAACCACCGCCGCCATTGTTAGTACTGTTCAGTGGCTGGATCGAGGAAGAAGACAAATTACCGGAAATGCCCTTATGAACCCTAAACCATTCCCTAATCACTTCCCATGAGCTCTCCTTCTTTGCGCCTTCTTCTTGCATCTCTGGGTCTGGTCCTTCCATCAATGGCGTTAGGGTTTGTGGCGGTGTTCCCCATCTCTGTTTTCTCCAGTACGATCTTGAGTTGCTCATCAAGATTTCTTTTTATGTGTGTGTGTATGTGGGTGTGTATATATGTGTGTGTGTCACCAAAAGAAGACAGATGATGAATGATGCTTTCGGGTTTTACTTGGAGGAATGTTTCTGGGTTTGGTGGAGAGAGATTAATGGCACACACACTAGATGAGACTTGTATACAACGTGTATATATATATATATATATTCATTATATAATGAATATATATATATACACACACACGCAGAGATTGGAGGGGGGGCGTAGGTTTTCAAAAGGGACATGTCATCGGTCCAACTAGAGAAATGAACATCCTATATTGTTTTCCTTTGGTCGAACCAATTACGAATTTGATTAATGAATAGTATTCATGTATATATATACACACACACAATGAGTAAATATATTCATTTCTTCGATTTTTTAAAGTGATGTGATCGATGTCAAAATTCATCGTGTTTGAAATAAATCTACCCACTTTTCTGTAAAAAAAAGATTATAAATAAAACTATGCTAGATTTATATTCCTGTTCGTTTTTGTAATGGAAAATACACATAACCCCGTTATCATCTGTACCAACATTTTTTAGATGAAATGTGAATATCTGTACCAAATTTCGTCGCTGTGTTGATAAAATTGCTTAATTTGACTTGGAAAAAACCCGCGTGATATGGACGTATCAAACTATTAAATATTCATTTTTTTTATTGTTATTACTAAACATCCGAATAATTTAAAAATAAAAACGTAGTTCGTTTTAAATAAAATAAAATGTTAAGAATACATAATATTAGTTGTATATAAACTCTTGGTACTCTAAAAACTAAAAGCAACAAAATCCCATGTGGACGGATCCGTGCAAATCCGTTTTGTGGTCTTTAGTCTCTCCTTTTTATCACATTTGTTTTTGGCCTTTTAAATTTAATATTATAGTTTGTAAGATTAGCATGGAATCTTTGTCTTTTGTCCTTTGAGAAACTCTCTCTCTCTCCTCTCTTTTTTTTATATGTTTTAATATTCGCTAATTTCCAACAATAATGGCTGCTTAATTAATTAACTTATTAATTAATTGTATCGATGATTTAGGGATCACTAGGAGCAGATGATTTTATTTTTTTTCTTGGAAAACGACACCACATCCATACCATATCAATGGGGATTAACGTAATATCTAATTCCAATGCTACTTTATTAAATGTAATAAGATGTTTTGTGTCTTTTGATGGAGGATGGGGGCCCCATAACAAGATAATCATATAAAACTCTCTTTTTTCACTTTTATTTTATTTTACATTCTTTGGATTTCTCTATACTTGAAATTTATTAGCTATACATTCATAATGTAAACAATTTTTTTCCTAAATAGGTGTATAAGCTATTGTTTACAGATCGTTTTCGTATTTAACTTTGAGATGACTATACAACCATATATACATATATATATATATATATATATATATATATATCAATGTGTATATATATTATGCGTGAATATGCATATTGGAGCAAAGGTGGCAAGTCACGTACGAAGAATGGTGGCGGTAGATGTGGATGGGTAATCTTTTAAGTCAAGCCCCATATATAGATTAATATTTTATATTTAAATTTCTTCAATTTGGTCGACCGTTTCCCTGTCTCTCTTTTTTTTTTACAAAAAAATACGGTGTGAGGTAATTTTCACCCATTATTTTTTGAAAATTTTGAAGCAAAACCTATGATAATAAATACACCTACAATATCAGAAACAAACTAAAATCAAATTGCACGAAATATCTAGATCTGGATATTATGTTATATTAAAGAAAACTACAACAAATAAACAATTTCTCTCAATAGATTCAGAAATTTAATGGTAATAATGTATTGTAAAAAAATCTTCTAGGTCTGTAAGTAAGTACACAAAATACATATATATCACATAATTGAATATACCACATATAATACTATCATATTAATTTGATATATGTCGACAATTATCTTAAATTAATCCAACACATAATACACATTTAATATTTGAGCGTCTATTTCAGTATGGTATCGGAACATGAACGGTCGAATATTGGTTTATTATTATTTTTTGTTAATTATTATCATCCTCTCTTCTTTGATTTTCGCCTGTCTTCTTGGATTCTCTATATATTTTTTAATATATAATAATTTAATTTAACTTTTTATTATAAAGTTATGATCAGATTTCAGAAGTTTGAAACGTACAATTAGAACAGTATTTACCACGATTATATTTTTTTTAATCAGATTTGTCCCAGTAGAGACGTCGTGGGTCCGGCATGGGCTAAAACGCTGGCGTTTGGGCTTTTAATCTATCTTTAATAATGGGCTCGGAGAAGTGGCCCAACCAATTGGATCCAACGTCAAATTAGATGCGGCAGATTTAGTAATCATAATAAATTATATTTAATTTCCCAACATTACAAGAACAACAATGTGATTGTCATTGATAATGAAAAAAAATGTAAAACTCATAGTGTCATTATATTTCTTCTATTTTAAATATAACGTATTTATGTTGTAGAATATAATGTGTTTGCATTAACTGTTCATACCATATACAAAATTGTGATCAAAATATATAGTAGTACTTTGGGTTAATATCATTATTTTCCTGTAACCATTATTATAAATAGCAGTTGATTTGGGCATATATGCTTTTGATTCAAATTCAATTATTTAAAAAAAACAGTGTTGTGGATGATAGTTGACAAAGTTTATAAAGAGATATGAAGAAGATTTGAGAAGATTACGTAATATTTAGATTTGGTTTTATTTCTATATTTTAGATATTTATATTTATTAAATAAGATATTTTATGATTTTGTTTTCTCCTATAAATATTGTAATGTTATATGTTGAATAATGAGAAATCCATTGATTCTCTTTCTCTTTCTCTATTAAAGTTATTCTAAAACTCTTGGGTACGATTTCACTGGTGAAAAAGAATATAATTTTTGGATCAAAATGATCTATATACATAACGTGATTCTGAGTCTAGAATTGATATAATTGGATCGAATATCCGGAGAACCATACTATTTATAAAATAAAAAAAATAGAAGACGAACAAAATAGTTTTTCCATTGACATTTTCTGACCAAAGAAGTCTACGTGACGTATCACATTAATGTGTAAAAATATATATATATATTAAAAGTGGGATTCACTTCAATTACAAATTTACAATTACACATTATCAGTTTTAAATCAATTGAATTTTGTATATAAGAACAGCGTTGATGGGAGATGATGGGGAAGATGAGTGGCACAGACCTCTTACCCCGTTTTTTTTGGATGTTAGCCGTACGTTGTTTTTAGATATATACAACACAACTTTATAATATCTTATCCTATAACCAATAAATTTAAATTCGTGTGGATCAAAATAAAATAAAAATAAAAAAATGGTTAGACATGACTTTGCATGGTGACCACACAGTCACAGACTCAGTGACCTGTTTGTCGTCTCTTTCTCGAATCCATCTCTCCATAATTCGACAACGTGTTTCATTCCATACTCTTTGCCCGATCAAGACGCCACTGATTTTGTCTTGTTTCAACTCATTTTGATTCTTGTTTCACCTTTTATTTCTCCATAAATTAGAAAAATAAAAATAAAAAGAAATACGGATCACATACAGCTATAAAGCTCAAATAAGGCAAGCAACGGCATTAATTAATGGCCGTCAAGCATTATAAGTTTGGAGATACCTATATTACAAATGTATATCATCAATTATATTAGGAGAAACCCTAAATGAGAAGGATAGAGGAGACGAATGAACAGTATTTTTTCTTTGTTTCTTTCTTCGTGTGTAACTTTTAATACCACGACAAAAGTTTACAATATAAAGTTTTGATTTTTCATGAAAGGAAAAAAAAAATTTTATAGAGGAGTTTCATCTAAAAATATTTGTAAATATCTCTAAATATATTTAACCGTGTTTTCAAAATAATGTGTAGATATCTAATGCATGTTCTAAGATCAGATACAATCAATGGCTCACTAAATCAAATGATAGGTTAGAAAAAAAAAAATTCCTGTACAAAATGAATCGAAGAAATTAAATGGATGCGCTTACATATACAAATAGCGTTTAATCTTTTTTGTGGTATTTTTTAATGAGTTTATATATGAATAAAAAGTAGCGATTACGATTTTATTTTTGCAAGCAATTCTTTGACTAAGAAAAAAAAAAGCTTAGAGGCAATAAAAACGAGGGTTTAGGGTATAGGTGAAGCCTTGAAGGCTCTTGAAGGCTTCTGACATCGATGTCTCATCACGTGACAATGTGTTTCACATTCTTACGCGATCAAAGACGCCGCTGTTTTGTCTTTTTCTACGTCGTGACTCGGGAAGATCCCGTACAATAAT
This sequence comes from Tarenaya hassleriana, assembly GCF_000463585.1. Taxonomy (NCBI): domain Eukaryota; kingdom Viridiplantae; phylum Streptophyta; class Magnoliopsida; order Brassicales; family Cleomaceae; genus Tarenaya; species Tarenaya hassleriana. The sequence continues at coordinate 874,856 of NW_010965373.1, read as the reverse complement.
TGAAGATGATAGTACAAATTAAGGGCTGCTTAGTAAATGGAATGAATGATCAAATCTCTTTTTATTGCCATGCTTAATCATTTATAAATTATAATGTCATAATAGATCACGTTTCAACTTATGTTATCCAATAATCAAAACCTAATTGAACGAGTCTATATAAAGAGATATGAAGAAGATTTAAAAAGATTACGTAATATTTAGATTTGATTTTATTTATATATTTTATTTCCATATTTTATGATTTTGTTTTCTATTATAAATATTGTAACGTTATATGTTGAATAATGAAAAATCCAATGATTTTCCATCTCTTTATCTATTAGTCTACATTGACAACGCACAAAACCTTATCCATTTTCTACCCTTTGCAAGTTGCCGAAAATGTTAGTCCATATTTTATATGAAATAAATAAAGATTAGAATATGAAGTAAAGTTTTTATAATGTTCAATAATAATCAAACAAAGAAAAAAAAGGCGCTTGCTCTTAGATTCTTCCATTGATTAGACCGACAATTGCAATAAAAACGAGGGTATTTTTTTTTTTTTGGGTTGTTGAATCTTCTACGACCTGTTTTTAAATCGGTCGGCGCAGCCCCTTCGTTGAATATATGAGCTTTCACGTTGTTGTCTGATTTTATGTTTCTTTGATTCAAGTTCTTGATATTTCTCTTAAAACTGCAGCAATGGCGGATTCGTCAGCACCATTGTTGTCTCAGGGCGATGAAGAAAGCGACAAAATCAAACCAGAAGAAGTTTCTGGTTTCACATTCGACAAGGTCATGGAACAGAGCTTGTCTAGCTTCGGCTTTTCTCAGTTCGTGCAAACTTTCCTCGTCGGGTTCGCTTCCTTCTTCGATTCTCAACAGATATTTATCACCGTCTTCGCTGATGCGTATCCCACGTGGCACTGTGTCGACCGTACGATCTGCAATCCGGTAGATTCGGACATCTGCCAGCTTCCCCGTTCAGCCTGGGACTGGGACGACGTCGGATCGAAGGGGAAATCGATCATTTCGAGCTTCGGTCTCGAGTGTTCGAGCTCCTTACTCAGAGATCTCCCCACTTCGGCTTTCTACGTGGGCTGCGTTGTGGGAGGGTTTCTTCTGGCTATGATTCCAGATACTTTCTTGGGACGCAAGAAACTGCTCTTCTTCTCGACTTTGGCAACTTCCCTGACCGGAATCGCCATTTCGTTATCGCCCAACGTATGGATTTACTCTTTGTTGAAGTTTATGATCGGATTCGCAAGATCTCTGCTCGGTACATACGTCGTCGTTCTCATCACTGAGCGAGTTGGGACGAGATGGAGGCCTCGAGCCGGTATGATCCCCTTTACCCTTTTCGTGTTGGGGTTTATGTCATTGTCCGGTATCGCTTACATAGCTCGGAACTTTTCATGGAGAGTGCTTTATCTCTGCACGTCGATTCCTGCGGCCATCTACTCTATTCTCCTTTACCTGTTCGCCTTTGAGTCGCCCCGCTGGCTCAGTATGGTAGGAAGGAACGAAGAAGCGAAAAACGTCCTCGAAAAGATCTCGAAAACGAACAAAGCCACCTTAGTATCGCTCTTTGCTCTGTTACCCCTAACGCAAGAAAGCAAAGATCGAGGGAGAAAGTACTCGATCAAGGACTTGTTCATCAGGAAATGGGCTCTGAGGCGAATTTCAACAGTTATGGTCATAGCTTTCGGGATAGGAATGTCGTATTACGGCGTGCCTTTAGCCGTTAGGGGCGTAAACGTGAATATATACGTAGGCGAAGCCCTAAACGCGTTGGTGGAATTGCCCTCTTTCGTCCTCACGCCGTTCTTGCTGGAGAAATTTAACAGAAGAAGCTCTTTGCTGACGTGTAACCTAATAGGGGGAATAACGGGAATTTCGTGTTTCGTCTTGAGCGTTTTGGGGAAAGGAAAGTTAGGGTTCGTGCTCGAGCTGGCTTGTTTCTTCTGCTCGAGGATGGGTTTCAACCTAATGATGGTTTACGTGGTGGAAATGTTCCCGACGTGCGTGAGGAACTCCGCAACAACGATGGCGAGACAGGCGCTTGTGGTCGGAGGAATATGCAGTCCGATGATTTCTTCGATCGGACTGAACGTTCCTTTGCTTCCGTTTGCCGTTTTCGGAGCTTCGTTGTTCGTTTTCGGGCTGTTTGGTTTGCTTCTGCCTGAGACCAAAGGTTCGAGTCTCTGCGATACCATGGAAGAGCAAGAAGAGAAAGACCGGTTAGGGTTGAATGCTTCTTGTCGTTGTTAACATCGTTTTCTTCATCAACGATCCATTTATTGCCATTTCTAAGTGTAAGAACCAAATGAGATTTATAATAAGATATGTTTTCTGTGAAATGTTAAAACCATAATAACATTCAAGGTAGTATTTTGGCTTCTGTATGCTTTTCTTTAACACAAGGATGTGATTATTTATTAGTTTAAGAATCATGATTATTTTTTTATTAATCAGTGACGCAAATTCTTTTGTAACAATGAATTCCCATAATGATTAATAATCTCAAAATTAATAAAAAAAATTAATTGAAAAGTAATAGTTTTTGTATAATTCAGAATTTTTAGGTAATTATTTTAGAAAAGTGTTAACAAAAAATAAAAATGTTAACTTTCAATTTTCTTGAAAATTGCATAACCAAAGTGAGACTTGAACGAAGATTGTTACATAACCAAACCGGTTGCACCATATTATTGCATACTCTATGCGGAAGTTGGAAACTCATTGGGCTTAATTCAAAGTGCCCATGTTCTCCTTGTTCATTACGGATCATGATTTATTGGGCTTACATAAGTTAGAAGCGTGGCTCACCTCGAAGGCCGAAGCAGATAATGAAAATTTTAAATTGATAACAAAATTCTTGGGCATTATAAAATATTAAAATCGACCCAAATATCCAAATTGTCTATTCACATAAAATCGAATTATATGCTTTTTTGGGAATTTCATATGCTTTTCAAATTTGGTGGAAGTCTTTCTAACAATAAAACAAGATACAATTATTGCAAATGGATATATATATATATATATATTGTAAGGCTCAGAGGCAGAAAGAACTGCATGTGACTCTATAATGTTAGAATTTGAAATTGGAAAATTGCAGGTCCAATATTAAAAATTATTTGAAAACAAGCTTACTGTTCAAACTTCAAAGCCTCACTGAATCTGGGGCACGTGCCGGTCCGTCACGTGCCGATCCGAAAAATTAGTAAAAAAGTTATTTTTTGATTCGTTGTTATGATTTCAACGCCGTCTGTGGGGATCGAACCCACGGCCACATGGTTAAAAGCCATGCGCTCTACCGCTGAGCTAAGACGGCTTCATGCTACAGCTTGAGCCAATAAATTAATCGAAACAGCAACTTGCTAAGCTTAAATTTTGAAGAAATTTCCCAACAAAAAAAATGCTATTCTTTATTGTTCAAATTTCTCAAACAGAGTACACAGGCTACAGAATCTTTCCTTATGCCTTCCAACACCACTGTTCATAAAAACCTGGGGCATTGCCTTATGATACAACGAGCACAAACAAATCAGAAACACATCCAATCATCTGATCTGAAGCCCCAACTGGCAAAAGTGAAGCAAATTTCCATGGTTACAAAAAAAAAAAGCAATAGACAGCCGAAACAATCAGACGGCCTGCACTCGGATCAAACCTATAGCACCAATGGGCCCATGTCTTATACTTTTTCAAGAATCAGAGCAGAAAGTCTTCAGCTTTCTTGTTTTATGCCCTCCAAGTTGATGGCTTTGATTCTAAAAGACCAACCACTGCTTCTACTTGTTTGTTAGTTCATCCCACCCATCTGTTTGCTCCCTTCAATTTTTGTCTTTGTTTCCCCCTTCTGCTTCAACAGCTTTGCCTGTCGATATGTCCATTGCCTGGAAACCAGCGACCAAGTCTTCTGTCTTCTGTCACAGAAAGAGAGACTTCAGTCTTCAGAAGGAAACTAAGGTTTGTACATGAGAGGGGGGCAAAAGGAAAAACCTTTATTTGAGCAGCATTATGAACTGGGGACCTCAGCTTCTTCTGTTGCATCACCTTCTCCCGGCTCTCGTAAAAATCAAAGTCGTCTAATATGGAGGTCCTTGCGTTGTAGTTCTTGAAGATGTGCAGAATTTCATTCCCTTGAGGCAACCTCACCTGTGGAGATATATGGCAGTAATATGAGAGTTGATGTCACAAGCTGGAGTGAAAGGAATAGAGACTTGTAACTGTGTTCGTACCTCTTGCGTGTCTCTGCTATTGGTCACGGGCTTGTTTTCGTTGTTCTCCAGTATGATGTGCCGTAGCTGCGGGTTGGGGACGTCTTTGACGATGTGCCACTTGACGGGAAAATAACCCGTCCACTTATCTTGTTGCCAAAACTCCATGCTCTTCTTGAAATCCACTCGGCCGGTCATTTCAGCCACACCGCAGAACTGGCCACTTGCATTCACCTGAAGCAAGAAAACAGATCAGTACAAGAAGATATGTATCATCCCAGAAGAAGGGAAAGATGATCCATCCACGGGTTAAAGAAGGCATACCGAGAAGAAAAGGAAAACCGGGCACTTGCCACTTTGCTCTGAAATCCTCTTTTGAGCCTCTTGGTATGCATTGTCCAGCTTTTTGTTACCATTGGGAGTACTGGACCAGACATTGTATTTGATGCTCTTGTGAACGTCATCTTCGCTGTAGGATTTGATCACGAAGAAATAAGCCTGATCATATTTGGTCTGAAAGTCGTGAAGGTTATATTGATCCCGTCTGATAGCAGAAGCTGCCAAGTTGCTTTTCTCATTCCCGGCATCGGTCAGGGAACAAGGATCATTTCCTCCATTGGTAAGATGAGCTTGGCCATTAGCAAACTCGCTTATAGCACTACCATTAACCTTGTTTCTTGCTTTCGCCTTCTCGGTTTCAGACCAATCAAAAGCTCCAGCACTTCTCCCTGTAGCATCTGTTGGGTGGTACGTTCCGCCTCTTTCTTGATTATACAGTGGGAATGCCGTTAATGGTAAGTGCCCTTTTCCCTGTACATCTGGTTGGAGAGCTGAACCGTTCTGCACCACCTAAGAGATCAACAGATACAGGAAAAGGTTAAAAAATTCGCTCAAGGAATGTTAAAAAAACAGAAAGGAAGATGGAGAAAAAATGTCACCTTGCTCGGAGTTTTAAGCTGATGACCTATGCCCTGACCCGGCAAGCCATTCAAAGAGAAGTCTGTTGCCTTGTTCCTCGAGTGATGACCACGGTTATTACTCGAAGACGACATGTTCTGTCTTGTGCCCGGAGAATTTGCAACCACGCCATATCCATATCCATACGCATCTCCAAACGTGCCATCAACGGCAAGAAGAGATGGGTTCCACCAGTACGTTGGTGACATAGTATCTCCATAACCATAGGGGTTCGGTATATATCCATTAGCTGTAATCATCAGAGCAGATGAATGCAGCGTCTGGCTCATGTACTGAGTGTCGACACCAATAGGGCTTACGGGCATGTAAGTGTTGCTAACATCATAAGGTTGGATTCCTGGCATCAAGTAGATCAAAGAGCCATTTTCTCCTTGCATACCCTAAATCGAGCACACGAGATTGTTTCGATGTTTCAGGACTTTCCCAAGCAAAAGCATACGATTCATCGGAGTAATTCTAATCTTCTACGTCGAAAGCTTACCGGGTATTGAAGTTCTGTTCCATAACCGTAGTATCCTTGATCCTTGGCTTCGATCTTATCGGTCTGAGGAACCGAACTGGGATAGTAGAATCCATAGTAGCCACCATAAGGACAGGGCAAGCCTTGGTATGTCTCTAGAGGTTCACAGTCTGCATCACCTTCAGGAAAACTATCTTTTGCATCTCCTGATGAAGAAACACGAGATGGCATGTCGGATTGGCTTCTCTCCTTTGCAGAAACCTTGAATTCCCAGACAAAAGAAACAATAAAAAGAACAAAAAAAAAACATAAGCCCATGTCCACAAATTCAGACATTTTCAAACTCGTCATCATCAGAATTCAGAACAGAAGATTTATATATATCATTGTGGTGTTCAGCGTTTATATCAAGTTACAGACTTTATTCAAGAAACTCAAGAAGGTTACCGGGCCGGTGATCTTTGCGAGAGGATCCACCTTGAGGTCCTTCTTCATATCTCCAATGGCTGAAACAAGAGACAAAGTTCCCAAGTGATCAACAGTCAGAACATGGTAATCGTCTACGCAAGTTATAAACCACACATGCAATGATTTCTCAACCATATCCACCAGACAATACGCAATCCAAAAGCCAACACACAACAAGAAAGAGAGAGAGAGAGAGAGAGAGAGAGAGAGAGAGAGAATACTTCTTTGAGAAGGGTTTGGGACATGAGAGGCCATTGAACTAGCAAGGGAATAAGAAGAGGGAAAAATATTATCTGTTTGCAGAGAATTTTCCGGCGATTTTCTAAAATTCTGGAACAGGGTTCACGGAGACATCGGAGACGCAGTTCTTTGCCTATGAAAATGCAAACAGAACTAGAGAGAGATGAGAGAGACACCAATGGCTGATGAAGAAGACGAAAGGGAGAATTTTTTTTTTCTCTCTTTTTTGATATTTTCCCTCTTTTGGGTCGAAAAATAATTTGTAAAGCGGAGAAAATTGTATAAAAATAAGTGGGGGAGGCACAAACAGAATGGACGGAGGATAAGGTTCCACGTCATGAGATCGTGAAATAAATGAATCTGAGCCGTTGATGTGAGTACAAGGCAATGTCTTTGGCCTTGTGCGGAATCTTATTCTTACACAACTCTTGGTGTTGAACTGAAAAGGAATCTTTGGCATTTTAAACTAACACCATAATCATTGTTCCTCTTAAGTCAAGTTGTATAATTACGAAAAAAACTATAATTTGACCAAAAATAAGTGTCGACATAATTAGGGTTAACCATTTCAAACATAAAAATTCAATCCAATTAAATAATATCTAACTGTCTTCTAACCAAATTGACTATAACTAAATAATTATATTGAAATAAAATTTTGTTCAATTTTGTATTATTTTCTATAAATTAAATTATTAATTCAAATCAATTACGAAACTAATCACATTTTTTTTAGAAAATAGATACTTCTAATAAAAATAAAATGTTGAAATGGAATAAATATTTTTAATAAAAATACTTTAATTAAAAAATAATTCAGTAGATCTTAAATGTCTAGTTTTGAAAAAATATTAATAATATAGTAAAATCTCAATAGCAGAATAATTTTAAATGATAGAAAAATCTAAAATTATTTTTTCAATTATTTGGTATTCAATTAAGGTTTTATAATTAATTTGGATATTATAAATATTAATCAATTGATTGTTTTCATAGATACCAATAAAAATAATAAAGTTTATAATATAAATATTCATTTTTATATAATTTCGAAGGAGAATAAATTGTTTCTAAGACGTACCAAAAAAACTTTTTGAAGTTTCCCGAACAGAATTGAAAAATCACAAAAAAAAATTAATTTACTTGTATATAGATAATAAAAATGAAAATTTTTGTCTCATAAAATAAACGAACAGTCAACACCCTTCCCTCTCTCTCTCTCTCTGTATATATATATTATATATTTGTGTGTGTGTGTGTAAGAGGTGAACAATTCTCATACGCTACATTTCTTAAAATGAAAAAAAAAGATTTGATATCTAATTCTTCTTGATTCTTCCATTATTGCAATTCGAGTTTTATATTATAGCAGTAGGTGTCCTCTGGCCCATACGTATGTTACGCACATAGACACATTATACACATATATGCGCATGTTTATGTATATATATGTATATATATATGTATAAACATTAAATCTACGCAGGATAGAACTGAAATGACCACTGAAATTGGAATAAAATTCACGTGTATAGTAGATTACTTATATATATATATGTATTATTATAATTTATCTACTTATTTAGCAACCATTTTTTATAAATAAAATTTACATGTATATTTATTAGTAACCGTGTTAAAACCGTGTTAAAATTACATATAATAAAAATATTTCATAATTTTAAAAAAAGACATCACTCTTGTTTCTATTGGATGTTATATGCTATGGTTCTCTAGAAATAGGAATATTCTTACACCACTAATGACAATAAAAATTTATGATTCGATTGATGATATTTTATTTATTTATTTATTGATTTATTATGATATTTTCAATTCTCAAATTTATAATAAAAATATAAATAGAAATTTATTTATATTTTAATTTTATAATAATAAAATAATAAAACACTCTACGGAACAATATCCACGTAAAATACTATACATTATTATCTAAATATATTATATATGAGAACATCAATATCACTCACTTTAATTCCGAATTTATTTGGGATCGACCATATATATTCTTCGTTTTCACTGGTTTCGGTTTTGAATTAACTCTCTTGGAATTTGTAACAGTTTCAAATCATTTTTAATTATACGTTCTAAAATAAATCTAGGTCTTGTGAAATGAATAAAAAATCATTAAAATTAGAGTGTTAGACTTTATTTATGTATAATTTTTTTATGTAATCCATTTAGTTCATTTATGTATATACACACCCCTCCCCCTATTAAATTAAAGGCAAATTTGTATGGTTGATTTTGTCATAAAACAATGTAAAAATCTCATTCCATCTTGATCTCCTCTTATTTTTTGGGGTTGGGTTAGCATTTGGGCATTTGAAAAATGCCAAAGTCAGGCAAATGAGACCAATTAGAAGGAAGAAACTAGATTGTCCATGAATTCCAACAATTTTGGTTGCATAAATTAGTTAAATCCAATCGATTATGTAAACTATGTAATAAAATTATAAAAAAAAATACAAGAGTACAGATGACTAGAAGACAATCAATTATATAACTAGTTTAACAAATAAAAATAAAAATATAGACAACTAAAAAAAACACTGGATTTATATTATTAATTATTAAAATATCTACTTAGATATAAATATCGTGAGTTATAATTAATAAAAATAAATTATTATCGAAATAAAATTTTCATTGAATACGAAAGAAATGTTAATTCCAATGATAAAATAAATATAAGCTAATCAAATTTGGATAATTCAACCGGTGAAAAAAATATAAAATGAATATTCCGTCTGAATTCGAAGTTCAAATTGATAAGAGGTGTAATTTTAATCATACGGTTTGATTCCGATTTTGAGATTAAACTAGGTCTCAGTTTAGGATATCTGAATATAATATATATATA